>NC_057832.1:100677514-100980544 GCF_910594005.1 Cervus elaphus | reverse complement strand
CAGAGACTTTTTTCTCTCTCTGACCTTCACCTGCCATCCTCCACTGATTTTCTCCCATGAACACGTAAACCCACTCAAGGCTCACCAACCGAAAACCAAACACAAAACCCAGCGGCCTTCAGGATCGCCTTCCCTTTGGGTTACTTCTCCACTCACGTCTCCTGCCAGGGCCTAGCTTCTTGGAAGAGCAGGGTGAATTTGCTGCCTCAGCCCTGCCCGCCTCCTCAGGGCTCCCCTGGTAGCTCAGTTGGTAAAGAATCTGCCTGCAATGCAGGAGACCCCGGTTTGATTCCTGGGTTGGGAAGATCTGCTGGAGAAGGGATAGGCTATCCACTCCAGTATTCTTGGGCTTTCCTTGTGACTCAGCTGGTAAAGAATCCACATGTAATGCGGGAGACCCTGGTTCGATTCCTGGGTCGGGAATATTCCCTGGAGAAGGGATAGGTTACACACTCCAGTATTCTTGGGCTTCCCTTGTGGCTCAGCTGGTAAAGAATCTGCCTGCAATGCAGGCCCCCTCCTCAGGCTCCTACAGTCTGGCTTTTGCACCTGTGACCAAGCTGGTCTCGCACTGGCCAGAGTGATAGTTGTCTTCCTATCTTCCATTGCCGCATTTGCCAGATAAATTTAGATTTGTATCTGCTGTGACCTGTTTTGATGTCTTTGCCTCGCTGGCCTGACCTGCCCCTCTAGCTTTTTCTCTTCCTTGCCTCCCTTCACAGGTTCTTTCTGTTTATCTCTAAGCTCCATGCTTTGTGTCCAGATGCCAGCTGGACCTTCCTACTCAATATCTTACTAGCACCTCATAGCCAGTGGATTCCAGACTGATCCCAGTCACCTAAACCTGAAACCTGTGCCTTACTGACCCTTCTCTCACCTCATCTTCCAGATCCACAAAGAAACCGAATCTGGTCAAAAATCTGCATCTCGACCTTGTCAAACCCATCTACTCTTTCTCCAGTGTGTCCTTCTTGGTTACCATCGTCTTTGCCCTAAACTCTTGTCTCTGGCATCCCTCTGCTTGCTGCCGATATTCTGCCGCAATCCGTTCTCCCGACTGCATTCAGAGCGATGCTTCTGAAAAACAAGCTCATCGTGTCGCTTGGCTCTCAGCTCTCACCTGTTGCTGTGATACCCTGTACCCAACTTGATTAGGTCCTGGAGAGCATGTGTTCTCACTCTGCGTGTAAGCAAGTCATCAACCACTGAAACCCACGGCTTGGGGGGGGGTGCGGTGCAAAAGAGGCTCATTTCCCCCTCAGCGCAGCAGAACTTAATGAGAATCCTGCCTGCCCAGACGTTCCTCACCTCTGCCCTCCAAGGTTCCTGATCATCGCTGCATATTCCTCCCACCCCTCCAACCTCCCCCACTCACCTGCTCATGCCTCCCAGGGGCAGCTGCTCCCACCTGTAATGGGGAGCATTACTCTATTTACCCATGCCCTCCCCCACCCCACTGCTGCTTATTCAGAGAGCTCTGCTCTCTGCCAGGTGTTCTGATCCTTAAGTTTCATCCCTGTCTTATATTCGTTTGGGTTCACCTCAGAGCACATTCTGAACAGAGGTACAGTCTGGTCTGATTCTACTATAGAAGAGCTGGGTGACCTCTCAGTACCTTAGTTTTCTCATCTTTCAAATCTGACTTTGTAAGATTATCAGTTCAGTCGCTCAGTCGTGTCCGACTCTGCGACCCCATGAACGGCAGCACGCCAGGCCTCCCTGTCCATCACCAACTCTCAGAGTTCACCCAAACCCATGTCCGTCGAGTCGGTGATGCCATCCAACCATCTCATCCTCTTGTAAGATTATAGTAAAGATTAAATTAATTTGTGCCTGGAGAATGTATTTAAAACCCAATCTGATTCATAGTAGTAGCCAGTCAATCTTGTGGCAATAATACTAATGACTACTGGAGTGAAAGTCGCTCACTTGTGCCCGACTCTTTGTGACCCCATGGACTAAACAGTCCATGGAATTCTCCAGGCCAGAGTACTGGAGTGGGTAGCCTTTCCCTTTTCCAGGGGATCTTCCCAACCCAGAAATTGAACCCAGGTCTCCCACATTGCAGGCAGATTCTTTACCAGCTGAGCCACAAGGGAAGCCCACTAATGACTACTACTATTACTAAAAATGTCACTTCATATAGGTTTCCATTCTTGAGCTCTCTAGACCGGATTGGAGCCCCCACTGATGTGTGCCAGTAGCTTCCCGTCCTTCTTTAAATTGTAACTGCCGGTTTGGTGAAGGAAGGATGATGGCATCCAGTTCCCCATTCAGTGCTTAGCCCATGCCTGGTATATAGTGTATGGTACGTACTGTGCATGTGTGGCTATGTGCTAAGTCACTACCCACTCCAGTATTCTGACCTGTAGAATTCCATGGACTGTTTAGCCTATGGGGTCGCAAAGAGTCAGACGCAATTGAGCAACCCCATGGACTGTAGTCTGCCAGGCTCCTTTGTCTGTGGAATTCTCCAGGCAAGAATACTGGAGTGGGTTGCCATGCCCTCCTCCAGGGGGTCTTCCCCACCCAGGGATCAAACCCTCATCACCACGCCTCCTGCACTGGAAGCAGATCATTTACCAAGGAGCGACCAAGGAATCCCATGTACTGTGTATTCAATAAATATTTTTTGAATGGAATTAATCAAATGACTTGTAAAAAGAATATTCCAGATATGCTCTATTTCTTAGCTTTAGTAAGCTGCCTATAAAATATGAAACATGCCAATTGAAAAACAGAACATGACAAACAAAACATAACTATGCTCCAGGGGTTTGTCTTTAAATCAAGCATCACTGAGTGAGCCTGGACAAGCTGACAAGCTCTGCGGCTGTCTGTGGCCCTGGAGCAGCTCCACCTGAGAGCCTTTGTCCAGCTCCAGAATTCTTTGATTCTCTGATAGTGGGGCACAGTAAGGATAGAGTACATTTTGGGAGACTCAGGGTTTCCCTCATAGTTACATTTTTTTCCTGTTAGCTGATGGGAAAATGTCATCTTGTTTCTTGGGTTTGCAGGTTCTTTCCTAGTCGTGGGGAATTTTTCAAGCTGGCTATAATGAAAGGGTCTCAAAGAACCACAGAGAGGTGTGGTATGTTCTTTTCAAGTTAGACATAATGTCCCTTCTTGTTTTTACTTTTGATCTTCTGTGTTACTGAGCTGACTTCTGTAACTCTATTTTAAAAATCTAATATCAGAAATAAGATCTAAAAAAAAATAAAATCTATTTTATTTTGATGCTTGCACCCTTGACATCCTTTAAACTGAGTTTAAATCAAAAGCATGCTTCAGAATTATGAATACTAACTCTAATGCATTCTTTATTCTGTTCTCTCTTTCTTTTTTCCTTTAATGGTATATATGTATACACACATTATTAAATTGTGGTAAAATGCATATGATGTAAAATTTATGATCTTAATTATTTTCTCTTTTTGGCTACACCACATGACATGTGGGATCTTAATTCCCCAACCAGGGATCAAACCCGCACCCCCTACATTGGAAGCCCAGAATCTTAACCACTGGACCACCAGGGAAGTCCCAACCACCTCTAAGTCTACAGTTCGATGGCATTAAGTACATGTACTTACTGGACAGCCATCACCATTACTCATCTCCAGAACGCTTTCATCTTGCTGAACTGAAACTGCATTCCCACTGAACACTACCTCACCATTCTCCCTTTCTCCTCAGTCCCTGGCCAGCACAGTTCTTTCTGTCTCTGTGAATTTGATTATTCCGGGAACCTCATTTAAGTGGATTCATACAGTATCTTTTTGTGACTGGCTTACTTCACTTAGCATGATATCCTCAAGATTCAACCATGTTGTACCATGTATCAGAATTTCCTTTATTTTTAAGGCTGAGTAACATTCTGTTATGTGACTAGACCACATTTTTGTTTATCCATCCATTGGATATTTGGGTTGCATCAACCCTTTTGGCTGTTGCGAATAATGCTGCTGTGAACACAGGTATACACATAATGCTTTCGGACCCTTCGTATCATTTGTTTTGGGTCTAATGATTCCTTGAATCTTTCTTAATGCTTCTATTGTTTACATGAACTCTTGCCTTCCTCTTTGGGCTATTTTCCACCCATCGTCTGTCAGTCTTCTTTGCCATTTTGCTAATAATGCCAACATCCTACTGTCAAGAGTCTCATGCTTTGGCGTGGCCCTCGCAGAGCTGCTGCTTTGTGGAGAAAACAGTTTGACAGCTGGGAAGTAGTATTTGTTCCCACCTCCCGGACACCCTCCTGATATTCTCTGAAGACATACCAGTGGTTTCCGAAATTTAAAAAAGGACAGCTTAATGGTAGAGCAGCTTTTTATGGTTGTTGACAGTCAGCATTAATAGTAGCATATTCTTGATGTATCAGTCCTGTAATTGTGATATTGATGTCCATTTTTCCTCATGAAAGCGATATGTGACAATCATAGAAAACTTACATAGAAAAAATATTACACACAATAAATGGCACTATTAAAAAGCAACCACTATTAATATCTTGATGTATATTTTTCTGGTCTTTTTAATGTGAATTTTTATCTAAGATCATATTGTTTTACACATCTTGCACTTAATAATAAAATATAAGCATTTTCTTATTAGGTGTTTGTAAAGCTTTCATATGACTGAGAGATATTTATAGAATGTTCATTAAGTTAACATTTTTCTAATTACAAAAATATCGTTTCTTTTGGAAATGTCAGATATCTCAATATTATAAAGAAGTAATGAAAAAATTTTAAGTTCTCTGCCCACCCTTTCATAAGATTTTTAACTATATTCTTTTCCATTCTCTTTTTGCTTAGCAACATTTATATCATATTTATATATAATTTTATATCCAGCATTTTTACCTAACATTATATTTTGTGATCTCCAGTGTCATTAAGTATTCTCCAAAAATCATTATTTAAACATATGAAAAAAAACATATGAATTTGCTGTAATTTCTTTATTCACATACTTTCCTCCAGTGCTGGATGTTCGGTTGTTTCCGGTTTTATGTTGTTGTAAGTTACTGTGTGTGTGTCCTTGTATAGTTATCTTCCTGTGTATCTGTGACTGCATCTTCAGGAGGTATTTATAGACATGTTATCAGTCAGTGCAGTTTGAAGGCTTGTAAAAAGATACTGCTGATTTCCCGAAACGATTGTCTTACCTCACTTCACCAGCTTTGTTCTTTCTGTTGTCCATATTTGTGAGTCTGATTGATGAAAAAAATCCTGGTGTTTCCTAGTGAAATTCAACACTGTCTTGCATTAATTAACCTTTTATATTTTAGGTCGAATTGTCTGTTAATATCTTTTACCTTTTACATTTATAATGATATAAACCATGTTATCCTATTGCAAGTATTTACTTTTTTATTTACCTTTCAGTTTTGTCTGATGCTTTTGGAGCTACAGATTTTAATGTTTTAATATTGTCAGGTTGAGTTGATTAGCTTGCCGTTTGTTGCTTTTTCCATTGCCTTGGTGAAACTAAGACTTCTTTTCCTATCTCAAATTCAGAAATATTTTCTTCTAATTCTTTCTTCTCCTCCCTTTTACATTTAACTCCTTAATCTCCACAGTATTGATTCTGATGAAGATTATAAAATGGGACACTAATTTTATTTTTTCTTCTAGAATATTATCTTGTACTCATGTTTGTCCAAAATCCCAGTAAAATTGTGATATGAACCAAAACAAGGGCTTTTTCTTACTTTAGTGTCTTGATCTTTCCTCTGAGAAAAGTGAAGAGGCTGTGTTATACCCGTGCAAGGGGAGGAGCCAGGAAGAGGGTCTGGTTCCCTCTCAGAAGCTTAGCTTCTCAGCTCAGAACTTGCCGTGTCTCCTCCCAGCTCCAAAGGTATGATGCTCCACCCCGGCTGGTGGGGGACAGAGAGAGCAGAGGTAATAAGGCTCAGGGGCCCACCAGTGAGGGACGAAGTAGCCAGAGTGAGCCTCTCAAAGTCTTAACATTTCAGTTTTCCTCAACTAAGATAAGCTAGCAGGGCTCTGCTCACTGGAGGCTTGCTTGAGCCTCAGGTTGTAGCTATGACGCTGCAGGTGGTAGAGAAGAGCCCTAGGCTGGGAAAGTCAGAGATCTTGAGTCCAGGTTCAGCTGTCAGCCAACTATCTGTGTAACATGAGAAAGTCTTAACTTCTCCAATTTGCTTATTTATAGAATAAATCTGAGATTTATTCTGAATAAATTATGATCTCAGCAAGGGCAGAGTTAGGTTGTGCCATGACTCTGTTGGGGGGACGTTTCTTAGCAACTTGTTTATCTTTTCTTATTAATCTAGCCAACCAGTGTGATACCCATGTTTAGTAGGAATATCACAATGTCATGTAGTACTCCTGACTGTTCTTGGTCTACTTCAAGCTTCCCTTCTGAGAGTCCTCTGTTTTCCCTAATAATTTCTTCTCCAGCTACCCTACCTCTTGTGTTTAAGAATTTTGAAAGATGAGCTAGTAACCAGGAAATAACTCAGAACCGATGTTTTTCACTGACCGTGCCCTGCCACTTTCTTGTGGTATAATTTTTTTTTAAAAGCTGATATAAAGATATGAAAAGCATTTTGAAAAATGTGAAGCATTAAGTTGATAAAAGTAATAGTTATGAGATACAAATACCTCCTCTCAACCAGGTTAATTGTTTTTATTGATATTAATAACAGAAATTGCATTAAGAAACTAAACAATCACTGACCAAACCTTTTGAATTTCAAGTATGTTTATGTTAACATACTCATTTTAGACAACTAGCACCGAGCCTGTGGTCAAGTAGTTTTTATATGAGAAAAGTCATCTATCACTCAATCCATTATACTTAAGTGTTTTAACATTTATCTCCCACTTTCTGATTTCCAGAGTGAGTTAATACCTCAGATGAAAATTTTCATGGTGTTGACATTTTCCTCTTGAGAATGTATTTGCTGTAATAAAATACAGTGACCTCTTGAAATCAATAAAACCTGTGTGAAAACCAGTTTTTTCTTTGTGCTCCAGGAGCACACAGCACTATACATTTAAATAAAGTACAAGTACATAACTGCAAATATGTTTATTTCATTACAATTATGTCTTGCCCCATCTTCAAATAACATGAAAAAATCGCCTTTAAAATAAACCTTGAATGGATATGATCTTCGTAGAAACAGTTTCTTTATTAATTAAACTTGTGTTTCACATAGTGCATTGCTTTGATCTTGTAATATTTTTTAAAATGTCCTGAGGGCTTATTTTCAAGGCTTCCAAATTAATTTTTATTTCTTAAAAGCCGTAACATATTCACAGCTCGATGAATCCCAAAGACAGTATTTTTAAACTCCTGTTAAGTTTATTTTTCTTAGTGTGCTAGTCTACTGCATAATTTTCTTTGCTCTGTGGGTCACATGATTCCTCCCGTCCATAACACACGCACTTAAAATTTTCACTTCCTGATTGAGCCATCAAGATTATGTAAAATGTAAATCAGTCTAAATACCTATGAGCAGAAATTTTAAGGGAAAAAAATGTTGTTTCATTTTTGTTTCACTGTTAATGCCTAAAATATCGGAGTGAGTGTTTGCCTATTTGTATTAGGAAAGTAAAGACTGTTAGGTTTTTATTTTTTTTTTTTTGTCCCTTCCCTTTCAGATTGCATCAGACTTTGCTTTCATTATAAAAATAAAGTACCAAGTAGATAGACCGAAGGAGTGGTGTAGTTGCAGGACTGAAATCAAAATGGTTCCGATTACTGAGAGAGCTGTTCATGTACTTGTTCCTTTCATGATCTGCATGGAGAGAGCAGCATCTCTCAAAAGGTAATAATTTGATAGTTCAAAGTTGTAAATAGCCATTTAGCCTTTTTGCTGCCTGATATAACTGAAAGTAATTTCTGGCAGACTAGATGACGCTTGTTTTATCATGAATCTTAAAATCCCTCACATTTTCTCAAAGCAATTTTGAAGTTGTCATAGTAACGGCATGATATTTGGAGGGTCTTTTTAGTAGTTCTCTAGCTAGAGTTAATTAATTTTATTAACCCTGGACGTCTTTGTTTTTAATCCGTCTCTGATAAACAAGGGCCGTAATTGCTCAGATATGTATTTCGTGTTCTTTATTTCTTGGTGACTATAGTTCAAGGACTTGATGTTTTGCAAGTTGTTGTAGGGAAGGAAAGAGAATATTATCAGTTGATTTCAGAGAGGTTAAACCTGGGTTTTTAATTCTGTCTCTGTAAAATTGCACCACCGTTGTAGTACCTGAACTTAGTTTTCTTTAAAGAGATGGGTCCTGGCAGATGTTCACTCAAATTTTATTGTAACTTACACAGTTGAATTGTGTCACAACTATCCTCATTTTTTCCTTTTTTAAAAATTCTACTAGATCAAGAACAAGAAATGAGGAACACAGAAGGGAAATGTCAGACTTTCAGGAGAAAATTATTTCTTTAAAAATGCAGCACTCAGAAACACCTCCAAAATCAGGTTCCACAAAAGAAAAAGAAATGGATAAATCTGACTTTACTAAAGTTAAAAATGCAGCAGTGCTCTTTGAAACTCTAAAGTATGCTAAACTAAATTATCCTCTAGGAAAGTTTGTGGGAATTTTTTATTGGGAGAAAGTAGGTCAGGATCTTCTATTAGAAAAAGCTCTGTGGCAGGAATTCTTGCCAATATGGCGATTGGTGAGTAACGAAGCCCTTGTCTCTGGCAGGGAGACGGTCAGAAGAGAGAGTGGTCTGTTCTAAGTGTGGGTGCCGCTGCAGGGATTTTAAAAAGTACCCGATGTTTGATGCTTTTTGTTTTGTTGTATTAGTGATCAGAAAGATGTGACAGTTACAAAAGGTATCGCGTGAGTTCTGGGGCTTAATGCTAACGCCAGTATCCCTACTGTTGTGAGGAGTGTTTGTTCAACCAGGGGCAATTCAAGACAGTTGGGGTAGCAACCTGTGCAGCCAGCAGCAGAAAAGGTGCTAATACACGTCCAGTGATGTCAGGAGTTACGAGACAGCGGTTTCAAAACACTGCAGTAAACAAGGTCAAAGTGTCCCGTTTTGCTGGAAGAAGGGTTGTTTTTATGAGCTGGACAGTACATGGATGAAGTAATTTTTCAAAACAAACATCAAATTTATATGTTGGGTTTTCCTTCCTAATTTCTGAATTTAAAAAATATTAACCAGATGAGATTTAGTAAGGGGTACCTTTTTTTTTAAGCAGAATTATATACTTTTTTTTTCCTGTTGTCTTCTGTCTGTTTTTAAGTGATTCATATAGTTTCCACAGAGGAAATGAAAATACTTCTGATCTAGGATTCTTAAATGCCCTTTTTGAGAGCAAGCTCTGACCCAGTGCACAACAAATGCCAATCACCATCCCCAGTAAAACACTCCTTCTAATTCTGTACCTTTCACTCTTACTTAGACCGGCATCTAAGTACAAGAAGGTTAATGGCGCAGAATACTGCTGACTGCATGGTTCTCGTCTTAATGCATTTTCCAACCTTGAACCCGAGAATGCCCGAGGCTGGAGTCTGGACGCGCGTCTGAACGGTTATCTGCTGGTGGCCTGGCTCCTGAGCTAACAAGTGGGTGTCCCAGGCGTGCGTGTGCTAACAGCAGCAACGGTGCCACGTGGCGCCCAGAGGTCACCTCGGTCTGGCCTGGAGATTGCCGGTCCTCCGTGAAGCTTCTGAGATGAACCGTGAACTTGGGGCATCCCGAGGCAGCGCAGGCATTCTGGAGTTCCCCCAGCAAACCTGGATGAACGCGTAAACACAGCTTGTAAAGTGAAAGCAGGGGCCTTGAGGAAAGGAATTACCCTCATCTCGTTCCCGTTCCCGACCTGCTTACTGCGCTGGAAAACAAAGTAAGTTTTGTTTGTTTCTTTGTTAGTCAGTCTCTCCTACATGTTTTTTCTTGCTAACATTATTAAAGACACTCAATATCTGGCAAACACCAAGTTGTTTTTTTTTTTTTTTCCTTTCCCCTTCGTTGGGAAGTAGGAGATGAAGTTTGTTGAATAGCTAATTGCTTCTTTTATCTTTTCTATCTCTCTTCCTGTATCTAGCCCTCTGGCTGGTTTGTTAGAGATAGTAAGAGACTGAACTTTGTCATCAATGAGAAAACAAAGAGTTCTCTTTTTTTTTCCCTCTTTTTAAATGGTTCAAGAACTTTGCCATTAATTAAATGACAGTGACACAGACAAGGCTGTTTTATGTGGTGTGGCCAGGAGCTCATCTGACGATGCCCAATGTGCTGCCCTTACTTCCAGTGGGAAGCAGGGAGGTGCATATATGAGACAGGTGTGAGGACGGGGTCTGCACGTGGGCGCTGCAGACGCCAGGTGGAAATGGCTCTTGGATGAGAGGCTGTCATTTTAAAGCCTGTCAGGAGATGGAAGGGACCTGAGGAATAACAAATATTTAATGATGTTGAGGGGAAAAAAAAAACAACAGGTTTAATATTAAAATGGGATAAAGACCTAACTGAACTCTTCCTTCATGTTAGAAAGTTTCATGCCTTGTAGATTTATAGCAAATACGTGTAATAACTTAAAAAAAAATAAGAGGCTTCATCACCCACATGGAACATTCTCTGACATCAGCCTAATTCTGACTCTTGGCCCTTGTCTTCCATTTTTGTTTACTTGGTTTTCGGAGCTGCTCCTGTCTCCAGAGGTGTTACATGGCTTGATACATTTTGTGCTTCTGCAGAGCACAGCAAATAGAAACGTGGAGTGAGTAGTCTGTGATTTGTAATTGAAATTATCCTTCCTCATAAAATGGACTGCTTTTACTGGAGAATTTTCTCCACCTTTCTCAACTGAAAACAGTGCCACTTTGAAGGTAGAAGGGGGTGGCATGATGGTAGTGTGATGTTGGAAAGCAGAAGTCAGGGGTCTTAACTTCTGAATCGAGTGTGGAATACTGTGTGAATTTAAACAAGGGCTGCTGTGCCGTAAGGGTTCCCGTTTCATGTCAGAAGGGTGATGGTGGGACTTCAGGTGTCTGTATTTCGTATGAAACACTCCAGGCCCCCTGTATGAATGTGTATGAATTACTAATTCAGCAGCCATCTTTAAGTACCTTCTTTCTATAGAGTGTTATGCTCAGAACTGTAGTTTTTCACAATGAAATTTACAGAAGTTCAGTTTGTAAATCAAAGATTGAGAATAGTTTGAAACAAGAGTGAATGAGCGGAGCATTACCATCGAAACGGTTTGTTAAAGATGGTGCCAAGTGAGCAGGGCTGTCCCCTTCTGAGCTGCTCCTCCTAATTAAAGGGGAAGGTGGCT
This sequence comes from Cervus elaphus, assembly GCF_910594005.1. Classification (NCBI taxonomy): domain Eukaryota; kingdom Metazoa; phylum Chordata; class Mammalia; order Artiodactyla; family Cervidae; genus Cervus; species Cervus elaphus. The sequence goes on along the minus strand of NC_057832.1, from coordinate 100,969,263 downwards.
GCCATCTGTCTTCTTTCATTCAAGGCAGTAGGGGGCCTGGAGTGGAAGGAAGCAACCCCCCTCTTATTTCTCCCCCACTCTTCTTTATAGGCGGCTTTCTCCCTAGGCAGTGACCCAGAAGGTCATTGATGGTCTGTCTGTCTCAGAATGAATAGTAACATAAGTATGCAAGGCACTTGCGGGGGGAAAAAAAAAGTTTATAACATGCATTTATCCATTTAGGATTCTGCTTGAATTATGTTTGAGAGTATTGTAATCCCTGTGTTGATGTCTTTGCCCTTCTTGTTACTAAGGGCACTATTGGCAGAAAAAATGGGGAGTTTTGCTTTTATTGATTTTGTTTTTTCATGAAAAATTTTTTACACTCCACTGGGCATAATCAGAAGATGGCAGCATGTAGCTACCCAGGATGTACAGGAATATTATTCTTATCAAAACCAAGGATATATATATACACACCAAATAATTAACATTATATATCACATATATATATGTGTGTATATATATATATAACCTCAAGGGAAGTTGTGGACAAAGATGTTAACAGGTCTCCAAGATACTGAGTGGTCTGCTGGTCCACTGCAGCAGCTCTTTCGGACCAGTCATTGAAATAAGTCAGATGGGTTATCCTTCAGTTAAACAAGAAACCTTTTTACACCTTCTCTCATGAGAATGGGTTATTAGAGCATTTAGTTGTAGTTTGGGGCCATAGCTGTAACTGCTTTTGAGACATTGAGCACATGAAAAGTGATTGAGCTTGGTTGCCTCAGCTTTTACCTCTTTAAATGGAAGAAATGTGTGCTGCTTTTAAAAGTGTTTAAGAGAATACGAAATAATGCTTTCAGGCTTTGACCCAAGCTTCATTATAACTGAAAAATTCTAAAATCTGGGTTATTTTTGTTTTCAGTTTTTATATTCTTAAGCCAAGTGTCAACAATTATCTAAAAAGATTTGGCCCTTAATACACTCTATTAAGCCCCCACCCCCAAGCAGTGGATATGGACTTCCCAGAATATGTTGGTTTCTAGAACTCTTTGTGATGTGGAAATATATTTCTTTTACCCTTAACAATATGTTTGGAAAGCCCAAATGTGAGCGTCATTGTTAATTTTATTTTGAGGTTTGTTTTTTTTTTTTCAAACTCCTCATCAACTTGTTATGAGCTTTCTTGGAAGCTAAGATGTGCTTTATGTTCTTGGATCTAGGGAAGATCAGTGTGTAGACTCTGGAAACACTAACATCAGTCAGTATGATTGGATGATACCTGAAAAGTAGCTCACTTCCAAATCACTGAAGGGTACACAGAGCTGAACAGGCAGGTTTTTTTTTTTTGGCTTTTTTTTTGCTTTTTCATGTAATTGGGCTGTAGAACTAGATGCTTCCCTAACTTCTCTTTTTAAAGTTGTGATTTACACTAATTGGTTTTTACCCCTCAGTACTTATTTCAGGAGGACTAAATAAGTGAACTAAATGAAGCACATGTATAAGGTGTGACTTATACATGTAAAGTAGTGTAATTAATGTTTTAGCTCACATGCAAAATGGATGCTGCCTCCTTCGAGTACTGTGTTAGCTGGGAAGAATTTAAACTTCTCCTAGAGCGATGCCATCTTTGCCAAGGACACGTTTAGAAGTTTTTGTTTGCAATTGCCTTAAGAGCCTCCCATCTTTTTTTTATTATCCACAGTGGTGGGAATTCTCTGGCCTTGAAGAGTAGGAGGGTAGGAAGGAGCCAGTAGTTAGGTCTGATGAAAAAGTTTATGATCCAATAACTGATTTGAGCCATTGATTTATGTAAACATTTACTGAGCCACCAACCACATGCCAGCAGTCAGCACTGCAGATTCAAAAATGGGCACGTCTGGGGCCTGGCCCTCCAGGACAGGTTAGTGGGATAAATGACATATAAAGAGGTAATACCACATACTGAGAAGACTATAACAGACATACCCATGTTACGTGGTGTTGCCAGAGCCAGGTGGGAAGGCATGGGGGAGAGGGGGGAGTTAAAATTTGATGGAAACATGAGAATTGTTGTGTACATGATTTATAAAGTGGCTTACATAATAGAATTTTGAAAAGGAAGGCCCTGAAAAAAAGCCTTCTACTTTAAATATGAGGAAACTGAAATTTACTTCTGAAAGTTTTAAATTTTCAGCTGGTTGAAACCCTTATGAGAAAAAGTGTTCATTGTGTAACAGGCGTTTAAAAACAAACAAACAAAAAGAAGCTGTGGCGGTATAAAAGACAAGGTCTAAAAAAGATTTTGGACTTTGTTAGAATAACTCCGTGTTCCCCAAAGGAGACTTTTGAAGAATGATTCTTACTTAATATGTTAAAATCGAGTACTTTTGACACAGTAAATATATCACAGCGTTACATGCTGTATTGATTGCAGAGCGTAGCTGTCTAGCATGTGGGAGAGAGTGAACTTGAAGCTTGCCTACATCCTAAGTATATGATGGGAGAGATAACCCTTCCTCGTGCCTTTCATGTTTTTTTTCTGGGGACAGAATTTCTGTCCCACAGCCAATAGTTGATCTCCCTGAGGATAAGTTAATTTCAAGAGTTATCTGTGGAGTCTCGCTGTATGCCAGGTACTCACCTAGGAGCCCAGCAGAAGCTTAGCTGACTGCGGCCCCTGGGGTGCTCTGCATCCTCAGGAGGACTCTGTGGGTGTGCACACTCAGCTGCTGCTGCTTCCTGGGCACCATTCCTGGGCATGATGGCATGGTCCCCGGCCCGATGCTACCCATGGAGAGCTTGGAGCTGAGGTTCCATGCGCGGATAAACATAGAGGAGAGAGAGAAAATGTATAAAAGGAGGGGGATAAAGCAAACACCGCGCGTTTGTAGAAAAGATTTTCTGAGGCTGGGCAATCAAGAAATGCATCATGGATTGAGGAGGCTTTGTCCAGACGTTGAAAGAAAGGTGGTGTTGGACTTGAGAACTGGGGTCGGAGGGGTGGTCCGAGTCCAAGGACACACGAGCAGAGGCATAGATAGGGATGGGAAGGACCGTTGCACCGAGTGGGCAGTGACTAATGTGTTGTTGCCGGGCAACAACAGTGTGTGTATTAGTGACTAACGGGAAGAGAAGGCGGCAAAGGTCTGTTGAGGCCAGACCCAGGAGGGCAGAGAAGGCTTATGACTAAACAATTTAGACTGAACACTTAAGTCACAGGAGCAGATGAAGAATTTCGGTCAGGGGAGTGACCATAGGATCTTCTGGTATCAGTGTGTGGGGTGGCCCGGGCACTGAGAAAACCAGAGTCGGGAAGGCCCAGCAGAGCTCCAGGAGGAGGGGCAGGGGGCTGGGTGAGGGGGCCCGACTGGAATGGGTCTGGAGGAGAGGGAGAGGCTGCAGGGAGGGGAGTGGAAGCAGAATTACTCCCAGTTTTGTTTTATTTTAAACTCAGGTGCCGTTTGTTATTTCCACGTCATCTGCATAGCCCTTCATGTACATTATCTCCTTCAGTATAATCCTATGAGGCCAGTATTTGTGTCCTTATTTCCCAGATGAGAAAACTAAGGCTCAGAGATAGGTTCATCTCAAGTTGTGCGGCCAGTGGGAAGTAGAAGAGCACACCCTTCCACGCCTGTGTTCTTTCTGCTCTACCAGGGTTTGAAGAGAGCAGGTGTGAGAGAGGAGACGATTCCCGTCTACTCTGTACTCAGTCAGGTGTCCATCAGGCGACTGGAGACCTGGAGGAGCTAAATCTCAGGGACAGAGTGTAGGAGGGTTGAAGATGGGGCTTTAAGAATCAACTGCACGCTCGTTTACTCGGCACAGACTCGTGGAGTATCTTTATGGACCAGCACTGCGTGGTCACGAGAGCATAGCGCGGTCACGAGAGCATAGCGCGGAATGAGAGAGCCATGTATTACTCTACAGAACAGGCTCCTGAGGGAGGCTCCGTACTGTGGGGTGACTGTCAGGCAGGGGGAATGCAGGCTGGCTACAGAACACCCACCTGAGGGATCTCACCAGGACCGGGGGCTGGGAAAGTCTCTTTAAGAAAGAGGAATACTTAGCATGACACTCGCATGCTAAGTCCCAAGATAAAAACTGAGGAAAACGCATAATCTGGGCAGGGGAACTGGGATATACCAAGACCCCTGAAGCAAGAGAGAAACATGATACATCTGAAGAATTAGAAATGATGTGGGGCTGAAAGGGAGAAAACAGGAGATGAGGCCAGCGAGGTGGGCAGCGGCTAGATCTAGGAACGCACCAGAAACTCTGCTCGGGGATCTGGTCATCTCATTAAGGACGTAGGAAAATGTTTATGGGTTGTAAGCGCTGGCACACTATGATTAGACTCATGTTTCAGAGGGACCGTTCTGCCTGCTGAATAGATTTTAGGGAAGCAAGTACTGGAAGCAGGAAAACTGGCAAGGAGCTCATTGGAGAGAGGACTCTGGATGAGAAGCGCTGGTGATCTGGAAAGAGAAGAGGGACTCTGGTTGATGTGTACGGATGGTGGACGTATGGAACTTGGGGGTCTGTTGGATATGGGAGATGAAGGAGAGAGAGGAATAGAAGTCAGCATGGAAGTTTCTAACTGGACCACTGGGTTGTTGCTGGTACTTCCCTAGGGGACATGGTGGACGGATCAGATGTGGGGTTTAAGATGATCAGGTTTGGTTATCCTAAGTAACAAACTGTTATCCTAAATATTTAATAAAAGGAGCTGAAGGCAAGGGGGTTTGTTCGGAGGGACGTCGGAATGTACTAGTTCAGAAGTGAAGCAGTTCATGTGACAGGAGGAGAACACGATGGTTGGAGTAGGCAGGCCGAGAGGAGGCTATACTCGGCTGTGGGAGAGGAGGCGGCTAAGGAGCTAGCAGACCTGGCTTCCCTGGTGGCTCAGATGGTAAAGAATCTGCCTGTAATGCGGGAGACCTGGGTTTGATCCCTGGGTTGGGAAGATCCCCTGGAGAAGAGAAAGGCTGCCCACCCCAGTATTATTCCCTGGAGAATTCCACGGGCAGAGGAGCCTGGTGACTACAGTCCATGGGGTCACAAAGGGTTGGACACGGCTAACACACACACAGACCTGGATACGTTTCGTATGAAAGTTGAAGTCACACAGGTTGCCAGCCAGACTTGGAGCAGAGAGGGTGAGCGTGTAGGCTGGTCACTACCTGTTGAGTACACCTGGAGGTTAGGCACTGAGTTGTGTGCATTGAAAATGTGATGTCCCCAGTCATGTGCATCGCGTCGAGAGAGAGAGGAGCAGAGAATGAATGGGACCTAGGGCTCACCTCTGAGAGGAGTTAGGGATGGGAAGAGACCCCGGAGGCGCTTTCAAGGGGGAAAGCAAGGAATCTCGGAGTCTTAGAAGGCAAGTGGAGGTCAGTGCAGGAGAGGGGAAGTGTTGAGCAATGCCCGGCTAACAGGGCTGAGAGAGAGGACTGTGAGGGACCTCGGGATTGCCGAGCGCAGAGTCCTGAGTTCCTTTAAGGGAGAGGTTCGTGGACGGATGAGGAGTGAGTGGGAATCAGTTGCTGTGGGTAGGAAGCATCACCTACACTTGCAAGAGATATGAGGCTGAAAGAAAAGAAGCTTATAGTGGTTGGAGTGGAAGAATCTATTATAGCATCTACTAATGAGTCCTGCTGTTCTGTATTTTTTGAACAGTCTTCTACTCATTCCCAGCTGTGTGGCCTTGGTCAAATTGCTCACCCTCTCTGTGCTTCATGTGTAAAATGAGAACCTGCCTCATGGGGATGTTGTGAGGATTAAATGAGTTGTAAAGTAGTGCTTGGCACGTAGTAAATGCCGTGTAAGTGATTGCTTAATAAAAGCAAAGTAGGAAGCATGTATATCAGCCGTCACATGTCTTAGGTACTTTTTCCTGAGTATTCACAATACTTCTTTGTGTAAGTGGCAGCTACCTGATTCTACAAACAAAACAGAGGCCTGGAAATTTTTAAGGAACTTATTCCAGGTCATGCTGCTAACGAGTGGTGGAATTGGGACACAGAGTTCCTTCAACCTGACTTGAAGTTGATAGTCCGCCCACTGGACCATGCTGTGCCCTTTGGGCTGTTGCATAAAGACTCGGAACCTTCCGTGGCCCAAATCTCAGGAGCAGTTTTACATGAAGTGTGCTCAGCGCACTCTGCCTAACCCCTGCCCTATTCGTCATCTACCCCACCCCACTCAGTTGTCTGATCTATCTGGCCCTTGTAGGTACTGAGTTTGCAGTCTTTGTTCTAAAAGTTTGTCCGTCCTGTGGATTGGAGTGCATTCATTTGAGTCTTCTGTTAAGTTCACATGCCATCTTCCATATCTGCTTTAAAGGTTTTCTTCAGACTTAAGAGTTCAGCTTTTAAGTAAAATGGGCACCTCATCTGAATTCTTGCATTTAATCTGATCTCAGAGAAGTTGTTGCCCATTCTTAGAGGCTTTTCCTGCAGCAAAGAACTATCTATCCATCTAGTCTGGAATGATAGTGTGATGGTTGATTTTATGCGTCAGCTTGGCTAGTTCCCAGGTATTTGGTGAAACACCAGTCTAGAAGGTATAAACATACTTATGAAGGTATTTTTGGCTGAGATTATGAAGGTATTATTAGCTGAGATTACCATTTTAATCAGAGATACGGAATAAAGCAAGTTATCCTCCATAAGGTATGTGGGCCTCATCCAATTCATTCACGGCCTTAAGAGAAAAAGATTGTTGTCCCCCATGGAAGAAGGAAGTCTGCCTCCAGACTGCCTTCCAGCTCAAGACTGCACCAGCATCTCTTCTCTGGGTCACCAGCCTGCCCTGCAGATTTTGGATTTTGTCGACCCCTGACCGCCAGAGCCATTGCCTTAAAATTCAGTCTCTCCATCTCTCCCTCTGTCTTTGTCCACGTGCACACTCTCACACACCACATTCTGTTGGCTCTCTTTCTCTGGAAAACCATGGCTAATATAGACAGGAAGACATAGAAGTTTAAACTGTCCAGCTGCTGTTGATACTAACAAAAAACTGCATCAGGCCTCTCTAGGCATGCTTGGTGGAGGTGTGTATTGCTTGTTGTGTGGATGAGGAAAGCGAATTCCAGGAGGGATGTGTGTACCCACTGTGATGCAGAAAGAAGATGGGAGAGCCAAGGAGAGAACTCTCGATTCCTCAAGTGTGGTTCAGTTGCTCTCTTGGTATTTGGCTCTCATGTTCTTATTAAGCAAGATAATAAAGCTACTGGGTTTCCAGACATAATTACTGCTAACATTTGTGAACTGTTTTCAGGAGGTCAGGTCTATCCTAATTGCTTGACAGGTGTTAATGATTTTAATTCCTACAACGACCCAGTGAGATCAGAACTGATATTAACCCCCATTTACAGAGTTTAGACCCCGAGTCCCAGTGAGCAGCATGGGCACTGCTGCCCAGCCAGTGCGTGAGAGAGCCCGGCGCGGGGCCCAGGCAGCCTGGCTCCAGAAGCTGTGCTCCTCACACTTCCATTCTGCTGCTGCTTGGCCCGAGATGTCTTGGACATCACCCCCTCATCTGTCCCTCAGGGGCCACCATCCAGAACATTCATCATGGTGGTGGTGCTTTGGTAGGACTTGCTTTAAAAGAGAAGATGTTATGTGTTAGTTTTCAAGAGGCCTTCCTATAATACTTCCCTTGCTGCCTCCTTGAGAAACAGAAAACACTCCCATTATAGGAACACTGTGGGGTAAATTCTTGCCGGGGTATGCTTTTAGCCACTAGACTTTCCTATCTAGCCTAGGGACACTAGGAGCCACCTGATTGGCCAAAAATCCTCTAGAAACACGATGAAGCAGTGATGTGGCTTAGCTCTTTGTCCACAGTTTGGGGTATGCTCTGGGGAAGAGGGCAGCAGACTCTTCCACGTGTGTCCCTTGGATCTCTGAGGAGATATACTTAGCAGGCCTTTGGTGTGTCAGGGATTGTTTTAAGTGTTTCACAAACATGGTCTCGTGGAATCTCCTTCACAGTATCATCCCATTTTACACGTAAAGAAGCAGTGACCCAGGGAGCTCACGCTTCCGAGGTAGAATTTAAACCTTGTCTAGGGACCCCAGCCAACTCTGTTCCCTGTCACTCTGCTGCCACCTCCCTGATGCCTACCATTCCTACCTGCTAGACTGTAAGCTCTGTGAGGGCAGGGACTGTGTTCCCCTGGGTTCACCATCAGACTTCAGGATCTACCAGCTGCAGGGCCTGACACACAGGAGATGCTTCATACATTTATGTTGAGTGATCAGCCGACTCGCTCTGTTCTTTGGGATCACTCCCTAATACCCATCGGGCCAGGGGTGGGGCAGGGAGAGCACCGACCTCCTGAGGGTATCTTGGACACACGTGGGTTTAGCCCTCTGGCACCTGTTTCAGGGTGTTTTCTCCTTCAGATGAACCTCTCAACCTGGGCCCAGCCAGTTCCTATATGACTCCGTGAGTAACTCTCCTTCCCAAAAGAAGTCTGCACAATACTGTGTACGTTCCTGTCGTGAGCTGTCAGGATCTCCACCTTTCACAGCTGGTGTGCCAAACTGGTCTAGGACACCATTTAAGTAAGACTGGTGCTTTTAAGGGATCATCAGTTGTGTATTTTTAAAACATTCCTTAAACTCTCTGCTTCTTCCATTCTTTCAGACTCCTCTTTGTCTCTTTCTCTGTGTCTTTCTCTCACACTTTAATCTTGGTCTTACACACACACACGTCCTTTAATTTGTCACCTACGTGTCTCATAAACATCTCCTTTCTTTTTTAGTGAAACACGTGGTATACATGGAAGACCACTTTGTAAAATGAAACTGTGTGATTTATATTTTGTCTCTTCTTCCTTAAAATTCCTCTCCTTTGATCCATAAATGAAAGCTAGATATTGTATTCAGTAACCTTTAAATAAGCTAATTTTTCCTTTTGGAAATAGTAAGTTATGATGACATTGACCGAAAAATTACTGTTGATGTAAGAAGTCTTAGAATTTACGTCCAACTTTAGGCCATGCAAGAATGTGGATTCACTTAGTAAAAACTCGCTAACAGCCTTCTCTGTGCCAGACTTCACCTCCTCTTAGCTTTGGAAAGCGTCAAAGCTGGGCAGCGTGTGTTTGGGAATGACCAGTCAAAACAGTGAGACAAGATAGGCAAGAATCTAATTTTCAAAAATTTAAGTGGTGGGGAGGAATCATGCCTCAAAACAGATTATAGTCTTATCTCACAGGAGGTCTAAAATTAATAAATGCATTTAAGAGATGTTCCCTCTCAGCATTCTTAAGCTCAGTTATTTTGCTGGCACTCCTTTTGAACCTCTATTCTGAATTGTTTACTCTTTTTTTTTTCCCAGTAAGGAGGAAGAAAAAGTTCTTCTTAAAAATTCATTAGAAATTAATTTTAATCTCAGCATTTAGTATTCTTTACAATATGGTGATAAAGACTGAGTTGGAAGGGCCTCGCTTGGTTTGACCAGCCATGGAAAAGGAGGACAGGCCGTGGTTCTGGCTAGTGCATCTTTGCCATGATGGAGAAATGGTGTTGCTTTCATTGTAATTCTTTCATTCCCTCCCTTGCCAAGCCCAGTGGCTTCTGTTACAACATGTGGCGACTTCTCCCTTAGAGACTGACTCAGTCCAAGTTGCCATAATATTTAGGACCAGCTACAAAGACATTTCTTCCCCTAAACCCATGCCAAATCTAAGTCAAACTGTCTTCTCCTCCCTGGCCATTCAAATAGATTCAGCTCCTGTTTGCAAAGCCCAAGAAATGCACAGGCCTCTTTTTGTTTCCTTGCCTGTTCAAGCAGATAAATAAAGAAGGCGCATCATGCCGAGTGCTGCTTTGAGCTTGGTCACTTCCTTCTAAAATGGACTCTTATATGTATTTTAAGAATTGCAACTTAGATGCTCTAGAAAACAAGAAAGCCTGTACGTCCTAAGTTTCTCTACAGTAAATCACTGCTGTCAGTGCTGATGGAGGAGAGAAGAGGAACTCTAAAACCACAGGCCTTCACCAGATGCGGCGCTGAGCTCCTCCTGGACAAGCCTCCGGAGGCCCGAGGCTGGGCAGGGCAGGGAGAGGTTCTCATCCTAGGCAGCTTGGACAGACCATCTGCTAAACAGACAACACTAAACAAGTAATAACAATCAATCCATTTTGTTTTTAAGAAAGAAAGCCTACCAAAATAGAAAAAGAATCCCTGATAAATAAATTTGTTCTGACCTCTAAACCTAGTCAGGGCTTCCCTGGTGGCTCAGACGGTAAAGAATCTTGCCTGCAATGCGAGAGACCCGGGTTCAATCCCTGGGCCAGGAAGTTCTCCTGGAGAAGGAAATGGCTACCCACTCTAGTATTCTTGCCTGGAATATTCCTTGGACAGAGGAGCCTGTCAGGCTACAGACCATATGGTCACGAAGAGTCGGGCACGACTGAGGGACCAACACTTCCACTTCCACAAGCCTAATCATTTTATCCCTTGGCATTTGATTCTCATAAAACACATGTGTGTTTTATTCATCCTTGTAAAAGTAATTATATTCCATACCCAGCTTTATTAGTATACATTAATTTCTTCATATTTTTAGCAAGATGTACTTTCCTTCACTGTTAGTTTGTTTTGAAGTGTAACTTTCAGCACAGTGCATTTTATGAGTTGTATTTCTGTCTTTTTAATTTGTTGGTTATTTGATATATACAAGAGATTACTCATAACATATAAGTAAGCTCCAAAGTGCAATTTTTTAAAACACTCCAGTGACCCACCTCCTCTTTTAGGAACTGGAATGATACAGATGCTTCTGGATCTTTGTACTTCCTTCCCACTATTTTCTGGCTTCCTCGCAGTTTAGAAATTTGTGTTTATAATTCTCCTGATTTTTTTAACAGATATATAAATTTTATCACATAAATGAGCATTGCTAAAGGTATTTTGAGATACCAGAAAGTGGTATCACACCATGTGTAGTTTTTTGCAGCCCATGTTTTCCTTCCATATTATGTTTATAAAACTCCAACTAATAAAAATAAATGAAAAAAAAAACAAACAAAACCTATCGCTCATTTGGTTTCAAAAAAAAAAAAAAACTCACCCATGTTGTTGGGAGTAGGGCTGCAGTTCTTTGTATACATTGACACAGGGTTCCAGTGTGTGAGACTGTATCACAGTTTACCCAGTATCCTGTTTATGGGGAAAGGGGAAAAATTACAAGCAGTTCTGTTTTAGTCCTGTTAACATTGAGATGCCTGTTATAATTCCAGTGGGGATGTTGAGTTAGCAGATAGACATTCAAGTTTGTAATTCAGAGGAAGGTCTCTGATGAAGATACCAGCATGTGGATGGCAGCTAAAGTATTATTTCTCCAGCCATTTGTAGAATGCTGTTTAACCTTACATTGATTGGCATTTTTATTTTTTTAAAGTTATTAAGTTTTATATTTCTCTTTTTTCCAATCTTCCTGGTCACTTTGCTGAAGTGTGACTTGTAAAAAATAAATGAGAAGAATATGAGCCTTGGAGAAAATAGAGGGAAGTGTCTTGCAAACTCTAAAGGGCTGTATAAGCTTGGGTATTTTATTATTACCTCTCTCAGGGAGTCTCATTCAGTCCAACTGTAACTATATAAGTTTGCATTGGAAACAAAAAAAAGTATATACTTAATTATTATATCTTATTTTAATACTTTGTTAACTTTTAGCTAATGACTAATGTTTACCTAGTGCTTATTTTACATGAATTAAGACATCTAATCCCTAAAACAGCCTATAACAGGTAGATGGTATTTATTCATATTTTACAGATGAGAAAACCAAAGTTTAAAAATGGTAGACTCAGGATTCGAATGCACAGATTTGGCTCCTAAAAGCTGTGCTCTTAGCTAATATGTGGGATTGCCTCTCTTTTCAAGGACAAGTTTCAACCAGTTCCTTCAGCTTCAAGCTTTCAAAACCTTTTTGGGTCACATTGCAGCGTGGCCACCTTGAACCACCTACAAAACAGCACTCAAGGCCGCGGGCGCTGGCAAAGGGCCTTGTCTGAGCTGACTTAGTTTCACCACTGGACTGGCCCGAGATCTCACAGGGCACTCCCACCTACCAAGTGTCCATTCTGTGCACATTAAAAATGATGCACTTGATTTAAGTTCTATGCCTAAAGCTTCCCAGTGAACCAGTAGTGGGCCAGGGACTGTGATCCGGGGCTCCTGCCTTTCAAGCACTACATTTGTTTTGTGTTAATAAACCATATTTCTCCACGAGATCTGGCAGAAATTTGAAAGTGCTTAATTTTACTGCAGTAAATACTAAGAATCCTTTTCAAAGCATAGCAACCAAGCCCCAGGCAGGGAAAACATGATTTGCTCTCAGAGCCTTTGGCAAACTCACACTGGCGCTAGAATTAGATCATAGATCGCTGGCCTTGATTCCGTGTCCCTCTGGGGATGGCTGAAGGGGGTCAGGACCTCTGCTGTGGTCACAAGGCCACACTTGGACCTGGACATACTCTTGCAAGTGGAGCTGGAACGTATGACGTCCTACCCACAGAGCCAGCATGCCACAGCTGATTGCCATGGGGGTTGTGACAGGGAAGTCACATTCCTGGGACACCCGTGATACGGGTCAGGACCCAGGTGAGTTAGCCTAGCTAACTCCAAGCTAGTCGGAACCAATACTTGTCTGCCTTTTTTGTTGTGTGACAGGTGCCGTGCATTTAATGTGCTACAGTTGTGAATGTGCCATACTTTCTAAACCTTAGTCAGTCAAGAAAAAACTAGAAGCATCAGGAGAAAAAAATCTTGAATTATAAACTGCTTGAGTGTAGAATATATGGGGAGTGGTTTATTACTTTTGTCATCATAAGAATGGTAAGTGCATTGTGAACCCAATAACACACTGTGATAAATTGATAGAGAAAAACTGAGAGAAAGGATTCAGCAAGAGGGAAGCTGAATTTCCAAGGTTGGTCTGGTTGTGTTCATATGGGAACTGGGGTTGGGTGTCGTATTCACAGGAGAGCCACAATGCTGAGGTGCACAAAGGCGTGTGTTATTTATTGCCACGACAGCTGAGATGGGAGTTGAGGTTTGCCTCTGCCCTGATGGAAGGGCTCTAGGCAGTTGGGACAAAAACAGACCCGATCAGGGCTGCACTCAGCTCAGCAGGTTAACTTTGCTGTCTGTAACTGTTCCTCGACCAGATGCTTCAGAACGATATGATGATCGGTTTGGGCTTGTCTGTGTTCACACTTTCTCTGCATCGCACGTGACTGCATTGCCACTTCCTGCAGCCTTGTCAGTTTAGAGCTGGGGCAGTGAGCAGCCTGGAGGCCAGGTGAGCTCAGCACACGCAGCCTGTGAGACAGTCACGGGCTGTGTGAGCTCGGGCGAGTCCTCCTTGGCCCTGTGTTGATGGTGTGGTCCATCGTATCATCATAGGATATGTTGTGTGGGGAGGACACCCTGGATATTCCCCCTGGAGCCAGGCAGTGGGAGGGACCACCACTTCAGTTCTTCCCAGTCATTGGGTCTGACACTGCTCTCCACCCCAGTGGGTGACCCTGCCTATTACTGGTAAATGATTTCCTCGTTGGGAGGCATCCTTCACACCAGAAAGTGCGTTTGTGTGTGGGTGATAAAAATGAGAAGAGTTGCTGGAGAACTAGTTCTTCCTTCACAGGAATATATCCAAAGTTAAAAATCAGCCTTTCCGATGGTAACGACAACCCTATATGCAAAACAGAAAAAGAGACACAGAAGTACAGAACAGACTTTTGAACTCTGTGGGAGAAGGGGAGGGTGGGATGTTTCGAAAGAACAGCATGTATATTATCTATGGTGAAGCAGATCACCAGCCCAGGTGGGATGCATGAGACAAGTGCTCGGGCCTGGTGCACTGGGAAGACCCAGAGGAATCGGGTGGAGAGGGAGGTGGGAGGAGGGATCGGGATGGGGAATACGTGTAAATCTATGGCTGATACATATCAATGTATGACAAAACCCACTGAAAAAATAAATAAATAAAGGAAAAAAATAAATAAATAAAAATAAAAATAAAAATCAGCCTTTCCATGTCAGTTTCCAAAACATGTTGAATGAATAAAAAGGGGAGAAATACTGGACCTTGGTCACAGTTCTAAAGAAATACAGCTCTGATTTTACACACCCCCTGAAAAGTCAGTGAGGAGAACTGTCTTCCATAGTGGCTCCTGGATAGCTAAAACATGAAAGATACAGGAGCTAACTACTCCTCATTTTTGTGCCTCTAGGTGATACACAATAATTTTATGTTCACTTAGGGTTACTATGAGATTTGATGAGGTAATAGTTACAAAGAATTTTAAATTCTATAAATGAAGAGTCTGATGAAACTGTAACAGTACTTCTTTGGTTTGCTTAAAACCGGCGTAGCTGCTGTTGCAGTGTTTTCTCCCTCCCCTGCCTGCCTTCCCTCCTTTCTCTTACTGCTCTCTTCTCCGCTTCCCTCCCCTTCTTCCATTCATCCCACAGCGCCTGTATAAAGACGATACAGACACTGCTCGTCTGCATGGAACTTACAGGTTTATGGAAGAAACAGTGTACAAACACACACACAGCTAATCGCAGGTTATGATGTGCTAAGAAGAAAAAAATTCAGAAACAGTAGAGAGTCTCAATAAAGCCTGTGTTTGCCTCTCTGTGTACATAGTGGAAACTAAGGAGAATGATAGAGCTGTTGTTGCCAATTGGAGGGTAGGTTTATAAGCATAAAGACTGGTCTTAAGGACTTCCCCGGGTGGTCCAGCGGTTGAGACTGTTCTTCCATTGCAGGGAGCACAGGTTTGGTCCCTGGTCAAGCAACTAAGATACCACATGCTATGCAGCATGGCCAAAAAAAAAAAAAAAAATAGACTGATTTTATAAAGCTACTTACCATAGAATCACTCTTGGAGATTAGTATTATGTTTTTTCTCATGTAGGTAAAGAATGGATAGATAGAAAGTTAGTTTTTCCTAACAATCACAGAAGATGATTTGTGAAAACCAATGTTTCACGTGTGCATTATAGGATTGGATGATGACTGTTGGTCGTGTTGTAATAAACTTAGAGGAAAAGCTTTTATTATTATTATTTACAAATGAGTTTAGAGCAAGGATATACCTTTCTCTGCCATTTTCAGAGGAATTTGGAAAGGGAAAGCTCATTTCTGTGGGATTTATGATAGCCATCGGTTCCTAAAGAAAATTCATAGAAAATTCCCATCATTGTTCTTACACTGAAATCAGGGATCAGGTCTTCCGTTGACATGAGAGCCAGCGGGCATGAAAGTGTGGAAGGAAAACCCCCATCCCTGCTAAGGGTGGCCATCCTGGCTGGCAGGTTGGCCAGGTCGAGTTTCATTTCTGAGTGTGGATACCTGGCACGTGTGCTGGAAGTGGCTGGGCTCAGGACACTTCCTACTTCCCATCACCTGAATAGAGGGTTCTGAAGCTCAGTCCTTCCCAAGCCTCACCATAAAACAAGCAGAGACAGCACCTTCAGTTCAGGGAACACATCCAGGGCTTAACTCCTCAGGACCGTCTTTGAGTCCCCCCAGGACAGACTGTGTCTCTTCTTCTTTGGCCCCTGACTTAAAAGCAGCCAGGATTTTTAAACTGACTAACCGTTAAAGATTTCCAAACAGAGGAGAAAATTAGAGCAGAGGCCTATTACAGCCAAAAGTTAACATTCTTTAATATTACCTCTTACCCTTAAGAGTAGAACAGTAGATCATTGAAAGTTCATGTTGTAACTGATTCCATATTTAAATAATTGATAAATCAGTACCTCGTTTTAATGTTGAGTTCTCTTCAGGTCCATATCCCCACCATCATTTCCATGAGGTTCCAGGTCCTTTTCAAACAAATGAAACACAGTGCTTTCTTTATGACATGAGTTAAATCTAGATCCCAGTGATATTTGGCACTTTCTTAATACCCAGATGGGCACAGCGTTTGCCTTGAAGTGAAGACGTGCGTGGGGTTTTAATCACATCATGTTTTATTTTTTCTCCTCTAAATATCGCCATTTCAATAGTTGCCTCTTAATGAATGACTGGTTGTTTACTGTGGTTTATAACCAGAAATTTGAACATTAAAAAAATTCTAATCAAAATACAGATGGAAAAAATTTTCCCTCTCAGTCTCTCATCTCTTATATTAGAATAAAAATAAGTAGTCTTTGTTTTTGAAACTTAATAGTTTAAGAAATCCCATCATTCTCTCTTTGAAAACTTAAGTTTAATAAATCAGTTCAGAGGAAATTTAATTATAATTCTTAAACAATAAAAAGCTCTTTATAAAATAAAAACAAGGGTAGGGTTAAAATAAGTTTCACCTCTTGAGCATAATCATCATTTGAAAGAAAATGTAGTCAACAAGTTATTTTTGCTGTATACTTTCCTCTGTATAATCACTGAAAATACTTGGAGTTTTGTTTTGTTTTGTTTTGTTTTTTTGAACAATTGGAACAAGGCACAGAGTTTGTTATCTACCCAGGTAAGATCACTAGAATCCAAAGACCAGATTCCAAACAGGCCTCAGATACCTGCAGAGAACAAGAGATGTTCAGGGCAGCCTGCAGGCAGAAGGGGTGTATTCTGCCCTAGGGGGGTTCTTAAACGAGAGTTTTGGATAAAAATGCTACCCTCTTTTATCTTTGAAAGTGAGTAAATCTTCATAGCAGGTTATTCTCTTGAAATGAGATGGACACAGCGACCACAGGAAAGTTATGCTTTGGGAGTGCTCATCAAATGAAGGAAAGAAGGAGCTTGTAAAAGGAGCCAGGTAGCTCAGTACTCAGGTGCTCAGTCGTGTTTGACTCTTTTGTGACCCCATGGACTGTACCGCCAGGCTCCTCTGTCCATGGAGCTCTCCAGGCAAGAATACTGGAGTGGGCTGCCATTAGGCATTCAGTCTGCTGAGCTCCAAGCACAGACATCAGAGGAGCAGGTGTTTCCATGGCCCTCTGCGTTGATGTGCTGCTACACACACCTGCACCTCAGAGATCAGTCCCTGCTTTTCCAGCTTCAGCTGTCCTAAAGGACCCTGAGCGCCGTGGGTTCAAGCTAGGATTGGAGTTTGGTGAACGTTGTTATTGGCCCTAAGGCAGAGGGCTGGACTTGGGCAAACTTGTGACAACAGAAAGCTGTTCTCTGTTCCATGAAAGTAGAGACAATACTTTCAGATCCTGCCTTCCGATTGCCCAGTAGGTCTATAGTTAGCGTTGCATTTATAATGAAAAGAAGTGATCTGACACTCACGTAGCTAAATATAATTTATAATTTTGAAGTAAGGTTGAAACATGAAAGGTCATGCTTTTCAAACTGCTGTGATGACTTACATAGACAACTTATTTTATATAATGGTGAGTTAAACCTGCCAGCATCTGAACAGTTTTCATCCATTTGTTCAGACACCTGCATTTGGGTGCTAAATGCGCATGTTTAATTGCTTGAACTTAAATTATAAAATCCCTAACGGATGTTTTTATCCTGGAATATAAGTCTCTTGCAAAAACTGCCAGCTCTCCTGACCTCCTTGCCTCTCTCAGAATGTTTGCGGCAGCCCCGTTTTGAAAAGGTTCATTTTGAAATACAGGAAGTTCAGCTCCTTGGGGAAAATGCAGAGGTCTGAGCCTTGAGCAGCATCACTCCAGGCATTCTCTGGGGAGTCCATTAGGTTAGAAAACAGCTTAATGCAAGAGCTGTTCTTTATCCAGGTTTCTTAAAGGTGATGATTAGTATGGCCAAAGATCTGTTGTATCAGCCCAGAGGCTGCCTCTGTTTTTAAGCTCCAGCCCTTCACCTCTGCTCTTGTTGACTCTCTGCAGCCACAGAAGATACCAGAATGAGATGAAAATGGTCCTGCAACAGAGCAGGGCACTCTTGGCTTGAGCCTTGTTATTTGTCCCTCCAGCGGTTCCTAGCTGTTGTGACGTCAGGGCTGCCATTCAGCGCAGGGAGAAAGGAAACCACGGCCTCCCTCTGCATCAGTGGCCCGGGCAGGGCCGTTGTTTCTCAGGCCTCCGCAGCGCGCTGTCTGGCAGAGCTGAGCATTCCATGCCTGGGTGACCTGGTTAAATGGAGGAAACCAAATGCTCTCCGTTGAATGCTCTCCAAAACAAGCATTCCACCCCGAGCTTCTGCAGTAAGGCTTCACCGCTTCTGAGGACTTAAGTGGAACTGCAGCATGGCTCTGCATTATCCACTGGCGTATTCAGCTTCTGTTTAGTCTTAAAAGAGAGCATATCATTAACAATGGCCTGCATTAATACACACTACGCCAATGACATTATGCTGCCTTTGGGGTCAGTGCTGCAAAACCCTTCCTGGAAAACTAGGGCGGTGTTAAAAATCTTTTGGGATCACAGTCAGAAGTTCAAAACCACTGAACTGCCACCAGTTCTTCCCATCCTACTTCTCTTCACCCCGTGCCCCAGGTTCAGATTGCTGAATTCTGGAAAACCTCTTGTATTTACTTAACGTATTAATTTCTCACGGTGCATTATTGAGTTTGTATGGCCTCTGCTCGTATACAAAAAAGAATCTCTAAGGTTTAGATCACAGGCTCTGGGTTTTTCCTTACGAAGGGTAGCACCTCTTGCTTTTCAGAGAGGAGCTATTTCGGAGCATCACAAAACCACTGTCTCAAGTAACAAGCCAAGATCCCTACAGCAAGCAAGCATCTTGCAAGGCCACAAGTGCACTAATAATGTTCTCATCACTTACCACATGCCTCTGAATTCACCGCCGTAAGACTCAGTCTCCCGAGGGTGTCCCTTCGTGGGTTTCTCTGGCACAGGAGACAACAGTATTTTATTAAATTCTTGGAAGTCGACATGATAGTCACTAGAAAAAGCACAGCAACCACATTTTGTATTCCAGTGTTGTCTTGGTTAAGTCAGTAATATGCTTTTGAGGTTTTATGTTACAAATCCCATTAAATCTTTTCAAAACAGCTCTTCTCTGAACCTTTGATTGAAGGATATTGGTAGAAACAAAAACCATTTAACTTTGTACACAGGTGTATATACACATATCAGGTGGGATCTTGATATACCATTGAGGCCTTTCTTTAAACTATCTTTCAAATTTAAGAAATTAATCATGTATTTATTTTTGGTTATGCTGGGTCTGTGTTGCTGCACGTGCGCTCCTGTAGTTGGGATGAGCGGCACTTTCTCTCTAGCTCAGTAGTTGTGGCTCATGGGCTTAGCTGCCCCGCAGCATGTGGCATCTTCCCAGACCAGAGGTTGAACATGTGTCCTCTACATTAGCAGGCGGATTCTCAGCCACTGGACCACCAGGGAAGTCTGAAGCCCTTTTTAATGGAATTATTATAAGGCAAAATTCTTCCAGATTATAAACTCTTCTGGGGAAAAAGGTAGAGATCGTCAGGTAGCGGATTATGGTAACTTCCTGAAGAAGGAAATGGCAACCCACTCCAGTATTCTTGCCTGGGACGGCCCATGAACAGAGGAGCCTAGCAGGCTACTGTGCATGGGGTCACAAGAGTCAGACCTGACATAGTGACTAAACCACCATAGAATAGATGGAGTAAATCTTGTAAAGTTAGGGTTTACACAGAGCTTACTAGACTATAGTCTAGCTTTTGCCTAGACAGACCTGCCTAAAGGCTAGCTAATGCTATGTGAATGTCATATCTAGGTCACCATAGGCACAGTGGTGGGACCAGGGCATGGAGCTGATGAGCGAATCTTCTTTATGGGTGTTTTGGGCTAGGTAAGCCTGAGAATCTTGAAGTGAGAGAGGAAATCTAAGACATTACTTTTCACTTGTGGGCTGGAGAATGAGTAATCTTTTGTTCACTACTATCTGCATATCAGTAATCCTTTTATTCTTCCTTTTTTCTATTATTACCATTTCAAGAAGTCTTATCATCTGAGGATAACTGCTACCAGAAAACTATTACTTTTAGAGCATTAACTTAAACCTGAATAAAATATTTAAAACAAACAGTAAAAAGTTTTAAAAAGATTTTAGTGGAATTAAGTCCTGAAAAAGTTTTTTAAGTTGAATCTCAGTTTTTTCTACATTATATAACAGAAATTTGGGCTGTGATGCAACAGTATACTCTTTCTTAGACCAAAGATTGGTCAACTTCTGTGGCAGAACCATAAAGAGGGTGATTTTTGTTTATGAACATTAATTTCCCAAAGGACCTCTCTCAATCTTTTTATATACAAACCATTCTCTTGAAGAGCCTACCCCTCGTGCAGTCATCTCTATTGACTTTTGCTTCCTCAGTTGTTAATTGTTGAAATCCCCTTTGATCCTTATTTTTCAGTGACTGTGTGTGACTTGCACAGTTTTCCTGGGTCACTTTTATCAGCTTTGGTTAAAACTGTATAGGTTCATGTTACAAAGGAACGTCATTGTGTTTGCATTTTTATTCTGTGGTACTGACCAGTCAGACAGAGGATGTGAGATGGTTGGATGGCATCACCGACTTAATGGACATGAGTTTGAGTAAACTCCGGGAGCTGGTGATAGACAGGGAGGCCCGGCGTGCTGCAGTCCATGGGGTCGCAAAGAGACACGACTGAGCGACTCAACTGAACTGAACTGACCCATCAAGAAAGTTGAGTGTAATGGATGCTGATGTTAACGAGGACTAAATGCTAAGTTATCACTTTGTCATTGTTACTTTTTAATATTAATTTTATGTATTTATTTATTTTTGACCACACTGTAAGTATGTAGGATCCTAGTACACCGACTGGGGGTTGAACCCATGCCCCCTGCATTGGAAGCTCAAGAGTCCCAACCACTGCACCACCAGGGAAGTGCCATCATTGTTCTTTATATTCGGATGATTGGTGCTTTCTTATGCAGCCTGGAATCTACAGGGACTCAGAGAATGATTATTCAAGTAATTAGGGACATCCCCCTCTCATCTTATGGTACATTTAAAGCACTCAGTATGATTTAGTGGGCTTTATAATTAACCACAGGCAGATTTTGTATGCCATTTCTGACACGTAATAGATTTTATAACCTTGGGCGAGTTATCCACAGAACTTCAGATTCTTGGTGTATAATGTAGTCATAAAACCACATTGCAGAATGGTCGTGGGGATTAGCACCCATGTATATAAAATTCCTGGATAATGCATAGTGCATGCAGATCACAAATGACCCCTGTTAGTCACTATTGCATTTGTGCAATGCCGTTCATTTTATGAGATGTTCACATTCAGTTCAGGCTGAAGAAGTTAAACTTCAGCAAAGTCATTGAAGGTTTTGAAGGTGTGCATTTCCCTGAGGAAACTGAGTTTCAGAAGATCATATTTGGGGACTGTGTATGTCCTACATTAGAGCATATAATTTGATTGCCATTTTCTTCATGCTATAGATGAGAACAGAGTCCCAAGGAGACTGCTTAACGGTCTCAGGACCACGTGGTTTGCATCTGGCAGAGTCAAACCCAGAAGCCAGTCTTCCCACTCTTTTCTGTGTTTTACTGCCACAAAGCTGCTCATTGGCAAGGAAACCAACTGAAAAGGTTGTCACACTTGTCTCAGAACAAAGTGATAAGGGTCCGGCATGTTTATTAGAAGCAAGCGTGGGAGAGAGAGGACAGAAACAGTAGTTAACAGGGAACAGGTGCCGACTAGACTTGGCAACCTAACGATGGGCCCAGCCTCTGGTCCCTGAAGAAGGGAGTCAAGGGTACAAGCTTTCCAGCCTGGTCAGATGGCCATACAGTTAATTAGGCTAAAATAAATAGAATTCATATGGTTTTGTTGTTTCCTGATGAGTTTAAAGGGACCAACTACCCTTTCCAGATAGAAATATGTAGACTTGAAGGTAGGAGAAGATGCCTGTGTGAAGAAATAAATTAGAGGCTCTAATGCTTCAGGAGCATTGAAACCATTGTGCTACATGGACATGTGCACCTCTGTGTATGTGTGCATGCATGCGTGTGTGTGAAAGTGGATTTTGTGACATAGTCCCAGTTCCAGACTAAGCCACATTGTAACTTACTGCCTGATTATAATTCACCAGCTGTCATACCTTCATCAGAAAGAAGAGCTAGTCCTGTAGATTCTTCCGTGTCTGCCTGTTTGTTTTGTTGGATGGATCCTGCTGTGGTGCTGAGAGACAGACTTTGCTGGGCCCTGTTTTGTAAACAAATCTGTTCACACACACTTTCTTCTAGCATGGTATGTGTACACTGGCTCTGCTTTTCCCACTAGACACCCGGAAGCCTAGGATTTAGAAGCTTGTTTTCTTTTAGAAACATGCAGGCGTTGAAGAAGAACACGCACGTGCATTTAACAACGTGCACATCCACCCTGTGTATGTTTTGACTCTTCTCGATTCTGATTCTGGGCCATGAACCCCTCAAGAACATTGCAGCCTGGTACACACAGAGTGTCCCTGGGAGGCATCCTGAGGGATTTAGTCACTGAAGATGATAAAGCATAATACTAGTTTTTCCAAGAAGAGGTGATTCTTTTCTTAAATTGGAATATGAACTGATAATAGGTATTTATATAGTCACTTCCTACCTGTAGTTTTTTGCATGTTTTATTTAACATTCCAGCCAAGTTCAAATTTTTATGACAGGAAGTGTGTGAATGGTTATGACAAGAGTAAATAACATTTTATTTTATGATTACAGTACAGGAAGTAACTTTTCATGCCAAATAAATCTTCAGGGGGGAAAAGGGCTCACTTATAAATTTAACGTACATAAATTTCCCAGAATCTTTACTCTCTTATGTGGAAATAAAACTAGAACATAGTCTTACTTCTTCCTCTTCTTAACTTTTCTTGTCAACAAATGTCTTTGTTTTAGAATGAGGCATTTTGGGGTATTTTGGTGTGTCCCAATATGACATGGAACCATTAAAAAAATTTCCAAAAGAGAATAATAAGACCAAATTGTACAGAATAAATAGCACAAAAAGTTTAAGTACCCTAAATAGGAAGTTTCTTTTTCTTTGAAGCATAAATGAAGATGAGGAGGTCCCCAGTTCCTCTAGTTTCCATGTTCCATAATCATGTGGGAAAGATAGTTTGTTTAACGCCAAGTCTGCATGTCAGAGAAAAGAAGGAATTGGGTGGACCTTCAGTTAGGTCCACTGTGTGCTGTGCTTAGTCGTTCGGTCATGTCCAACCCTCTGTGACCTCATGGACTGTAGCCACCAGGCTACAGGCTACAATGCTCGGTACATGAGGATTCTCCAGGCAAGAATACTGGAGTGGGTTGCGATGCCCTCCTTCAGGGGATCCTCCCAACCCAGGCATCAAACCCAGGTCTCCTATATTGCAGGTGGATTCTTTACTATCTGAGCCACCAAGGAAACCCACCCAAGAATACTGCAGTGGGTAGCCTATCCCTCCTTCAGGGGATCTTCCCAACCCAGGAGTCGAACTGAGGTCTCCTGCATTGCAGGCATATTCTTTACCAGCTGAGTTGCCAGGGAAGCTCTAGGTTCACTGTGGAAGAACTGTAATAGTGGCTTTCTGACTTGGAAGATTTTTTTCCCTTCATCTTTCTCTCCTCTTCTTAAAGCCTGAGGAGCTTGAACTGAGAAGAAAATGTCTGATACATTTCTGAGGACTGATATTACACATGCATGCGTCACAAGAGTGAGTGGATGCCTGACAGGTCAAAACTCCCGAGAAGCGTTCCCCAGTCCCTGGTGGCCGTGGGGCAATGGTGCGGCCTTGTGATGGAGGGCAAGCCTTCCCTCTGGGCTGGGAGCTTCACTCCACCACTCTGATTGAAAACCTGGCTTCTAGATCCCTTTGCCCCAAAACTCAGTATCACAAATTTTGCAAAGAAGTAGTTTGCAAATTACACGAAGCTGTTCTCAGAGAACAAGCTAATGTGTTAAAGTTGCGGATACTTAGTTGTCACTAGTTTTCTTTAAATTCTGCAGAGAATGTATTTGCATGTGGCGTGAGTGAAAATCTGCTTCAAGTAGTAGTCTCCAAGGCAGTTTTACGTAACACACATGGCAGCCTGGCATGAAGGGCGGCCTTGCTGATGGAAAGCCCAGAGCAGAGTGGTCAAGCTGCGGCTCCCTGGCTTTGAACCCTGGCTCCACTGCCTGCTGATTTTGTGACCCTAGGCAAGCCCTTAAACGTCTCGGGGCTCAGTGTGCTTATCTGTGGAGGCGTGGTCAGTCATTCAGTCGTGTCCAGATCTTCTGTTACCCCCTGGACTGTAGCCCGCCAGGCTCCTCTGTCCATGGGGTTTCCCAGGCAAGAATACTGGAGTGGGTTGCCATTTCCTCCTCCAGGAGATCCTCCCAACCCAGGGACTGAACCTGAGTCTCCTGCATTTGCTGAGAGCCGCCAGGGTAGCTGCATCCTCATCTATAGGATGGGAATAACCAGAGAACTGAACTTGCAGGGTTGCTGTGAGGATCCAGTGAACAGATCTGTGTAGGCCCTTGGTGGTGCCTAAACCAGCCCTGGGGTCAGGCCGCTGTCAACCACGGATGAGTGAACTGGCTGAAAGAGGGTTGGGTTAACTGGACCAGAGAGAAGTGTCGCCCAGGGAAGAGGTGAAACTCGAATGCCAGGCCTCTTGACCTCCCATATTGGGTCAGGTGCCCTTCCTGTATGGGGCCACACCCCCTCCTTTCTATAAAAGGATCACTAAAGGGTGCACCCCCTGCCATTGTTTAAAAGGACACGCTGAGTAAACGTTAACCATGAATATCTGTGACATGGTTTTGTTTTGTTTGGGGAGGTGGGGGCTGGGTGATAATGGGCCCACAGGTCTGGAGAGCAAACACTGATTCTTTCAACTTGGGCTTGTGGGATGTCTACAGCACAGCGAATCAGAACAAGACCCAGACAGTCTCTATAGCTTAATCACATTCTAAATGCCCACCTTAGAAATAGTCCCCTCTGCCTCCCCCATTCACAGGAGTTCCCAGGGGGCAGTACCTTCTTGTTAGCAGCCACACCTGTTCGGTTCATATTCTCCCTGCTGTCCCCCCAGCATGTATTTTTGTGATCTTTATTCTGTTTCACTCTGCTTTTCCTTTCTCTCTTTGAAACCTCTGCATGGGTCACCCAGGACTTCAGAGGAACTCGCATTTAAAGCATGGTCTGAAACAGGAACACACTGCTCAGAAGCTTTGAGAACTTCGAGCGTGTGTATGTGCATGACACAGTGGGAGGGGAAATGAGCTGATCTAACATTCGGGTAGTTGTCTGGCCTCTAGTCATTCACCAACTCAGTATCAATAAGGTTTTTTAAATTGTAGATATTTAAAACTGCCCTCCATGTAGTGTTCCTCTTCTTGAGACGTCATACAGAGAGGGCCTCTTGACAGCGAGCAAGTTCATGATGAGGTCTTGGGAGTGAGGGCAGAGAAATGACTGTTCAGTAGTATAGTTGGTTTTAATGAAATCCTTAAGGATGTTTATTGATGCTGTTTTTTTTTTTTAACTCATCCTCAATTTGAAGGTTATATTTACACCATGCAAATGGTTTCCATACTCTTCTTTTTAAAACATCAGTTTCGTTAAAAGTATAAAAACATTTCACATTCATGAAAATTTCCTTCCAGAGTATAACACACAGATGGTTTTATTAAATTTTGCACATACATTCTTTGTGTTTATCTTGAGTGTTCAAAAAATGAGAAATACAGAAGCTAGGGTAGAAATTTCTGTGTCGCTACATTAGAAATTGAGGGCTTAGTGGTGCTGTATGACAGGTAATGTGAACACACTGGATCTGTTTATTTTTCTTCTTCAGTCCCATTAGGTAGAACCTTGTGCTTTTGTCCTGCCTTCATGAGCTCCTCCACTCCCATGCCCCGCCATTTTACCCAAAGAAGCACATTAACAGCCTGAAAATAAAGGGCAGGCTTTTTTTTAAGCTCGTCTCAGCAAAATGTCTACTCGTCCCCTCAGAAAACGAGCTCTGACATTTAAGATGGGATAAAAGCAGTTTTTCTTAGTTTGCCCAGTTGTCAAGAAACTCTTCTCTGAAGTGATCAGGTTTGGTTAAAGACAAGAGAAATAAAAAAGGTCATATTTTAGCCCTTCATGGTTGGTTTTCAAGGGATGCTTTGGTGCAAAAATGACGTGGTCACTATGAATGTGACAGGGTGTTAGATGCGTGTTTTTCTGCCCCCATCACAAATCTGAAAACGTTCCCTCTTCTTGCAGACGGTGGGGATGGCACCCGGAGGCTATGTGTTTGGTGTGCTCAGCGCCCGGGGTGGGGAAGATGATTTCCGTATTTGAAATCTAGAGACAAACAAAAAAATAATTCTTTTTCCTTGAAGGGTTAATGCCCTAAACAGCTTCAGATTGGTTCACTTGAATCTTAAAATTACTTTTCTGGTCACGCACACGGAAGGTCTAAGCATTTGTGAAATGTCTTTTTTTTTTTTTTTTTTTCTTTCTCCTGATGCTGTTCTCTCTTGGCTGTCTTAATTACACAGGGGTTGAGAAACCAAATTAAAATTAGGCGTGGCTGGTAAACAGCGATCACGTTGCCTGCTTTTAGCTCCGCAGGCTTGTTGGAGTTACTTCTCCTCCCCGTAGTGTTTTCCTCCCCACTTTTTTTTTTTTTCTCCAAAGGAAATATCATAAGCTTTTTTAGAAATACTCACAGGAAGTGAGTATCCATATGCTGGTTACTCGCCAGCAGCTGGGCATTGACAGGTGGAGAAGTGCTGCTGCCATCCGCTCAGATTTCTTTGAACCTTTCCGCCAGAGCAGGGGAATATTCAGGGCGTACAGACCGAAGGATTTTTGTGTACTGAGGGAGTTACAAGAGGAAATTGGTCATCGCGCGTCATCTTGGTGGTGGTGATTCAGGAAGCTGTGATGGGGGGTCCGCAAGGCACGTGGCTGCCGCCGGCGCTGAGGTTTCTGCTCACTTCTCAGAGGGCGGGCTGTCTTCTAAAAATTAACGCTCCCTCCACTGCCAGTGATTCTTCTGCAGTGAGTCACTTCCAGAAATGAATAGCCACGGTTTTTTTGGAATGAATGTTGTGAAATCCCTCATTTATAATGGCAGGTTTTCAGTTGGTGGTTTTATCAGAATGTCTCAAGATCAAAACGAAACCTCCTCTTTAAAAGGAAAGAAAGTACTCTCGATACAGAAAGCAAAAGTACTTCCAGTCTCCTCCTGACGCGCTGTCACGGAAGATCTGTGTGCCTGTGTGTAGAGACACGCGTCCATGTATTAATACTTGCCTACACTGTAGGAGTCCTTGGAATTACGGATTCGTTGCTGGTAGCTGGTTGATCTCCTGTGCAGAGGGTCGCTAACTACAAGAAATGTTATGTGTGGTGAGTAGGTGGTAGATTCTGAAGATTGTTGCTAACCCAGGACTCATCCTCTTTTGAGTCATGGATTCAGAGGACTGCTAGCAAGCTCTTAAATACTTCTGCTTTGTATGATTTAGTGGATGGAACTGCAGGACTCATAGAAGCCTGTGGAAGGTTTTTCAGAACATGAATTAATTGAATAATTGTTGAATCTTTTGAATATACTAGTCCCTTTGAGGAAGAAAGACTATTTTACGGACGGAAGCCATTTGTAAGGGGCTTTTAAAAGTTTAAAAAGCCCAGTTACTGCAGTTACTGCCCATCTGTATTTATTTTAACTATCAGTCCATCTTCTTGTGTGAAGGAAATGACTATATGGTTTCAACAAAGAAAAAGTTTTGCCAACTCTTTTTAACTGAAGAAACTTCATCCACGTGTTACTCCTAACTGGATTTTTGTCTTCCTGACTATTCGCAAGGGGAAACTACCCCATGAAGGATACTGACCCTTCTGGCAGTATCTGATGTGTCTCATTCAGAACCTGGTGGGCTCTCCACAGATGATTGACAGTAATTTTATCTAGAGGGGAAAGAGAAGGAATCCGGTTACTGGAAACAGTGAGTGCAGCTTCAGAAATTGTTGTCTCTCCCGAGTGGAGAAGTTGCTTGACCTACTGACTCATTTCATAGGAATTGGGGAAAACAACCTAGTGTGGTTTTCATTGTTAGTCCTGGAGGATTCCAAAATCTGTGTGTCTGCAAATAAGATGAGCTGGAGAAAGGTAGTGTTGACACTTGCTGTTTCTACTTGCCTGCTCTCCTAATGGAATTCAGTCCCTTGCCTCCAGACAAGTCCAGCCTGTTCCTGGGGATCCCTTTTGTGGCCGTTCAATGGTGAGTACTGATGGCAGCGGTTTCTGAATTTTGGGGGTTTTTGCTTCTCAATTTCTAAACGGCATTTCATCCAAGGAAACATTTTAAAAAGCATTCTGTCTTGGCACATTTACACTGCAGTTTATGTTGACCTGTAGAAAATATACTGGGTGCTGTGATAGTATAAAAGACAGCATAACCTGTAGACAACAATGAAAGTGAAGAGTTAGGATTTATTTGCATAGAATAGATTTTTGTAGCTTGTTGACATGGAGGCAGTTTTGATTTTGACATACTTGTATTAAGTGATTTTGGGGGTAATTTATTTAAAACACAGGTATGGAAGGTAATAGTATATTCCAGCAAAAATAATATAATTGCTAATAGTTAAGGCATATATTTTTGACTAGTAACATAATATTTATGTGCAGAGAAACTTGATTCATGGTGTTTTGGTTTTAAAGCAGCATTATCAAATCAGCTAAAGGTATCAAGAGGACAAAGAAAATATGCTGAACTTGGATAAAAGTAGAAATTGAGGTGTTTGAAGTGATTGATATTTGAAGTGTTAGTTAGATTTTGGCCTCTGTATAATCTCATATATGATGGATCCACCAGATCACACCCTCAAGTAGCGGTCATTTAGTATATAATTATTAGAGAGTTTCTCATTCTTTTTGGAGATGAATAAGGAGAAAGTTGACTTGGTCATGATGGTACTGTTTATTCAGTTTACTGCTTTATGTTTGAATGCCTTAGAGGTGGGGTTCTTAACCTTTCCAGGGTGTATTGGGCCCCTTTGAGATTGTGATGGAAGCCATGAATCCTCTTAGCACACACACACAAACATTTGCCCGCATTCTCTGGACTCTTGCGGCCACGGTGGCGCTTGTCCGCGGGCCCCAGGTTAAGGACTCCACGGGGTGAGCCCTCACCCTGACTGCCACTCCCCAGCAAACCCTGAGACTTAAAGTAGGAGGCATCTAAGTTGAAAGGAAATCGTTCTCCATGGTCACTAGGTGGGGGTGCAAAGTCCGAGCAAAGAAGGAGTAGAGAATATGTGACTGATATTAAATAAGCAAAGAGAATCATTAATATCAGAACCTCCAGACAGATACTCCAGAATCCGTAAATGTTTAACCTTGGATATTCGTCAAGTACATTGTGAATTCCGGTAGAGACTTGAGGATTCAACGTTCAACAGTTGAGGAGAGTTTTCCTGACACGTAATGAAACCTCTCTTCTTTCCTGTTTGTTTTCCATTGTGTGTGTTACCAAGCCAGGTAGGATTGCCAATATCTGAACCCCAGAAATATAAATAATAGTTGTAACAAACTGGAGAAATGATTCTACATTATCAGAAGGAATTTGCTGGGGTATATATAAGGTAGTTTAGCTGAGTATACACAAAACACTACGAGAAAGAAGATGTAGCCCTTCTTGCCCGTCAACTAAATTTGTCACTACTGTAAGGCTGGCGTGGGAAAAAATAGACATGATTCTGGAGTGTATTAAAAGGAGTATGACATAAAAGGGTAAGAAAATAAGGCTTGTATTAGTCAGACTCATTCTTGTGTCCAACCTGAGTCACATTTGAAAAAAGATTTTGGGTAATTGTGGAGAGCTCTGATATGTAAACAACAGAAAGTTATATACTCTTCTAGCAAAATATAAAGTAACTGGAGGTTTTAGTCTCCAAAAGGCTAAAGGATTTCTTGCTAAAGGTCTTTAAGTAGTAACAGTTTATCTTTATAGCACACTGCCTGCTTTCAGTAAATTGTGATACTTTGATGGCTGTCCTGTGTAGGCACATTTGTAACACTTACATGAGAGCTTCCGCAAGAATAAATAGACTCATATAAAACCAGAGTTGTCAGGACATAAGGTATATAATAAATACACTTCTTTGTTGATTAATAGATAAGAAAGACTATCTCGATTGCCAAGATGATAAAGTAAACAAGTGGCTGAGGGAAGTTATGAAATCTTTGGTTGGGCTCTCTTTCAAGATGAAACTAGGGAATTCTGTGTTAGGTGGCGGAAACATTTATTAATTCCTTCTACAAACTCTGAAGACCTACTTTGCTAGATGCGCACAGTCTAGCTACAAAAGCAGATTCACAATGTGTGATTTAGTGCTCTGGCTGCATAAAAATAGCATATGCGCGGGACCTTGAAACACTCAGCCGCCACCCGTGAGTCTTCCTGATGGAGTGGTATCCGAATTGATCCTTCAAGGACAGCCTTTAAGGAGTGAGCTGGACCAGGGAGGCAGGCATTGTGGCGAGGGCTTCAGGCCAGAGGAAGAGTGGATGCCGAGGAAGAGAGCAGGAAGAGAGGCTCAGAGCAGGAGGTAGAGAGGAAGGTGTGGGGAAAGGAACAACGAGAGATGAAGCAGGAAGGGTCCCTGGTACAGGGATCTATCCCGCTGTGCCGTGTTAGCCCGAAGGTGTCCATCTAGGAGGGTGATGAGGCCAGATGTGTGCACTTAAGACAGATCAGGGGGCTGTCCTGAAGGGAGTGTGTGTGTGTGAGAGTGTGTTGGGGCAGGGGAATGGGTTGGGCAAGAGGCAAGGAGACCAGATGGGAAGAAAGCTCCTCTGGTTGCTCAGTGAAGTAATGATGAGGACGCCAAGGGCAGTGGATTCCAGAGAGATTCACGAGGTAAAAAAAAAGGGAAAAGGTGAAGTAAGGTTAGTGGCTTAGGTTATTAAGTGGTATCGTTCACCACAGAATGAAATCTGAGAGGAAAAACAGGTTGGAGGGGAAGACAAGGCGACATTTGGACGTGTGACAGTCACATGGACGGAACAGGCGGAGGTGTAAGAGCCGAGCAAGCACGAAGGTGGTTTCTATGGGGTTGGACCTTGAAATGTGGGTTAGCAGCAACAGCCTAAAGTCGGTGGTGGTCTTGACTTGTGTGAAGACTTGTTTCTAAAGTAGTAGATCAATAAATTGTTTATACGGTATTTAAAAGTTTTTCCTGAAACTTCTTTTAAACTGTAGAATAAAATAGAGAAGAAATACGAATTTTCTTCTGATTCCATCACCCAAAGTTCTGTTAATATTTGCGTATTTTTATTTCCTTGCAGTATTTTCCAGAACATGCACATGTATGTGCACACAGACACACACAGTTGCAAGAGCAGCATCGTTCTGTACAGGCATTTTTATATCCCACATTAAATGCACATCTTCTCCATATGCTTTAAAGTGCTTTAAAAACATTTTTAATGGTGCATTGTTCTCTAATTTGAGAGTATTCAGTTTGCTTCCATTTTTTTTAAAGCCATCTTAACATTACAATAATTATCCTTTCCTAAGTATGAAGAAGTGAAGTCGCTCAGTCGTGTCCGACTCTTTGCGACCCCATGGACTGTAGCCTACTAGGCTCCTCTGTCCATGGGATTTTCCAGGCAATAGTACTGGAGTGGATTGCCATTTTCTTCTCCAGGGGATCTTCCCAACCCAGGGATCAAACCCGGGTCTCCTGCAGATGCTTTACTGTCTGAGCCACCAGGGAAGTCCTTTCTAAGTATAAAACTTTTAATTATATCTTGACTAAAATCTTCCTGAAAAGTTTTTTTTAATCATTGATTTATAATGATATAGTTTACAATATTTTATTAGTTTCAGGTGTACAACATAGTGATTCAGAGTGTTTATAGATTATACTTCTCTCAAAGTTATTGCAAAATAATAGTGATATTTTGTATCACCCTGTGCTATATAATGTATCCTTGTTACTTCTCTATTTTATGAAAGGTAGTTTGTTTCTCTTAATCCTATACAACTATCTTGCCCCTCCCCCCCTTCCCTCTCCTCGCCAGTACCCACTGGTTTATTTTCTGTATCCATGAGTCTGTTTCTCTTTTGCTATACACATTCGTTTATTTTATTGTTTTAGATTTCACATATAAGTGATAATATACAGTGTTTGTCTTGCTCTGACTTATCTCACTAAGCATAATACTCTCTAGGTTCATCCATGCTGTTGCAAATGGTAGAATTGCATAATACTCTCTAGGTTCATCCATGCTGTTGCAAATGGTAGAGTTCCATTCTTTTTTATGGCTGAGTAATATTCCATTGAATATATGTATGTATATATATGGGGGTGTGTGTGTGGGTGCGTGGGTGGGTGGGTGTTGTGTGTATATATACCTCAGACATCTTCTTTATCCATTCATCTGTTGATGGACTCTTGGGTTGCTTTCACATCTTGGCTTTTGTGTATAGTGCTCTATGAACATTGGAGTATGTATATCTTCTTGAATTAGTGTTCTTATTTTTTATTTTTTCGGATATATACCCAGGAGTGCAATTGCTAGATCATATGGTAGTTCTGTTCTTAGATTTTTTGAGATACCTCCATACTGTTTTCCGTAGTAGTTGCACCAATTTACATTCCCAACTGTGTACAAGGCTTCCCTTCTCTCCACATCCTTCCCAAAATTTGCTGTTTGTAGACTTTTTGATGATAGCTATTTTGACAGGTGTGAAGTTATGTCTCATTGTTGTTTTGATTTCCTTTTATCTAGTAGTTAGCAATGCTGAACATCTTTTATGTATCTGTTGGCCATCTGTAAGTCTTCTTACAGATGTATATTCAGGTCTTCTACCCATTTTTTAAAATCAAGTTGTCTTTTTGATGTTGAGTTGTATGAGCTGTTTATATATTTTGAATATTAATCCCTTATCAGTCCATATCATTTGCCAATATTTTCTCCCATTTAGTAGGTTGCTTTTTTTCAAAGTTCATTTGCTATGACAATAGTTAACCTGTACATGTGTCTTGGACAAATTTTCAGTCATTTCCTTAGGATAGATTCCTTGCAGTGAACTTAACAGAAGAGCTGAACTCTTAAAGATTCTTGTTATCCTTTGCCTGTTTGTTTTCTGGAAAAATTTATATCACGTTATACACAGTTTTACCTATTTTTAAATCTTTAGGCAAAAGCATTACATTCATTGTTTTTGGTTGATTTATTCAACAGCTGTTTGATGAATACTCTGTGTGAGGCATGTGGCACTTTTATTGGCTGTCAGTGAAGTTTACCTTCTTTATGTGCTGACTAGTCCATTATTTACTTTTGTAAATGTTCTGTTCACATCCATTACCAACTTTTCTACTGGGGTGTAATCGTTCTATAATGCATTTGAATTGTTCTGTAATATATTTAGTCTTTTATGTGTATGTGACATTTGTGGCAAATATTTTCCCCAACTTCTTTGATTTTTTATTTTGCTTATTATTTTTTGAGATATAGAAACTTTATATTTTATTTAGCTGAAAATAAAATTATATTTGTCTATTCTTTTTTTTTCCTTGTGACTTCTCTTACCTTGGGCTTAGGAATTCCTTCCCACCATAAGTTAGAAAATATTCATCTAATCAGAAATTTTAAAAAAACATTTTTTATATAAAATCCACCAAATGGATCCAGATGGATTTTTTGACAAAGTCAATCCCTCAGCATCGTGTGCAGAGTCATTCACATTTCCCCAGTTGATTTTTGGTGCTTTTATATTTTAAGAGCTTGTACTATTGAGCTGTAAGAGTCCATGAGTTTTGGTGAATATTAGCACCCAAGTGAGGGTTATGAAAATACTTTTAAGCTAGCATCTTATTATAAAAAATCTCACGCAGCAGAGCTGAAAGAATTTTACAGTTAACCCCTGTATATATGCCAACTAGATTCTGCAATTAAAATTTTACCACTCTTTCCTTTATCCTACCTATTCATGTAGTAACTTTTGTACCTTCTGAATCATTGTTTGAATTCAAATCTAGGACTCAAAGACATTTTATTTCATTCTGTTTTTTTTTTTTTTTCCTGTAATTTGTAGGTTTGATTTCTAGAATCCCATGGACAGAGGAGCCTGGTGGGCTCTAGTCCATGGGGTCTTAAAGGAGTTGGACACAACTTAGCGACTAAACAACAGGAAACTTTTAGCAATTTATATTAATATAGTAAAATAGTGAACATCCTAATAGACACCAAGAGAAACTGCTTGGTTTGTTTTGGTCCTTTAATTTCATGAATATAGTTTGCTCTGTCGGGATTATGATGGTCATTCCCATCACGATGGGTGCGTTTTTCGAACACCGTCCTCCGTGGGCTCTGTCTTCCACTACAGTTGCTTTTTGTTCTTTCGGCTAGAGCTGCAAAGGGACAGATAGGCCACTCAGTAGACGCCGAGATGCTTGTGGAAGTGTGTGGTGGATGGGCCTTGGCAGAGCTGGTGAGGGGGCTGGCTGGGCCGCGGTGGGCTTTGAGGAAGGGCGCTTGCCGGAGTCGGCCACTTCCCTAGGCTGCTGACAGTCTCTGCCACCGGAGTCCTCGGCATGTGGGTCGCTTCGCCCTGTCCCAGACCCACTCTCCTAACATCGTCTTTGAATGTCCCTGGTTCACAGCAAGTGATCAGAACAAATAAACCTTAGGTCAAGGAGCTTCGCCACCTCTTTTCCAGCCTAAATGACAAGCACCCTAAATTCCCTTGGTTTTTGGTGCTTGATGGCATCCCAGCTTAGAGATGGGTTTGCAGCCATGTCCTCATTGCAGACTGATACACAGCATCTGCCTCTTGGGGCCGCGTACAGCCTGATGGAAGAAGGCACGGCCTCGTGGTCACCACTAGAAATTAACTGTCATTTCATTTTTGTACTGTTTCTTTTTTCCCCATTCAGGCTTCAATTTTCTATCTGTAAAATGTTGATTTTATTAGATTATATAGAAGATTTTTTTTCTTTATCCTAAACCTGCGATTTTAGACTAGAACATTGAGGGTAGGTCAGTATCCACCTCCTTCTCAGAAGTTCGGGAAGACAGGTCTGTCCAGACTGTTGAGACCCTGGATGAAGCTCATCAGACTCTGGATCTGGGGCTAGAATTTTAAAGCCATTAGCTCCTCTGAAAGGAATGAGAGGGCATTCCTGAGACGGGGCAGAGGGGGAAAGCCTTACTCACAGGAAGCTTGTTAGCTGACTAGCTGCTTAGCGAGCACGTCCCCGCCCGGACCTCCTCCAGGATACTCACCCTCTGGTCCAGTGTCACCTTTGTCCTGAATTCTCTGCTCAGAGCCGATATGCGATAGTATTTTAGAAGCCTAGCCAACCAGTGCTTTGAAATGGAAAGACAGCCATACTGAAAAAAATGTAACACAACCTAAGTTAATGTTCTAGTAATACCAGTATTCAGAAGAGGCATCTATTTGAGTGAATTTTCAGAGGGAAAAAAAGTTAAATAACCTGAGTTTTTCCCTTGCCGCTGTCCCTGCTCACCTTTACACTCCAGCAAGACTCAGCATGTTGCTTCCCAAACCTGCCAGGCCGTTTGCTGTTGCCCTGCCTTTGAACACACAGCTGCCCCACCCTTACCCTCTGCCCACCTCCCCAGCACCATTGTACCCCACCATGCTCACCTCTCCCAGCCCAGTGCTGCTTAACAGATACCCAGATACTAAAGTAGGGAGTTGAATGGGCTTTTTCATTAATTTGCCAGGAGCAAGGGAGGGTAGTTACAAAGCACCACTCTAACCTGTTATTTTCTGCGCTATTAAAATGTAAAGCAGACCGATGAAAGAACCTGCTCTCCCCACCAGTCATCAGCAGGCTGTGCAGGGGGTTTATGAATCGTCTTCTGAATCCACAGCTAGTTTTAAAATCTAGCTTCTGGGCTTGGTCTGCAGGAAATAGGACCGTGAGATCATAAATGCTATGGAGGGAGTATGAAGTTATTTACCAGGTCCTATAACATTACCACTGGGACTCCTGCGTAAGCTGCTTTATTAACTGGGTTACACCTGTTTTGAACCTTAATATCCCCAAAGGGGTTAACATGTCAGAAATATAAACAGCTTTAAAATAAGTCTAAATATAATTATAAAGTTTCTAAACATGAGGTTTGGTTACATTCCCAGGCAGTGGGATTATATAACAGGTTTGTAAGGAAGATAAGATCTGGGGGTGCATTCTTAGCTTTTAAGATAGGTGTCTTGAGAAAGTGCTCTTGAAACATGATGGTGTTACTCTTGGGGATTTAAAAACAACAGAGCACAGAAACGCTGTTTTAGATAGATTGGAGATGTTTTCCAGGATGGACTCTTTCACGTACTGATTTAATTGAGAGCCCTCTCAGATGAAGCTGAAATACCACCACTGTGATGATAACAGTGTCGGCTAGCTGTGACCTGAACTGTACCAGCCGCGACTCACCCGGGATTCCAGGGCACTGCGGTCGTGTTTCCTGTCGCTTCAGTCTTCCGGGGGCAGGATTAACAGGGATAAGTCATTTCTGTGTTCAAGTCTCTAATTTTTCATGCATGTAAACAGTAGGTGAGAATAGACCTGACCCAACACAGGTTTGGGAGATCTGTACCACTAACAACAGCAGCTAACAGTGTTAGCTGGGCACCGTATATCAGGCACTAGGCGGAGTACTTTACTTGGTTGTCTGTTTTAATAAACAACCCTATGTGGCGGGTACTGTTACTATACCCATTTTATGGAGACGAAACTGAGGGGCAGAGAGGTTTTTATCTCCCAAGATTACACAGGTAGTAAGTGCAAGATCCAGGATGGAATCATAGCAGTCTGGCTCCTAAACCCAAGCTCTTAATTTGCATCCTATTCAGTTTCCATAAACAACTCATATTTTGGAGGTACTTTTATTCTTTGGGGCTGCTTAGCTTCATTTAGTCCATTATCTTCCGTGGTGCTTTTAATGTATTAGGGAGGATGCATGCAGCCCCCAAAGCTGGGCATTTTCATGCCTAACCTTGCTCTGGATCACCTGGTTGCAGCTTGTTATTAATGATGCATGTTACCACAACATAGCCCCATGGCTCCAGCAAATGCGCTATTGGTTATAAGAGAGTAGTATGTCCAAAAAAGGGAATTAACAAAGCAGCTATCCCAACTACCAAAAAAACAGTGTGATTGACTCATGAGGAATCCCTTTTTCTTTTATTATTGGAAGTGAATAGAAACTCATTAATATCATGCCTTCCAGTAAGTTCTATAATTTAAGTAAGTAAGCCCTATAATTTAAGCATACTCTCAGGACCCAGAAATCTGTTGTCTTATGAGACTATTATTGCTTGGTTGACTGCCTACATACTGCCTCATTTGGGGGGGAGCTGGTTTTCTACTGTTGTAACACAAAGGTCCTTCATGTATTGGTCTCATCTTTTGGCACTACCCCATCCTTCCCCTATTCCATGGTCTCTGGTCCATGCGCTCTTCATGGAAGCTCTTTCCTTCCCTCTCTTCCTAGCCAACCACTACTGTTCCTTCAGATGAAGCCTCCTCCAGGCAGCCTTCTTTGACTGCTCAGGACCAGGTCAAGTGCCCCAAATGCTTCCACAGTGCCCTCTGCTTCTTCGTGCACATGTTATTTTAAGTTCTAACTTCCTGTTTCTTGTCTGTCTTTCCTGACTGGAAAAGCTGGCCCTGTAAGGATTACTTACAGGTATTGTTTACTTTTGGATAGGGGCTTCCCTGGGGGCTGAGTATTAAAGAATCTGCCTGCCAGTGCAGGAGACACAAGTTCGATCCCTGGTTCAGGAAGATCCCCTGGAGAAGGAAATGGCAAGTCACTCCAGTATTCTTGCTTGGGAAATCCCATGGACACAAGAGCCTGGCGGGCTGCAGTCCATGGGGTCACAGAACAGTTGGACAAAACTTAGCGATTAAACAACAACAACTTTTGAATAAAAACCCTGACACACAAGACAGTGCCTGAAATGATAGATGCTCTACAAATGTTTCAGTGAGAGACAGGTAGAAATGACATGCTTGGAGATGAGGGCAACTAATATATACAGTGCCTAGTGGCTACAGTTCAGAAGGTGCATTCATGATTTTACGGTCCTGAATGCTCATGGCAACACAGGGAAATCAGTTCCTTTTACCCCTTTGCACTGACGTGGAAACAGCAGCTTACCCCTGTGCGCACACGTGGTTAGTAGGCGGGAAAGCCAGGACTTGAGCTTAGGTCTGTGACCCTGCACCTTATGCTCTAATATACCATGTGAATATCCCAAGGCCAGTCTTAACACAGCTAGTAGACTTTGTAACAAAGCAGCGTGCCATTCTTGCCCTAACCAAGTAGATCCGGAGGGAGGATTGATGGGTTTTAATTTCTCTTGCTGGCCTTCTTGGCATCCTCCTACCCCCCACCCTCACCCGCATTTCCAGTGAAAGCCTTCCAGTGACTCATGCCAGATCCTTTCCAAATTTCAAGGTGTTGATGGTGAATCTTTTGTTTGCAGAGCAGGCCGGCTGCTGGTTGTATTTGCGGGAGCTTTTGGAAAAAATGGCTGAGAGTGGGAGTTCTGGTAAAGTCCTTAAGCAAACTGAGTAAGATCCTGGTGTATCAGGGAGTAAGAAATGAGCAGGGTGGGAGGTGTTGGGGGGGGTGCAGGGGAGGGGTCTAGGAACCGAGAAAGGGAGCAAGAGGATGTGAGTCCGGGGCTGGTTCACTCGGCAAGTCAGAGGTTGTTCAGAGGCCGCTGGCTGGAGTGGGTTGGGTAATGAACCAGTTGAACAGACCTTAATATCAGATGGGGGTGTTCTTCCCAGGCCTGTGGGGGTGGGGCGGCAAGCAAGTGAGCTGGCAGCATGTTGGACACGCAGAGCTTAGGTATGACAGACTCACCCAGAATGCAGGGCCAGTGTCATTTCCGTAAGCAGGGAAGCTGTGGAATACAGCACAGTCAGAGGAGAGAGAGATTCAGGGCAGCACTCCCTAAACTCGAAGAGTTGAGGATTTAATACTGAGCCCTGCTGTGTTCAAGGTAGCCCTGGGAATGTTGTCAAAGGGAGGAATGTTTAATTGCACACAGATTAATTTCGCCACCACTACAGAATATTAGGCATCTCTTCAGCAGTGGTCTGGCGTGTTAGTTACAGATGCCTCCTTTTGTACGTGGTTATGCGCAGTGAGAAGCCATCCCCGCATCTACTGTGGTTTTCCTGGGTGGTGGGCAAGGGCAGGATGAGGTGGAGATATGGCTGGAGGCACCTTCTCCAGGACATACAGAGATCAGAGTGGCTTGAGGAGGTCAAGGCAGGCTGTTTCAGTCAACAAAGATTTCTTGAGCGTGCCAGGCACTGGTCAGCACAGAGGATAGTGACCTCTGTCGCCATGGAACTTGAGTAAATGCCCAGAAAAACAGCCTATTAAAACCCAGGCTCCCTGAGACCAGGGGAAATGTGCTATGATGAGATGGAGCCTTCCCTTCACGTGGTTCTCTGAGGAGGTGATTTCCGAGGTGAGAGCTGGAGGGTGGGGAAGGAGTGTGTCTATGGTGGCACCGGGGTTGGGGGGGGCGTGGGTTCCAAGCACAGAGAGCAGCACATTCAAGAGCTCTGGAGTAGGGGAGAGCCTGGCCTTTGAGGAGCAAGAAGGCTGGTGTGGCCCAGGTGAGGGAGGGGCAAGCAGGTGTGGCCCCTCAGAGGCCTCCAGCTTGACCTGTCTCTGCTCCGGAAGACGTCCACCCCAGAGGTCTCAGGCACATGGCCGGTGAGCCCCGGACGTGTCCCCGGCCCCAGCCCCCAGGCTCTTAGGAGAGGCCTGGTCCCCAGAGGGCTGCTGCCTCTTCCCTGTTCCGTCACTGTCACTTGTCAGGGGGTCTGCAGCAGATGCAGATTTTAGTGAAACCAGTAGTCACGTCAGGTGCCCCAGAGTGTGAGAATATGCCCACGGGACTATAAAGTGACTTGACATGGAAATGGCTTTAAAACAGATGATCTGCCTGCCCTAGGGTGGTCACGCGTGCCAGTCTTGTGAGCAGGAAGACAGCCAGGCGGCAGGATTAAAACAAAACTCCTGGGTCAGTTCTGTGA
The DNA here is from genome assembly GCF_910594005.1 of Cervus elaphus. NCBI lineage: Eukaryota > Metazoa > Chordata > Mammalia > Artiodactyla > Cervidae > Cervus > Cervus elaphus. The sequence goes on along the minus strand of NC_057832.1, from coordinate 100,929,287 downwards.
AGTGCAGTCTATGTTCTTGGCCCCTGAAGTTCTGGGGCAGGTGGTCTGCTGATTGGGTGTTGCTGTTTCCTGGAGATGGGGTGGGGCGGGCAGGTTCTGACTCTAAACCTCCTCCCATCTGAGGTCTGAGCCTCCCCAGTGAGCAGCCTGGCTGCCTCCTGCAGGCGAGTCCCTCTCCCGAGTCCGGAGGCCCGAGTCCCTAGTGGGCAGGAAGGGTTCCTCTGCACTGCGGCGAGGTCAGGGTAGGCCTCTGGCCGCAGGAACCCTTCCCGCTTTCTGAACCCTCCCGCCTTTCTCCGTGCCTTCGCTCTTTGAATCACCTCTCCCCCATTTTAGCAGAAATGAACTTCGAACTCACTTGGGGGGGGGGGGGGCAGGGCCAGGAGGAAGAGAGTGCTCTGCAGTGTTGTGTAAACACCAGTTCCTGATCCTTCTCCTCTTTTACTACCTGTAGGGACAGGTGGACTCGGAGAAGCTGCTGGCAGGGAGAGCTGATTGTTCTCAAGGCTGTGGGTTGTGCAATAGAGCAGACGAGCTTTGAAGCCACAGGAGGTCAGAGCAGCTTGACCACGCGGCACATTACACAGAAGTTTCCCTTTATATGAGATCCTGTTTGCTTGACTCTCATTAGGAGTGCCAACACTTAGCTGGATCTCCGCTAGTCTATAGTTCGAGGAAGTGGTTTCCTTTAAAGGACTTTACCTGCAAAGTTGAGATGCCAGGCTGGAACAGCTAGCTACCCTTGGCATCTACATTTTAACAGAATGTTGTTATATCCTAGCCTGTAACTTTGTAATCAAGTCCATGAGAAAGAAAAAAAATAAAAAGAGAAGATCCTGCCTTCCTTATCCAGTTACGGAGTGGAGGCAGACGGTGATGGAATAGGTTCCGGTGATGGAATAGGTTCTGTGGACCAGGCTGTGCTGAGCTGGCGTCTGGGACAGTGACCAGACGGACAAGAGCAGAAGTGGAAGATATTTTTAGCCGGTCAGGGCTGCTTCGAGACGTGGGTTTCCCCCCAACCCAATACTTCCAGCAGGAGGTTCCCTGCCAGGCATACTTGGTTTGGTTCACTTCACTTCCGTGTCATGTTTTCAAACATTCATGAGGCCTGGTGGGCTGCCGATTTGATGGAGCAGCTTTGAAACCCGCACAGTTCAGGCCTGAGTCTGTGACGCGGCTGGAGGGGCTCTTGGAGGACTCTGTGTCTCCCCGTCTCCCCACCCCCCAGGGACTAGTGTCTTCCCTCCCACATGTGGTATTCTCTCGAAATCAGGGCCAGGGGACATAGTTCACTCTTTTTCTCTTTTCCTCTATCGAGGTGATTCAGGCACGCCTGGAAGTTCTGATGTTGAGAACAACATGCCCATCTACAAGTGGGTTCTTAAAATTCTGGGTGAGCCAATTTAAACCGCTGGCAATGGTACATCAACGGAAAACTTCAGTGAGGTTATAAATCAAGTACGACTTAAGAATAAGTGAGAAAAGGAAGGGATCCTACCTGGGATAAACTGGCTGTCTCTCGAATCACTCTGCAGGCTGCAGGGCTTCTGTGTGTAGTAAGGAAGCTATAGGTCAGTTTCCACACAGGGGTTTGGGCCCGTTTGGTGAAACTTTCACTTGGCGGGTCATTGTTTTGATTGAGGGCCGGTGGGTCTCCAGCCACGTGAGCGAGTGGTGGCAGGAAGAGCATAGAAGGCACCAAGTGCCGTGTGGAGGAAGCGCCGGCGGAGCTGAGGCCGGGCCCCTGTCTGTCCCCTGCAACCGCCAGCGGCCGGGAGGTTCCCGGGCCTCTCTCTCCCCCACTGTTGATAAGCTGAGACAGTGTATGGCCCACGGGCCCTGAAGTCAGGCTGCCGGGGTCTGCGGCCCGGTTCTGCCACTTGCTGGCCGTAGGACTGCACACATTAAGGTTACTTAATGCCTCAGTGCCCGAGCTCCTTGTCTGTCAGATGGGAACAGTACCCATCTCACAGGCTGCTCTGAGGCCTGAAGGGTTAACGTGTGTGGTGTGCCTGCAAGGCCGTCTGCCGTTCCTGGGAGGGATCCATCACACTGGCTCTAGGGATGGAGCCTGCTACTTTCTCTTACCTCTTCAGGCACGTAGACCAACGTGGTCACAAGAGCCAGTCAGAGCAAGTGATGGCCAGGAAAGCCCTGGGGCGAGGTCCCGGAGCCCCTTGGTACCCGCCTCCCTCACCGGCTATTACACTGCAGCCCTCGCCATCCCCCACCCCAAGGAGAAACTCAGCCCCACACAGAGCCCAGGCCCCAGAAGCTCCCGCAGACGGCTGACTGCACACGGGACCCGGGGCCTCGGTGGGCAGTGTTGCTGACCTGGGTACGGCACTCCTGGGCCTGCCGAGGTCCCAGAGTCATGCGCCCGTTCCCTGCAGTTTCAGGGGTCGTTGTCAGACTGGGTCATGGGGGCCAAGCTCTTTACTAGCTAGTTCTTCTTGGTGAAAACCCTTTCATTAAAAGTTTTCTTTCTCAATCTACATTGTTTCAGACTCCCCAGCACACTTCCTGGGCTGGTTTCCCTTCAGATACCCCCAGTGAGAGCCAAGACCACCAGTTTTCATGCTGACCCCTCCCCAAGCCCACCCCCCAAATCACCTGATACTCTGTGGTTTCTGCAAGAGGTTCTCAATGGGAGAGAGTTATGTTTATGGGGCAAGTTCAGAGAGCTTATGTCTTCTCTTCAAAATGGACTTAGCAGCTCTGCCTTATGTGGTGGGGAGCCCCGTTCACTTAAGATGGGGGTTCCATCCAGTCTCTACTAGGAATTACATCTTTAAAGGCTGCCTGGGCAGGACAGTCTGGTATTCCTCGCTAGAGACCTGGGGATTGTCAGCGGACATCTACGAATCCAGGGGTTTCTAAGCAGGTGAGCAGTCTGGGAAGAGAAAGCCAGGTTGAGGGCAAATGAGGTTCTGCTGATTGTCTCCTAAGTCACAAACCTGAAGTTTTGGGAGATCCTCTGGGTAAGGACAGAACCACCCTGAATAGATAAGTGTCTCAAATCGACTTTCACAAGGAATGAACTGAGAATGGTAAACATTCTTCATCACTAAAATTGTTCATCCAGAAGGCCCGGGAAAGGCCAACCACTTCTTGTGGTCAAAATTCAGAGCTCCCAGGTCTTTTTGCAAACCTGGGAATTCTCTCCCTTCATCCTGGAGGGCCTGGCCTTGAATGGCTGTCTGAGGCTGCCCCCTTCTGGCTGGCATCAGCAGTGCGTGTGTAAGCTGTTGCTGAAGTACTCTGCAAATACTCTGAAATACTGTCATTTTAAAGGTCTTTTCTCAGGCGCTGTCTCTCTGCACATATCACTCCATATCCAGGGCTTAACCATTCTGCTTTGGCATCTATTTTTGTCCCCTTTTGACTCCAGAGTCACTACTTTCAAATAAGCTGTTCCATGGCCTCCCAACTGATCTTTCAAAAAATGTGAATCTGATGTCTTTCTCCTGCTCAAAGCCCTTTAACGGCTCCTTTTTTTCCAGGTTCCAGCACTAGTCTCAGAAGATCCCCGAGGCCCCTTCACTGCCCCAGCCTGCGTCTCTACCTGTGCTCCTCTGTCTCCCTCATCTGCTCACCTGCTAACACCTGGGCCTTCTGAAGAGTCCTCTCAGGTATCTCCTCCTCCAGGGAGCCCTCTGCCTTAGATTAGAGGATGTGATGTGACGTGGTAAGAGGGAGGAGGGAAGTGGGGGAAACGTGAGCACACTTTGTTAGAACCAGTCTGTTCTTCCTCTCCCACAAGATGCAAGCTACCTGAGGGGGAGACTTTCTCTCTGTGTCACCATGTCTGGCTGTCACTGTTGTCACCACGTGCAGAAGGAATAAGGGGAGGCAGAATAAAAGCAGGCAAAGACTCAGGTCAGTGACGATTCCTCCTGGGCCTGGTGGAGTTTGGGAAAGAGCTCGACTAAGCTCCAGGCCGAGAGTGAAGGCGCAGCAGTCAGGGCGGATGGAAGGAGGTCTCGCCTCCCAGAGCAGCTGGCTAAGCTCTCCTTCCTGCCCGCCTTCCCGATTCCACAGCAGGACCCGCCCACCTGTACTGCACACCCTTTCTGACACGTACCCTGAGTACTATCCAGAGTCTAGGACTCAAGAATTATTTCCTGATGGACTTAATTACTTATTTAGCAGGCGATGTGGCAAAAGCACATCCTGGAGTGTCTGTTAAATCAACTGTACTTCAATTAAAAAAAAAAGACCAGGGAAGGAAAGAAAAAAACAAAAAGACGTGTGTTACTGTCTCTCTGTGGGTATGAGGCGTTGCGCTGGCCACTGTGGGCCATCAGAGGGAAGGCCTTCTTCTGGGCCTGCATGGGGCTGACTGTCCAGCTGGGGAGAAAGCAGAGCATGCAGGCCACATGGGGGATGAGATAGCTGGGGTGACCATGTCACAAGGCAGCATGTGATTAATTGCCAAATGGCTCAAGAATGTGGTAGTGATTGAACATGGTAACATATGTCCAAGTGCCCCACCCCTCAGCACTTCTGAGCCCAGCAGGCCCTGCCCTCTGCCCCCCTCACCCAGGAGAAACCCCGTCGATGCATCTCATACAGCATAGGTACTCAGTCAGTCAGGCCAAGTCCTTCAAGTTCAGATCCCGTCCCGCCTCCCAGCCCCCAGCGCCCCCTGCCCTTGAACCCAAAGATGCAGAGATGCTCAAGAGAACGTGCCATCTTGTTTCTGTACAACCCACTTCCCTCCCTTGTCCATCCTTTAAAACCCTCCTCTTCCTTTAAAACCCAGCCTAGAGTTCCTCCTTAAAGCCTGCTGAGCCTGCAGAGCTCCTTGCACACGCTGGATGGTGATGCTCACGTGAATCTGTCCTGCAGCAGGAGGAGGGAGGGAGGGAGGGAGGTAAACTGCCGCAGGGTCCTAGAGAGACTGAGTACACATCGGTTGGTTTTGCAGTTGAGACCTAAGTGCAGGTGAGTGCAGAAGGTGACCTGTCCAGGTGGTTGAGGGAGGCTGCGTAAAGGAGGGAAGGTTGAACTGGACGTTAAAGGTTCAGTTCAGAGAACAGGCAGACAACGAGGAGAATCCGAGGTGGACTAGCTCTGTGTCTGACTGCTGGCAGCCCAATCGGCCTCTCAAAACAGAAACACAGAGGAGAGGGAGCAAGCCCTGCAGAGCAGAGTGGCGGGGCGCAGCTTCTTTTAGCTGGAGCAGAGGGTTTACCTGAAGGAAGTCAGGAGGATGCCCTGGAGGAGGGATGGACGTAGGTGATGGAAGGTGATGGAAAGACCTCAAATGCAGTGGGGGTATCTTGCAGGTGGTGGGCACCCTTTATTACTGGTGAAAACCATGGCAATCTGATCAAAGTGGTGTTGAAAGTGGGAGCCGCCCCATGGCCCTGCCTTCATTTTAACACCATGGCCCAAGGCCCACCATCTCAGTGGAGACTGAGATGCTCAGCACCCAGGCGCAAAGCCCCTCCACACACACAGCCTCACCTGGAAATGCTGGACTTTATGTAAACAAAGGCTCTGCTTCCGGCACTGCCCTTGACCTGGCTCTGAGCTGTTGATTCTTTGAGTCCATTCAGCTCTGCCCTGTCCCCTCGTGACTGGCAGTGACCCGGAAGGTGGCAGCACCCCCGAAGCAGGTGGCCTCCAGAGCTGAGTCACCGCCCTGGGAACAGTGCCCTGGCGAGGCCAGCCCGCGCAAACCGGGAGGTCTCCACCTCGCCCGGCTCTGCAAGGCTCTCAGGGCACCGTCGGTGCTGCCGAGAAAGGGATCCTTTATGCATCCCGAGTGTCAAGCTGATAGGAAAAGGGAAACAGAGGCCACGGAAGACCAAAAAGGAAACTGTCCTGATGGTCGTTTCTGGCTGGTGTCTTTGGCAAAGTGCAAAGGGTTTTTCTCAACAGTTACAGGGGCTGTGGTTGTTTTAATTGAACAGACACAAATTATCCATTGATGGGGTATCTTTAAGAATGGAATGAAGAGGATTTGAAAATGTTGGTTTAAGATTCTGTTTGACCTTGTAAAGTAAGAGAGCTCAAGGAATAAAATTACATGGAGTGATAGGATACCTAAGCTGCCAGTATCCTCAGAAATGAGCAAATGGGGTTTAAGGTTTGTTTTTTTTAATATCATTTTTTTTTCTATCATTCATAGATACTCTGGTGGATGTTGTTTTTAAAAATTATGGTGCTTTCATTTCATCCCAGAGAAGATAAAAATGCAGTGTTACTCTTGAAAGGAAGGGTTTTTTGTTTTTTTGGTTTTTTTTAGTCTGACTTGTTTACTACACCAATGAATAGAGATGACCTCAGTCTAAAAAAAACAAGTTAACCATAATCTCACTCCTTGCCTGGCAAAATAAGCCTTTATCAAGTAGCAAGAGAAGTGCAAGTCTGACCACCAAGTCGTCATCTCAGCTGATTAGATTTTCCAAAGGACAGAAACAGAAGGCTCTCTACACGTTCACAACCGGACAACGGCTCTTGGGAAACACTCCCAGCTTACTCAGTTCCTATAAGGCCATGACAAGTCTGGTGACAATTAATCAGACAGCTGACCGAATGCAAAAGCTCTACACGGTTAACTGTGTTGTGACCACTGTGAGCTTTCACAGTCGGAGACCACATCTCTGGCTTTCTGAGTATGCAGTTCTTTAACTTAAAAAGCTTAATTTTTTACACTTCACACATCATGAGCCTAGTTATTCTCCACTGCTGAAGTGTCCCTGGAGGCAGAATCCCAGTCATTTCCTTGGGCAGACTGTCTTGAGCACTGGGTGTATCTCCTTGCTCTGACAACCCTGGGACAGTTTTCAGCAAGGCCACGGAACTCACTGCTTAGTTGCCAAAGATGCTGTGAGCTGTGACTAGGAAGTTGGGTTTTCTCTGCTATTGTTTTACTTTCTGTGAGCCACACAAAAAAATATGGACAGTCAAAAGTGTTCCCAGTTTCTGTGAGGCAAGAAGAACTGCGGCGAATTCTACTAGAAGCCAGAGCCATGTCCTGATTCCTACAGCCTCAATAAAGGCCAAATCAAAACAGATTTGAAAGCTAGCGGCCAGTTGATTGTAGGATCTATTCCAGCCAAAAAGAATCTCTAGACTCACTGGGCTGGGGCATGTGGTTTAGAGGGAGGATTTTTTAATAAGAGCGCAGCTTTTTATTCTTTATTTTTTGACTAGTCTGGAGGGAGAACCATTATGCTTTGTGGGTAGAGACTGCAAAAAAAAAAAAAAAAAAAAAAAGCAGTGACTTTCTGGTGACTATACAGAAAGATTAATGGGCACTGGCCCTGAGTTCAGCCTGCCCGCCCTTAAGGAAGCCAGCACAGGTACCAGCCTGGAGCAGCAGAGTCAGAAGGCTCCATAGAAGCACTCAGGGCCCGAGGAGTTAAAAAGGCAGAGACAGCCAGTCAGCAAGTGCCCGCCTAGGCACGGATTTGTTTATCCTGCCCTTCTGAAGTCAGAGCCAACATTCTTCATGGTTTTGGATGATTCAGAATGCTTCTCTCTTGGCAGAGCCACTTTCCACACAGGGGCTTACGACTGAAGCCCCTTAGGTGTGGACCAGAGCAGAGACCCACCTCACACTTGATGTCACAGCTTAGAATCCTCTTATATTAGAGCAGCAGGGAAACTGTCACATACAGCTGCCTGTCTCAGAGGTGAAGACTGAACCCAGGGCCTGGGGCCTGCCAGAGGTCACTGCGCGGGAAGGCAAGGCCAGCAAGAGCCAGGCCATCCTTCTCCAACCACACAGCTCCCGTCCAAGCCCGGTGGGGGAAGCCTCTGCCCTTTGAGGAATGCTTAGAAAAGGGCTTAGGTCAGAAGGAAGAACCTCATTTTTACAAAATGAAACAAATCAGTCATTTACTTGTCACAGGCAGCTTTCCCTAAACCTCCTCTGTCCACGTGGTGAATTTATTATCTCCTGGACTTCCAAAAATAAAAATAATAGCATTGCTGTCTATGGGCCAAAATGGGAGACTTGAATATACCCGCCACTGCCCCCCCGCCACTTCTCTTTTCCTTTTTCTGGATGAGAATTAACTTATTTCACGGCTAGTTCTTAATAAAACAAACGTTGACTCCTTCCCACAGGAGACGGAATTGAGCAATGTTCTCTGAGAACACGCTGTGCTCCTTGGAGCCCTGAGTGAATGTGATGTTTAGAAGATGCTCTAGAAGCTTGGAAGTGCCTCTTGGGAATAGAGTGAAGGGGGTGGAGATGGGGTAGCGAAGCCACCGCGGCCGCCCGGGAGGAGCAGTGACTCACCCCGCCTGCTTGGCCGGGGACTTCAGGCCTCGAGACGCCCATGGGGCAGGACTCAGTTCCCCTTGAGCCCCGATGTGAACCAGTGACCTTTACTGGACCCACAGGCCGCCTCCACATCCACAAGAACCACAGAGAAGGACGCATCAGGACCCTGGCTCTCCACCAGCGGCCTCCCCGAGCCCCTAGGCAGACGATGTCAGGGGTATTTGTACAAGGCAACACCCCGCACCAAGAAATGAAGCCACTTCCCTGAGGAGGAAAAGCCAAAGGAAGATTCCCACCCGAGGCCTCCTGGGGGCAAGTGCCCCTCCTAGGTGGCCCGAAAGCAGCCGTCACATCACGTATCACTTTGTTAACAGCGCGGTGGTGGCGTTAACACGTCAGGAATATCAATTAAGCATGTCCGACAAGATCTGTTCGTGGGAGGAGCTGTCCCGTAGTGCCAGTAAGTGCCACCTTCCCTCCTGCCAGGCCTGGAATTCGGGGTGGAGGACTCAGCTTGTGTTGAGCTTCTAAGCATGATTTTAGGGGATAAATAATAATGCTTTCCTCTCCATCACTCGTATTGTCTTCATTTTTAAGATAGACTGTATTTTAAAAAGAGCCACGAATAAGCGTTCGGTCGTGTCCCCAGCGGCCTTTCCCAGGCATCAAGGCTTCTGGGTCTCCACATGCTGCCCCAAGGTGGGGGGACCCCAGGAGGGGCCTGGGCACTGGTTTAATGTACTGTCTACCACTGAGTTTTAAAACTCTGATTTTGTTATATATGTGTGTCCTTAAAAAATTTAGAATCTAGCAAATGTTTCAAATTTAAGCCACAAGTAATACTTTCCTAGCAGAAAATTACATGATAAAGCTGGAGAAACAGAATAGAAAGCCACTCAGATTCTCCTTAAGGTTTGTGCATTTGCATTGGACTCAAAGGTGCTTCCAGTCCTGTGAGGCGAAGCAAGGGAGGGGGTGTGCAGTCAGAGGTGGGCCACAACCCCGGCCCTCCAGACAGACGGGGATCCCTGTACACCCTGTTCATCAAGGCCTCCTGAGAAAGGGCTCCCAGCCTCTCTCGGGAACCCAGAAGGACCCAACCACCCTCATTTCTTCTTGCCCACACCTCTGCAGACGTGGAGACTAGAAGGCCCTGGGAAGGATTATTATCCTGACCCTGCAGTCCGGGGCCTCAGCTTTGGGTCCCCATAGACCCTAGAGTCTAACCCCTGTCCTGGTACCTAAACCCCACCTTGCCCGTTTGTCTAGACCCCCACGAGCCCGCCGAGGCCATGAGGACTGGGACCCCGGCCGGTTCACTGTGTGTCTCCAGCCCAGTGCTTCCCACGTAAAGTCCGACAAACACCTGTTTCTCCTGTTCTTCATAAACTTCGTGTGTTCTCTCATCTGCTGCCACCTCAGATCTCTCTTTCACTGTGTGTGTGCACACGCATGTGCGCGTGGGGAGGGCGGAATGCACACGTGAACTTGCTCTCTCACACACAGCAATCCTGTGTTGCCTCAAATACCTTGTAGTCTAGTTTCCCAAAGGTCCCACATGCAGTGGCTTTCCCCCATGTTCACTGACTTCACCACTCCCCACCCCAACCCTCCGCCACGTTTAACTCGGTGTCAGCATCCCCTCCGGTCCTTCCACCTGCCCCGGCCACACCTGTGGAGCCCAGCTAGACCCCATTGCTCTTCGAACCCCACCCCGCCCCCACCCCCGCCAGCCCCATGCTCACCCAGCCCTGAGTGACTGCGGCGCCGTCCTCTGCGTGCACTCTGAAGTACTCGCCCGTTCTGTGTGTGAGCCGTCCTTCCACCGTCACACTGTATGGTCACGTGCAGGCGCACCGCATCGTATACTGTACCTGTTTTTCTGGTGGCTGGCCCAGCGCTGGGCTCTGAGGAGGCGATCAGTGAATGCCTGCTGACTGGTTTTGACGTTTCTGTCTTCTTTGTGCTTAGTCGCTGAAGTCGTGACCGACTCTTTGTGACCCTATGGACAGGCTCCTCCGTCCCTGGGATTCTCCAGGCAAGAACGCGGGAGCGGGCTGCCGTTCCCTTCCCCCGGGGCTGTCTGTGCCATGGTGTTGAGAAGGGACTTGCGACCCTGTTGCACTGTTGTTGTCAGCCCCTCCACGAAAGACGTGACTGTCCCAGCCCCTCCCGTGGATGTGGCCCAAGCTGGCCCCCACACAGGTGGTCTTCTTTCGGGGCCCTCATTATGTCCTGTCATCACCTCTTTGTTTATTTACGTGGGACTCACCTGCCATGTTTGCTCTTGTGTCCTCTGAGCCTCATTCACCTCCTGGTACATTGTCATCTCTGTGAAACTGTGACGCACGACTAGATGGATGGACGTGGTTAGAAGATTCCCATCCCGGTTTCGGATTGTATATCTTTTCTCTTCCCGGACTCTTGACTCCCTGTCAACATCCCTTGGCTTATGTGCTACCCTTTCCCTCCAGAGAAGCCCCCAGACCCACAGCCTCCATGTACTGATGTCCAATCTGATGTCAGTGTTTCATGCCAACTTTAACATATTGATCATAATGCCTTAGGAAATGTCATCCAGAGTATCACGAGCCATCCTCTCAGAGGGAGGAGAACGTGGGGGTGATGGGGTGGTTGACATTTGAAGAGCTATGTACCTACCATGTGTCTTATTTGAGTAAGCCATGTTTACACAACTCTTGAGAATTAACATTATTATTTCCACTTTATAAATGAGGGAACTAGGCTTCCCTAGTGGCTCAGATGGTAAAGAATCTGCCTACAGTGCAGGAGACCTGGGTTCGATCCCTGAGTTGGGAAGCTCCCCTGGAGGAGAGCATGGCAATCCACTCCAGTATTCTTGCCTGGAGGACTCCATGGACAGAGGAGCCTGGCAGGCTACATTCCATGGGGTCTCAAATCAGACACAACTGAGCAACTAAGCACGCAGCACAAAGCTGACAGCTTGTCCAAGCTGCATAATAGGTGTCAGCGGGAAAATCCGAATCCTGGTGTTTCTGATCTCCAAGCTTATACTGTTGTCTCTCTGTTCCCAGTTTAAACGGACCATTAAATGGGAGGTTGCTTAACAGCACTTGAGATAGAAAAGGCAGTACAGAAGTACTAACTCAGATGAGCTAATGCTCATGAGGAAAGGCCAAGACAAGGAAAAGATACTGGTAGACTGATTCTGGGCAGGGATTGACTAGGACCAGCTTCTAACACCTTAAAGGTTCAAGAGAATGACCTAAGAAGACCACCGTTGGGGGCTGCGGTGGCAGAGGGCCGTCAGTGGAAAGTGTAGGCTGACCCCTGACCGCCCGCCCCCCCATCCAAGGAAAGCAGCAGGAATCCCGAGAGTGAAGTGTGCTGTCCCCTTGGTGACGGGCTGGGGACTAGCCTCAGCCTTGTGCTTACACGAGAGCAGCTGGCAGGAGGCACCATCCCCCCGCGCTCATGGGAGGCAGAGGGCCGAGATGTCAATGGAAAACGCCTCTGGCACACTTATGTTCTCACGGTTGAGAACCTTAGCACCAGCTTATATAGTCTTCTTGACCAAATTCTTTTCGCACTCTGATGCCCACATGTGTAAGTCTCAGGAGGCTGCAGGCACAGAGCACAGAGTGCTCCCACAGTCCTCAGAGGAGTGACCATCAGGGTGGGAGAAGCATCTGCAGAATGAGGCTTTATCTCCAGCTCTTGCAGGAAGAGGTTAGCTGAAGGAGGACTTCCCAGCACCTAAAATGAACTACTCAAATACTTTTCCCAGATACTGGAAAGCCCCCAGGTAACAGTCTGACTGCACATCTCAGTTAACCATCACAAAGGGGAAGACTTAGGTGATCTTGTGTTTATGAGCAGGTGATTTTGGAAGCTGCTGTCACACGTGGTATTTAACTATCCCAGAACCGTGTGTGACTCCGTGGTGGCCGGAATTTTGTGTTTACCCTGATAAATCTTCCCATGTGTTCTCCATTTGCTTGACTTCTTTTCAGATTGGCTTTTCTGTTGTAAGCACAACAGAAAATATCTATATATTTCATCTAAAATATCTCTATAATTTATTTATATCTCTGTGAATATATCTATTGCTTTCTCTCAACCGTTTCTCTTACTGGTCAAGATCCTCTTGGATTCAGCCCCGACTCTGAAGGGTCTTCCTGACATAGTGTGTCCCTGTTCTGAGGACACCGTGAGGCACCCGGGCACAGTCCCTCCCCCTCAGAAGCACTGGGCCGAAAGGCTGCTCCCGGGAACCAGGTTCTGACCTGTCCTCTGAGGATCCAGCTGCTCTCTGCCTCCACTGTGTTGACATTCCTTCTCCAAGGGGTTGTAACTATTAACTTAAGACATTTCACTAGGCGGTCACTTGCCAAGACAGACTTTCCGGCATAGCACTGCTGAGTCACTCAGCCTCCCACTGGCTGAAACGTGAAGGCCTGAGAGCCAGGCCCTCCGGAGCTAGGTGAACTCTCCTTGAAGCTGCTCTGAAGCCCCCCGGGGAGTCAAGCAGGTCCCATGTGCAGAGACTCAAGCCTTTCCTCAAACCACCAGTTTTCAGGAATCTGGGCTCCCAGTCCCCCCGCGATGTGGTGAAAGGTGCATTCCACCCCTCAAGTTAGATCACAAAGGGGACAGTGTCCCTGGAACCTGTCCTAGGTTGTCCTCCACCTGCTTCCCAAGCAGGGAAGAGGTCAGATGTCTAGACCCGTGCTGCCCTCTGCTGGCCGTCTGGAGTCTGTGCCACTGCAGCCCAAAGTGGCAGGATCAGTTCTGAAAATATTAACAGAAGCCGCCTATGTGGGCTGCTTTCTCGCCCTTCTTCGTGTTAGAGGTAGAGGGTCAATACAGTGTTTTATTTCATAAGACGTCTACCTGAACGCACCTTGATGGGCGGCGGAATGCACAGCCTTGTGTCTGCGGACAGTCTGCTTAGCAGCAGCACACCAACTCCACACAGAGAGGGGAGGTGCACACCACTTGGCGGACAAAACCCTCACAAACTGCGTGTCTTAATCAAGCAGGATACAGAAGGTGCTCCTTACTCCCCTTCTAAAAAACTCATCTCTGAGTAACGGGAGAGAAAACGCCTGACTTTGTTCCTCTGTGGCTCTGGGATGTTCCCTAGGGGCTCATACTGTCTTTTAAATTCTAGGTGCTGATCTTCTGAACAAAGGCTCCCTGAGGATTTCCATGCCTGGAACTTATCCGCCAACAGACTGCTGTGACACCTAACGTAAGTAGAGGCTCTTGCTCCTACATCAGTCCCAAGGGTGCTTTGTTCTATTTTGTTCCTGGAGGATCCCCCCAGTAAAAATTTTTAAATGGTCATCAGCGTTCCTTCTCTTGTTTCTTTTCTCTGAAACACTCAACTTCCGATTTACTATCAGAAAAAGTCTTATGATGTGAACTCCTGCTTAGAAGCAAGGGTATGGGATCCCATGTTCGGGTCTTAGAATGGGAAGAGGAGAAGAAGGCAGAAAATATTAAAGCTGCTCACTCCAGCCAGTTCAGCTGGAGATGCCATTCACAGGTCCAAGGGCATCTTTTCATGGTGTAGTACTCACCAGACTCCTGTGCGGAGCGACTGTGGAAATGTGCCCCATACAGCTCAGGGGTGAGCCCCTGTGATGTGGGGGCCCCTCTGTTTGGCAGCCAAGGCTGATCTCATAGCCACATCTCCACTTATAACATGCGGAAGGAAAACCTGTCTCGTTTTTATCATCCTCACCATCACTTACTGAGTGTATACATGTGCCATTTCTAGTTCTACTTGCTTCTCCCCGGTCTTCACTCTCACATCAGCCTTCTGTAGTGTGGGTCCTCTTATTACACAGGTGTGATTTCCCAGATGGGGAGACTGAGGCCTAGAGAGTCAAGTAACTTCCCCCAGTGTGCGGGGAGTGAGGTTCGGCTCCACAAGTGTGCGTTGGACCAGACCACCAAACGCCCCGCAGCAACAGGCAGCTTTGGAGGACGAGCAGTGGGGCTGCATCTGGAGACAGTGTTCTAGCACAGCCACAATCCCCTGTGGGAAGGGGCTGCTGGACGTCAAAAAGCCTGCAGCTTCCTTAAGATTAGTGGGAGAACAAAGCTTTAGAGAAGACCTAACTTAAGTTTAAGGTCACACTGCAGCAGAGTGTAGCTGACGGCCCTGGACCAAACCCTACCAGTTTCCGAGTTTTCGCCTTCCTCTTGGTCGTTAGGTGCCACCTCTGCTAACAGTGACCAAAGCTGGTTTCAGTGGTGTGTGTATATGCTTCTTGGTGAAACCCTGTAGCTCAGAGCCAGTTTATGTTCAGCGATCCACGTGGCCCTGTGAAAATTGACTGTTACATCATCTATAAAGCACCGAGCGGCAAAGAAGGATGACTTAAGAGCCTGGGCCTGGAATCAAGCAAAGTGGAGTCTGATCCCTGGTCTTCTCAGTCCTAAGCTTTTTGACCAGAGCTAGTCCTGCACCCTCACTAAATCTCTCTTCCTTCACCTGGGAACTGGAACTAATACCACGAGCCTTGTAGGTGGTTGTGAACATGAGAAAATGCATAGAAAGCATGTAGCACAGTGTTTGGCCCAGAGTAAGTCTTCCAAAAGTGGAAGCTATTATTCAGAGAACCTTTCCATCCACTTTTCAGTTCATGTTGGCCTTCCCCCTACAAAGGCACTGCAGTGTCCCAACCATCTAAGAAAACAACATCTGTGTGTAATGCTTTAAAAATACAGATGTTTCCTTATACTGAAATCCAGATGCCTCTAAGAAGCACTGTAGGACAGGAATCTGTATCTCCATTCTCTAGATCGGCATAAGGCTCAGCAAAATTAAATGATCGCCCAAGATCCCACAGCTAGTCAACAGCACAGCCCAGCGCCAGATCCTGAGCCTCTTATTCATCCATTTCCTGTAAGAAAATAGTCATTAAAGGCACGTAAGTCAACAGAGAACCACCTCCCACCATAGGATCCAGCACCTTCCAACCGATAAAAGTTGTATCTTTAGTCCTAAATATCCAGGCTAGGACTCTCACATCCTGATGTCTGTTAACATTTTGAAGCTATCTTCTCAAGAAGTGTCATGGTCAGATACCATCTCCTTGTGAAATCCTCAAGCCCCAAGGGACGTTATCTTAATCCAGTTAGCTCGTGCAAGAACCAACTGGCATTTACTTCAAGGAAGACAAGATGTTTCCGCTGTTCCGCTTTTGCCACACAGGCGTTACCGTGTGGCTCACTGATTCACATTTCTGGCTGTAACTTTCCTATCAGATCTGGGAGAAAAAATACAGAGAAGGGCAACTTGCTCAAAAACAGCATGAAGGTCAAAGAACCGCAGGCGGGATTTTGAAATGGAAACGCATCCTTGTGGCCCCTGGGCTGAGGCACCAAGGAAGGATTTTGTTCTCGAAAGGTGGTTACTTGGCTGCTGGAGATGGAGAGTTTAACAATGTTAAGTGTGTGTAAGAAAGATTTGTTAAAAAATAACATTCCTTTCAAATGATGCAGTACCTTCGCACTGTCAAGGGTTCAAATAGAAAACACCCTGAGTTACAGAAACTCAGCCCTGCCCTCTCCTGGCCTGGAAATACAGAACAATCAGGTGGATTGTTGGATGTGGGAGGATGGGGAGGAGTGGAAACATGTTGTTTACTGAGCAAAGTCTTTCCCTGCAGTTGACTGTCACTGAAACACTCATCAAAGTAAGCAGATACCACGTGCTGTCGTCCTGGATGCGTCCTGGAAAGAGAATGAACTGTTAACTTATCAACTTTGTTTTCCACTTCCCTACTAGTAAACAATGCGATTTTTTTTTTTCCTCTGTGTTAATTCAATAGCCAGTCTGCCCACAGACCTCTTTGAAGAAAACCAGCCTCTTGCTTTAGAAGATTATACACAGAGGCCTAACTCAAGATCTCTAGTTCACTGTATTTTGGTTTAAGTCATTCTACAGTCACCAACTAAGTACCTCGGTTTGTTGCTTATTACAAAATTCAGAGAAGTATACTACATGACTAATGCATGTGCCGATTACTCTGTGTTTGCTGGGAATGCCGCCTCACGTGGA
The DNA here is from genome assembly GCF_910594005.1 of Cervus elaphus. Taxonomy (NCBI): domain Eukaryota; kingdom Metazoa; phylum Chordata; class Mammalia; order Artiodactyla; family Cervidae; genus Cervus; species Cervus elaphus. The sequence goes on along the minus strand of NC_057832.1, from coordinate 100,912,980 downwards.
GGGATATACATGGGAAAGGATATATCCACATTCATTCTTCTGCTGAATTTTTTGAAAAATATACTTAAAAGGATAACACAGAAAACTTACCTTATCTCCGTTTCTGCTAAGGGAACAGAACAGTATGGTCTGTAATATAGTATGTGTAATGTATGTGCATGAAGTGCCTGGGTGGGTTTGACATATATTTGATGTATAAGGTATGTGTGATTTTATTAGGCATAAGTAACAAGAAGCAGTTCACTCTTCACTTTTCTTCAGGAAAACGTTTTCTCCGTAACTGAAGTGTCAGTCATTTGAAAACAAAACAAAACTTCTGATTGGCAGTATGCAAAAGCTGTAACTAGTCACTTGTAAAACATAAGCAGACCTTTTTGTTCTGGATTCTGGGTTTTTTTAAACCAAAAATGATGAGAACAGTCTGGCTGCATCTTGCATACTTCAGACACTGTTATTATCAATTACAATAGGATATCCAGAAGGAACAAAATTAGTGACATAGTTATTTGAGAGTGCCAGTGATTACATGTGTCTTGGCACTTTTTTGGGTTTAAATGCTTGAATTGACTCTCCGATTGAAATATTTAACTGCCTGTCACTTCACAAAATACGCGCATTCCTTTGCAGTAACTTTGATGAAGTGATTGCTACCCAGCTCTGCAGCCCAATGGTATTCTATTTCCTTATTTTAAAGAGATGAGGAAACTAGCCTAGTAGCAGTAGGCACATACATGCGGCTTTTCCATTGTAAAGGATGAGTCTGTGTTGCAATCTCCTGATGAAGGGGTCAGTGGCCAAGCCTGTCAAGGATAAGAATGTGAGCTGAACTCTGTGCCCTCCTGGCTTATTAACATCCTGCTGAGCCCACCTGGAATCCTCAACCACATGCACGTTTAATTGGATGTTCTTCCCACACTCATTTGATGTATAAGGCAAGTCAAGAAGAAGAGCTAAGTTTCTGTTAATTAATCTTTAAGCAGAGAGAGCAGAGTGAAGTGAGTGGTTACAACCAAGATTCAAACCCATTCTCACAAGATGATGTTGACATGAGAAAAGCAAAAAAGGGTGGGGAAATGTTTGAAGTTAAAAGAAACCAAAGAGTCTTGGTGAGTGAACCTTGACGGGATTTGGGGTAGAAAATAACCCAACAAAACCATAAAAGAAAAATTTTTGGAGAAAGTGGGAAAAGTTGGATATAGGCTAGATGTTAGGTGATACTAAGGAATTGTTCATTTTCTTAGGTATGAATAAAATATCATAAATATATGGAAGGATGGCCCCATTTTTCTTTAGACCTGCTCAAAAAGTTAGGAGCACAATGACACAATGGTTGTTGATTCACTTTCAAATGATTCAGCAAAAAGTATACATATGTCATACATGTAGATAATATCACTAAAGCAAAAGTAGCAAAATGAACAGTTATTGAATTTAGGTGGAAGAAATTTAGGAATTTGTTCACTGTCATTCAAATGTAATGTGTATCTGAAATTTTTCATAACAGTTTTAAAAAAAGAATGCACATCTCTTTGGTTGGGTAACTTGGACACAGTAAGTATCTTCTTGGATCCCTGGAACCCTAAAGGGAATGGCAGTAAGCTTCCTAATAAATGATATGAAGAATGATAATGGGAAGGAAAAAAGAACTGCAGCAAAAAACAATTTAAGGAGAACCAGGGGTGCAGTGAACAGAGAGGAGCATAACCTTAAGTAAAGCCAACAGGAATCCTTAACAAACAGATGCAATCTAAGGGATTCCATTCTGGAAAAAAACACTTGGCTCTCACTTTGCCTCTGAGCTATTATGTTATCTCTTTTAGGCCACCCCAAATCGTAGTCATCCTTTGAATCAAACAAAATTACCTTCAGATGAAAGCAGTAGGTTTAGGAAAGCATGGTCTGAACTTGAACTTGTAAGAGCTCCTGCTTACTTGGTACCATTTACGTGTATGTTGTACCACTTTGACTCATCCTGCGCTGGGCACTCCAAGCCCTGGGTCAGCCCCGGCTGACCTTTTACCTAAGTAGAGGGTTTCCCTTGACCTCCCACCGGGAGTAAAGAAGCTGACCTGTGCCTTGCCTCTGAATGATAAAAACTGAGGCTTTGGGCAGTTCGAGAATAAGAGTCGCAGCCACTGCCCCACACCCCCATCAGCTCTGGAGACAGACACAGAAGTAAAAGCATATAGATGTGCTAAGGCTTTCCTTACACCACAAAGGAAATACCTCACAGCGAGGTTTCAACTTTTCCCTTCCCAGGTTGTCTTGTTTATTGTAAGAGAGCATTCCAAAGGAAGAACAGATCTTAAAGCTTCTTCAGGAAGCTGGTTTCATATGGTGGTTTAGATTTAAATAGTGATTGTCTAGCACCATTTGAAATCAGTGTTCTTGGGGGAGACCAGCTGCGCCGCCAGTGGCAAAAGGGACAAATGGGACCAAGCCCTGAAGACCAGCTGGCGAGGAGAGCCCGCCTGGAGCTGTGCTGACGCAACCCGCCGCTGCCAGTGGTGAGCAGTGGCGTTACAAACAATAGGTCAACCATGCGACATCTTACTCCTAGAACTTCACACTCATCTGTGCGATAAACCTTCTAGAGCACTCTTCCTGTGACACAGCCTCCACCGCGCGTGCATTAAAGCAGAGAGTGTGGCAGATGGTAGATTTATTAATCTTGGGGCCTTCCCAACCCTCTCCTCCTCCTATGACCCCCCCTTAGAGGATGACTGATTTCTTTTGGTGTTCAGAGTCAATATAATTTTCTAGCACCATCTGAAATCGGTTATAATGATTGGGGAAGAGCACCGCACTGCTGACCAAGGAGAGAAAATGTGTTGGCGACCTTCGGGGTCAAGACTAAGAAAACGGAAATATCAAGGTGGTTTTTCTTTTTTAAGTTTCATTGCCGAGAATTAACGTGTGTTTTAATGCTAATAAATTCTAATAATGCTAATAAATGCTAATAACTATTAGCATATTCCTAGTGGTTGTATTTTAGAGGAATTCCACACACTTTGTAGGGATGTTTGTTTTGATGCTGGACACCTAGGAAAAAGTGGGTGAAGTCAGTTCCTTGAGTCATTTGCAAGGTGTCGTGAGGAGGGAGTAATTTCTGCTCCCAGTGAGAAGCCTGTGAACCTCACCTTTGACACTCCCCTGCCTCCGTGGAGTAGAGTGAATTCCATGGTCAGCCAGGTCTTTCTCTTGAAGGCAGCATCAGGCTCAGATGGCTGGAAGTTAAATCTAACAAGGCGTGTGAAGGAAGGTGCAGAGATGACTGAGTTTATCTTTCTAGGGCATGATGAAGTTAACGTTTCCATTCAGTGTAGCAAACAAGCTGAAGAAGGCCTCAGGTTACATTTGAACCATTTTCCTGAATTTTTCTTTCTTACTCTGGATGGGAAGTCATTAAGACTGAAAACCACCCTTGAGTTTCTAGTCCCAGGCCTGGGAGGAGCACGGAAGGGCGCAGGAGTGAGCTCTCAGTCACCCCGCCTCCCGGGCCTCCTCTACTGCTGCTGCCCGGGTGCTGACATGGCCAGCGTCAGCCTGACCTTGCCCGCTGCCTTCCCGCGCCGTCCCGGAACACGGAAGGGGCTCCTGCGGGAAGTTGAGGCCTTGACCTTCCATCTTCTCTCTGACCTGGAGCAGCCCTGGAGCCTGACTGACATTGGGCGGCGCCTCGACCTGCTTCACAAAGCTTGGACCTCCGCCTCCCTGCCCACTCTGCCTCTCCCCACTCCTGCCTGCAATTTGTCGGGGAGAGTCCTTCCACTTTAGGGCCAAGACATGGGATCTGTCATCAAAACATTCTGTCAGCCACGCACATCATTCGCTGCTGCTTTTTCTGCCCTCTGGTTATTCCTTCCCCAGAACTCTGTTGCTTTCTTACCTGCTCTTTTTCCCCTAAGCAGCCTTACTTATTACTCCCCTGGTTCAGATACACCTGCTACATGATGATTTTCCTCAAATTAGAATTCTAGCTACAAAGATTTTTCTGAATTCCTTGTGTCCATATTTCTATACAAAATCTTTGACTTTGCAAAGAATCACTTGTTCACTCCAACAGCTTTACCGGACTTGGCCACCTGATAAGTTACACACGCACACACGCAAGATAATTGGCACAGTTCTTCAGTTGGTCTAGTCAGGACCAAGTGGTCACATTCCCCACAGCCTTCTTCCACGAGAACGTCTTACTCAAGACGGGCTGTGGGACATCTGTACTTGAACTTTGCCTCCAGAGAAGACTAGGTAGTTTAACCTGCTATTCTAAACAACAGGGATCCTAGTTCCCCCACCAGGGATTGAACCTGGGCCCTTGGCAGTGAAAGCATGCAGTCTTAACCACTGCACCACCAGAGGATTCCACCCCCACCCCATTTTTTGGTCTCAGTTATAATGCTAAAGCTGTGCTGATTTTCGTCCCCAAAACCAGCTCTCCCTGCTCTCCACCCACCACGCTCAGGCTGGCCGCCTGAAAAGTGTCTGCCTTTCCCCTCCGCCGCCCCGGCCTCACTGCACTCACCAGGCCGTGCTGCTCCTCTGCCCTGCCTTTCTAAAATCCACCCGCACCCTTAGTGGCCTAGGTGGCTTTCTCATCCCACCTCTCACCTTCCATCCAGCTTCTGTGTTTCTCCAGTTATCCTCCTCCTGACATGTGTGACTTGGGGGTTTTCACCCCTGACTACATGGCTATCTTCCTCTCCAGACCCACCTCCGCCCCAGGGCCCAGCTTCTGAGCTCACCCAGCTGCTTGCAGCTGCCAGCCTGCAGCTACCTTCACACCTCCAAGCCTGTGTGTGGTAGTCCTCCACCCGGATCTTCCTTCTCCTCCTCAGCCTGGAGACTCCAGCTTATTCTCCAGCTTCTGACTCAGGTGATGCTAAATCAGAAAATAAACAAAAATGATAATAACAATAATAGCAGCGAACACTGAGCTCCTATTTTGTGCAAGGCACTTGCTAAGCATTTTTATATGAATTATCTCATTTAACTGAACTCTGAATATCATCCTATGAAGTAGATCTTATTACTGTCAATCCTATTTTGCACGGGAGGACAAGCAAAAAAAAATGATTTGTCGGTGATCGTGTAACATTAAGATTTTTGTGCAGGAGTACAAACCCAAATCACTGGTTCCAGGGCTCTTCTCTCCATTAGTGCTGCTTTCTCCACTGTGGGTATAACCGTCAGTTCAGTTCAGCTCAGTCGCTCAGTCGTGCCTGACTCTTTGTGACCCTATGGACTGCAGCACGCCAGGCCTGTTCATTTGGTAGGCAGGCTCTCAGATGGCCCCCTCTGCTTCCCACCTATGGGTCTTCATACCCAGTGTAATCCCCTCCCCTTAAGTGTGGGCTGGACCTAGTGGCTTGCTTCTTGCAAATAAAATGACAGCAAAAAGTGATAGGATGTCACTTTTGAGATTAAGTCACAAATAGCTGTGATTCTGTCATGTTCTTGTATATGCTGTCTCTCTCTCTCTCTGAGCAAAGGCACCTGCCACATTGGGAGCTGCCCTGTGGAGAGGCACATCTGGCAAGGAACTGACGTCTTCAGACAGTAGCTCCTGATAACCCAAGGCCTGCCAAGAGCCATGTGAGTGAACTTGGAAATGAGTCCTCCTGCAAACAGCCTGGGGGCGACTGCAGCTGCAGCTAAACCCTTGACTGTGGCCTGTGAGAGACCCTGAGTCAGAGAACCCAGTTAAATGTGCCCGGATTTCTGACCCATAGAAATTGGGACATTAAAACAACAAAATAAATACAGGTTTGTTGTTTTAAGCCACTAGGTTTTGGGGTTGTTTGTTACACAGCAGTAGGTAACCGTGCAGCTCATAGTACACATGTCTAAACTCAAACTTTCTGCTTACAGTACCTAATTTTTTAGATAAACTTGTTGTTGGAATAACTTTGCATTAAAAAAAGAAGGTAAAAAGAGTACAAAGAAGTTTTCTCTCTCACCCGGTGTTATGTTGTATGTAATCATGGTACACTGTCTACACTAACAAACCAACACTGGTGCTTTACTGTTCATTAAGTTTCAGAATTGATTCACAGCTCACTAGTTTCCCACCAATGTGCTTTTACTATTCCACAATTAGGGTTGCATTTTTAATAGCATAATAGATATCATACCCCATAACTATGTGTTTGTGTATATGTGTGTGTGTGGAACAAGATGAAATATATATGTGTTTGCTAAAATCTGAAAGATATATTATTGATTATTCCTTAAATAATAAAGGAAAATTAGAAAAGTCTTTAATTAGGGATATTGTTTATGAAAAATAATCATTACATTAACTAAAACTATTATGTGAAGTTACTAAGGAGGGAGGTGTGAGTGGCTTCCAAGTAATAAATGATAAGGCCCTAACAAGTCATAAATAGTTTTAAAAAGTCAAATATATGTTGCTAAAAACCTTTAGAGTTTTCCACTTATTAATAAGTATATTGAATGCAACAAGATTCACAAATGGTTCTTTTGCATTAAGATGCTGGCATAAATTAATTTTATTTATATAATATGCAAATACTTAATTTGCTTGTAACTATTTAAACAGAGACTGTTCAACTGAGAGTACTAATGTTCATTTCTCTTGATTCCTATGCAGTGCGATCCTGGCAAGTCACTTGGTCTTTCTGGGTTTTTCCTTGGAATGAATTTATATTACTAGATTTTTGCCATGAATTAACCATGGACTATAACTACTTAGTAGTTGTACATGTTTTGCAAACAAAATTCTGTGTACAGCATTTAATAATAAACTACTGTCTAATTAAACATTGTGCTGCATTATTTTGCAGCATTGTTCCAAGTGATTCTTAAAGAACAATCCATGTAAAAGTAAAACTTTTAGGAAGGAATGAGTGCTGTTGCTTAAAGGAAAAAAGACATTCCATTTCTACACACACTCTTGTGGTTGAATTTTTAAGTAGGGTGTACAAAGGAGGAAGTCGAGTGACTTAGGAGAAAATAACAAGTAAGGCAAAACTTCAGATAGATCCTGAAAAGCTATTAAGTGAGATAGGATTTTTCAAGTCTTCTTGGTGGCCTAACAAAATCCCAAATAAACAAACCACTAAAAATAACAACAGAAACAAATTTGAACTTTGAAAATAATGTACACATGAGACCCAAGTCTTAGTGGTCAAGATTTACTTCCTGGCTTGTCTCTGAGGGATCAAGCCCTTCTTTCTGGCCAGAATGACATACCTGATGTTCAGTAATTAACTACTGAATGAAACAGACAATAGAAGATGTTGCAGTAGCAAGAGATGCCAACAAAAGAGAAATAAATATGATTGGGGGGAAAAAGGAGCAGAACACAGTGTAACCTCATTCACAAGCCGTCACTTTCCAGAACTCTGAATTCATTAAGTTTTCCGCACTTCTCTACTTTGAAAGTGTCAGATGACAAGAAAGCAAGCTGTTAAGTTTACTGAAAAATGCATGCATAAATATTTCTAATATTATGTCTGGAGGTTAGTACATAATTCATTTCTGTCTAATGTGCCTAAAATATAATCTTGGCTATTCAGAATGATGACTGATCCTCAGAAACCGTGGAAACCATAAATCATCGAAAGCTTCAATCATATTCATCACCCTATGCTTACTAAAGCCAGAAGAATGTAGAAATGTGCTGTCGAGACTTTGTAAACAACTCTCGTTTAGCAAAAAATTAAAATCAAATCTGTATACTCTATAGACAGAACCCAGTATTCTTTAAATTTTATTACTGAGATGCAAGTTACCTGACATAAAGTTCACCATTTTAACCACTTACGGTGTACAGCTCAGTGGCTTTTCCTACACTCATATTGTTGTGTAACCTTCACCACTACCTAGTTCCAGAACATTTTCATCACTCCCAAAAGAAATTCTGTAGCTGTTAAGCAAGATCTCCTCAGTGCCCCCTCTGCCACCCACCCACTTTCCGTGGATTTGCCTGTCCTGGTGTATGTGCGTGCGAAGTTGCTTCAGTTGTGTCCGACTCTTTGTGACCCTATGGACCATGTCCCACATGGCTCCTCTATCTGGGATTCTCCAGGCAAGAATACGGGAGTGGTCTGGATGTCCTCCTCCAGTGTACCTTCCCGATCCAGGGATCAAACCCACGTCTCAACATCTCCAGCACTGACCGGCAGGTTCTTCACCACTAGCGCCATCTGGGAAGCCCTGCCTGTTGTGGACGTCATGCCAAATGGATACACACAGTATGAGCTCCTGGCTCCACTCACTTGGCGTAACATTTTCAAGTCTCACCCATGTCGCAGTGTCTATACTTCATTGCTTTTGTGACTGAATCATATCCCACTGTATGTAGACCACGTTTTGTTTATTTGCTATCAGTCTGATGGGCATTTGGCTTGTCTTTCTTTACGTTTACATTCTTATTTCTTGCAATGGCATACATGTCCATAGACTATCAAGTCAGATGGTGCTGGTCCCACAATAACAAAGGGCCATCCTCTGCCCTTCCACAAGCAGCCATTTTCAGCCCATTTGTTTCTTCTGATTATTTTCCTCCATTTAAAATGCTCATACTGCTACTTCCTCATTTCTGCTTTATTTATTTTACTTTTTCTACTATGGGAAATGAGGATTTGGTTCTAACATCGCACCTTAAGTACATACTACTCCATTTACCATTACAGTTTAGTTACAGTACAATTTTTGGTTAAACCAAGAATTAGTGTCAGTGATGATATAAATACTGTTGACAGCATGAGTGAGTGAGTGAAATCTCTCAGTTGTGTATGACTCTTTGAGACCCCATGGATTTTAGCCTACTAGGATCCTCCATCCATGGGATTTTCCAGGCAAGAGTACTGAAGCGGGTTGTCATTTCCTTCTCCAGGGGATCTTCCCAACCCTGGGATTGAACCCAGGTCTACATAATTTTACATTTCTTTTTAAACTTGTAATACTGAAATTAGTAATTTCATAATTTTAACTTGCTTAATTTTCTATATACTTATTTCCCAGTCTTCACTATGAAACCATAAGACCATCTCAGCATTTTTTTCTTGGAGCTATGTATCCTCCCGTGGTGATCTGGACTGGCTGTTTTCTGGGCATGGTTCCCAGCCATCATCCCAGGACTTAATTTCATTATCATACTAGAAATTCCTTTTCTTCTCTCCTGGGTTGGATTCCCCACCCTGGATCCTGGAATGTTTCTTGCTTTACTTTTAACTTCGTGCCCATCCTTCAGTAGTTTCCTAAGAAAGGATGTGCGTGCTAAGTTGCCTCAGTCGTGTCCGACTCTTTGCGACCCTACGGACTGTAGCCACTAGATTCCTCTGTCCATCGGATTCTCCAGGCAAAATACCAGAATGGGTTGCCATGCCCTCCTCCAGGGGATTTTCCCAACCAGGGATCGAACCCGCATCTCTGTCTCCTGCTTTGGCAGGCAGGTTCTTTACCACTAGCGCCACCTGGGAAGCCCTCAAGAAAGAATGACCAGGAGGTAATTTTTTGAGGCTTTTCATTTTACTTTTATGTTAATTCCTGATTGGAAAACAGACATTTGTTTTCTAGCTCCCTGTGTTGCTGAGTAGTCTGATACAATGCTGATTTCTGGCTCCTTTTCTCTGGGAGTGTTTAGGAGATTCTATTTCTTCCTTACATTGTTTAAATTTCATAATTATGTGTATGATCAAGGTTTTGTTCATTTATTCAGCCAGATATTTAATATCCTTTTCATCCTGGAGGTTTATTTTTTTCAACTCTCAAAAATAATTTCTGTTATTTCTTAGATAATTCCATGTATTCATTGTCACTATTCTTTCTTTCTGGAAATGTTAATTTTCCTATATTGGACCTCCTGGACAATCTCTGTTATTTTTCTTTTTTTTCCCTTCCAGTTTCCTATCTTTTTTATCTTAGTTCTCATTTCTGGGACAATTCCCACCTATATTTTCAAAACGTAATATCAAATTCTTATTTTTGCTAAAATGTGTTTAATGTCTGAGAGTTTTTGTCTTTTTTTTTTTTTAGCCTTTTGTTCCTGTTTTGAGGATTCATGAATGTCTCTGAAGATGTTAAATAGATATTCCTCTCCCCCACCTTTTAAAGTTTTCTGCTCCCTGCACTGTTGCTGATAAACCTGTTTATCCCAGGTTCTTTGTGTTTTAATTTTTGGTTTTGTCTTTCACGTTAGAGGCTTTCTCAGATGTCTTGTGATTCTTGACTATCCATTCATATTTAAGGATGGGGACTTTAAAGCTGTTGAAAGCTCTCTTTACATTGGCAGGACTTACCAACTGGTGGGCTCATCCGAGGGTGCATGAGAGGCAGAATAATGACAAAGATGTCCACATCCTAAACCCCAGAACTTGTAGAAATGATGCATCACATGGCAGAAAGGACTTTGCAGATGAGTTTCACGTTGACCCTTGAGATGGAGAGAGCAGCCTTCATTACCCAGGTGGGATCAATCTAATCACACGCGCCCTTAAAAGAGAGAATCGTTCCCAGCTGTCTTCAGAGGGAGACTTGACTACCTAAGAAAGGTCAGAGAGTTGCCACATTGCTGGCGTTGAAGATGGAGGACGTGAGTCACAAGCCAAAGAATATAGTCGGCTTCTGAGAAGCTGGAAAAAGAAGGTAACAGAATCTCCGCCCAAACTTCCAGGAGGGAATGCAGCCTGCGGACACTGCTTTTACCCCAGTGAGACCTACTTCAGACTTCTGGCCTCCAGAATGGTAAGGTCATAAATTTATGTTGTTTTAAGTAACTGAGTTTGTAAAAATTTGTAACAGCAGCAATAGAAAACTAATACAGGGTGATTGGCTTCCCTGGTAGCTCAGACAGTAAAAGAATCTGCCTGCAATGCAGGAGATCCAAGTTCAATCCCAGGGTCAGGAAGATTGCTCTGGAGAAGGGAATGGCAACCTACTCCAGTATTCTTGCCTGGAGAATCCCATGGACAGAGGAGCCTGGCGGGCTCCAGGACATGGGGTTGCAAAGAATCAGACATGGCTGAGTGACTAACCCTTTCACTACAGGGTAATTGGAAGGACGGCTGCTCACTGAGAATTCCCAATTTCATTCTCTGTAACATTTTTTATTTTTATTTTTATTTTTTTCTCTTTTTGGTCTGGTCAGTTTCTTCTGTGATGAATCCTTCATTCTTCTGCTGGGGGTCTATCAGGCTCAAAGAGAATCACCACAGGTTTCACTAGAATAAATTAATTATAGCCATTAATGCGTGTGTGTTTAGTCACAAAGTCATGTCTGACTCTGCGACCCCATGGACTGTAGCCTGCCAGGCTCTTCTGTCCATGGGATTCTCCAGGCAAGAACACTGGAGTTAGATTGCCATTTTCTCCTCCAGGGGATCTTCCCAACCCAGGGATTGAACCTATGTCTCTTAGGTTTCTGGCATTGGCAGGTGGGTTCTTCACACTAGTGCCACCTGGGAAGCCCGTACAGGCTTTAGGGTCTTCACAAATGTGGGAGGAGGTTTGCTGGGAAAGGGGAGGGCTTGAAAGCTGCAGCTAGAGAATTAGTGAAATTGTCACTGAAGGCATGAGCCTACAACATGAGCAGAAGCTGGAGGCACCAGGCAATTCCAAGAAGCCACAGCATCTACCAACCAAAAGGGGCCGTGAAATGGGAGCTTGTGGGGAGAGATCCGTGTACTCACCACATCTGACCGTTGGAATAATGGTGTTCCCTTCGCTCTTGCACCCAAATCTTATTCACATTCCTCTCACTGGCAGACTGGGCCTGGAATCGTGCCAGGAAAGGGGTTCTGGGGAGGGTGGCTCCCAGCCTCAGACAGGCATGGTGACAACCACGAGTAGACCGCCCAGCATGGAGGTGTATTGTAAGCTTGGCTGACAGGTTCTGGAAACTGAACTGAGGAAAGCAGCTAGAAGCTGAACAATGAGGGAAGCTCACTGTTCACAACATGGACTTAAATCTAACCGTCTTCGCAGTAAGGCACTTTATCTTCCCATGACTGTGCCTGAGATTCCCCGAGTCCAGAGCCTCTCCAGAGAATGAAATTTGTTTTGGGGAGGACAGGGGAGAAGACTGGAGTTTCAGCTGAGCCCTCACCCAGACTCCCAGTGAGGCCTGTTTTTGATCCCCATTTTCAGAGGCGGCTGCATCTTCCACTTTCCACCAATCTGCACAGGTATCAGTTTGCTGGGGTCTTAAGGCTTTGGCCTGTTTCCCTCCCACATACCTGTCTCCTCTCTTAAGAGTTTGTCCACAGCCTCACGGGCTGCTGTCTACTCTGGTCTTCCCTTTGTCTTTTTTGGTTCATACTTATTCTACCCTTTATTATCATGTTAGTGGGATTTCAGAAGGAAGTCAACAACCTATGAGTTCACTGTGTTTAACTGAACATCTATAAGGTTTTTAAGGTTAATTGTATAATACTGTGTAAAGAGCTCAAAGCCAGCTGGCTTAGGTCTAGTTTCAGCTACCTTACCATTTTAAGGAGCCAAATTTTCTCATCTCTGAAATGAAGTGGTCCCAGCAGGGTCATTTTTCAAGACTCCAATGAAAGCTGTGGTCCTTCTCCCTTAAAAGAAAAACAGTACACATGTGTACACACACACACACGAGTATGTTTTAGATGGTTCACAGGTCCCTGAGGGCCTTCCAAGAAGCCTCCAAGGGTATTAACCCCAAAGTTCAGAACCCCTGACTTATATTGCTTCTGAGGCCACTTTTAGATTGGACATTCTGATTTTTCAAAGTTGTAAGGTTTAAATGAAGTATATTTCAAAGGTGACATTTCAAGGCCTTTTTAAGAGTTAAGGAAATAGTTTTCAATGTACTAGTTGTCAAGAAACCAAAAAAGCTGGAGTCCAGGTATTAGTCTTAATTCAGTTCAGAGGAATCAAGAGACTTAATTTGCAGCAACATGGATGGACCTAGAGATGATCATACTTAGTGAAGTATAAGTCAGAGAGAGACACATACCATTTAATATCACTTATATGTGCAGTCTAAAATATAACACAAACGAGCACATCTAGGAACAAAGACAGATTCACAAATACAGAGGAGATACTTGTGGCTACGAGAGGTGAGGGGGAAGGATTGGGAATCTGGGATTAACAGATGCAAACTATTATATATATATATATATATAGGACAGATGAACAGCAAGGTCCTACTGTACAGCACAGGGAACTATATTCAATATCCTGGGATAAACCACAGTGGGAAAAATATAAAAAAATATATATTTATGTATAACTGAGTCCCTTTTCTGTTCAGTAGAAATTAAACCCAACATTATAAATCAGCTATACTTCAATAAAATTTTCTGAAGTAAATTTAAAAAGGGGCTTCGAGGTTTAAGTGGCTTGTGGACTTCTAAATGATTAACTGGCATGCCTGGTGGAAGGAGTGACCAGAGATTAAAGGAACCTTCTCATTTGCTCATCATGAAAAAGACCATGAAATCCTGGTGAGAAATCTTATCAGAAGTTTGGCCAGCAGGCATCGAGGGTAGTCCAGGTTACTTTAGCAGTAGTCTCCCTGACAGTACACTCTTTAGCACACAATTTTTTAAATTAATTTTTGGCTGCACTGATCTTCATGGCGGTGCACAGGCTCCTTATCGTGGTGGCTTCTCTTGTTGCAGAGCATGGCCTCCAGGCGCATGGGCTTTGGTAGTCACAGCACGCAGGCTCAGAGTTGTGGAATGCAGGCCTAGTTGCCCCTCAGCAGGGATCAAACCTGTGTCCCCTGCATTGGCAGGCAGACTCCCAACCCTTGGACCACCAGGGAAGCCCCCACAATTTTTAATAATGATGTCAAGGAAACAAGTTCAGCTGAGCTACAGATGCTAGACAGTAGCATCACTATGTACCCAAACAACCCTATATTGGTTTTGGTCTTTTTGTTTTAGCTCTTTAGGACCTGAGGGGCAGCATAGCTGCTGAAGTTCTATTCGTATGATTGTATTATGCTCTGTGTGGATAAGGGGCAAGATGACTTGTTTGGTGCTGCATGTAAGTGGCTGACAAAGAGAACTTTTTCTGTTTTGCTGAGAAAGATGAGAGGAACAAGGGCACAGCTTTTGCCTAAGTCAGGAGGAAGTGTGAAGGGGAGGGTCTCTCCTAACTGTCCTCCAAGAAATCAGAGCAACATTGCAGTTACAGTTCTTTATCTCTGGACCCGATGAGAGCTTAGATCAACCCTACGAGGCTTTTTGCTGTTGTTGTTCAGCTGCTCAATCGTGTCCAATTCTTTGTGACCCCATGGACTGCAGTATACCCGGCTTCCCTGTCCTTCGCTGTCTCGCAGAGCTTGCTCAAACTCATGTCCATTGAGTCAATGATGACATCCAACCATCTCATCCTCTGTCACTTCCTTCTGCTGCCCTCAATCTTTCCCAGCATCAAGGTTTTTTCCACTGAGTCATTTAATGTCTTTGTTATCTGGTTGAAGCTACTGGACTCCGGATGTAGGGCCATAATAAGATTACTACTGAGTGGACGGATGCCACACACCTGTAACCTTGGGGCCATCTTCCTTTGCCTTGGTAGTTTTGTTCATCCTGTTCTTTCTTTTACATGTTGTAAGTTTTAGAAAGTTGAGCCTTTTTTTTTAAGTACATAAAAAATTTGTTAGAAATAAAAGCAAATTCTAACAACAGGACACTATTTTTGCTCCCATTACAGTAGCAACATATTCATTTATGATAGTAAATGCCCAATGTCAGGAACTGCCAGGGAGAAGGGTAAAGCGGCACAGGGCCCCAAGGTGTGAGTGTCAGGAAGCAGAGCCATGAGGATGCACGCACCCCTCGAGCCCCGCACCCCGACTCATGACACAGTCAAGGCAGTGATACGAAGGTGTGGACAGAATCATCTACAAGGCTGCACCTTATATCACACGGTTTATGAGAAACTGGAGACAGTCTAATAGTGGATCACTTAAATAAATTACAGTACAGAAATACAAATGATGTACTAAATACAATGGTGGGCAGAGATGGACTCCTACCTACACATGAAGTCAGTATTTTGTTAAATGGAAAAAGCAAGTTATGAGAGCAACTGCTGAGCCTACCGAGTACCAGTTACGTTTGATCATGTCATACAGCATATAGTTAAAGCAGTGGCTTCACCAGCCACTCATTTTTTTAAAGACTTTGAGATGGGTTTTAACAGTATAAGGGGGTGACGGAGGATGAGATGGTTGGATGGCATCATCGACTGAATTGACATGAGTTTGAGCAAACTCCAGGAGATCGTGAAGGACAGGGAAGCCTGGCATGCTGCAGTCCATGGGGTCACAAAGAGTTGGACACAACTGAGTGAGTGAACAACAACCTCATTCTACAGTTGGTAAAAATGAGAGGTATCCAAAAGGAGAACTGTTTTCTCAGGTTCAGCAGGCAGTGAGGGTTGGGAAGAGCATCCTGCCAGCATCCTGTCTGTCCTACACCATCTATGCACAATGGCCACCCAAGGCCATGAGTTTTGATTTTTCCGATACCGGAGCTTAGAACCCTATAGAAATTGTTTTAAGTTGATGAAAGAATATTTTGGCATTGATTTTTTTTTCTTTTTAATCCCCATGACCTGGTTCTAGAGAAGTTCTGAGCTCCACACCCCTCATTTACTCACACTCTCAAGGCCAAGCAACAACCTTTAACCAACTGCTTTGGACCCACCCTGCTTTGAAAAGGCTCATTCCACCCAGGTGGCCTTAGTATCCAATGGCCAACCCTGCCCACTGCGTGGAAACAATAGATAAGTGCCTGAGCTGGCACTGCCCTGGTATGTGGGTGCGGTTGGGAAGCTTCAGGCCAAACTGTGCAGACTTGCTGTCTCAGGATTAGCACTTTCTAAAGCTAGAGAAGACATGAGTGGCGGTGGGTGCATAATTCTTCCTTCGGGGAGGTAAGAGGGGTCTGTAGGTGGACAGGGAGCTTGTTCATCAAATTCCGAGGAGGTAGTCAAAGAGGAGGAGGAGGAAAGAAGGTCCATGTTAAATCGACTGCTTTTTATAAATCCTGCCTCCAGGGAAACAAACATCCTCAGAAGTGTGGCACCGCACCAGTCTCATCAGCCCTCAGCGTGTTGGACCCCTCCTGCCATGGGCTGGGCAGAGATGGTGCAGGCCTGGCAGAGCGTGAGCAGCCAGACCTGTGCCAAAGGCTTGATGTGGCAGGAGGTGACAGGACAAAGGTACTGGACTGTGCCAGCTGGGCGCCAGCCTTCTTAGCTGTCAGAACTGGTCTCGGAAAAAAGCACAGCCCCTGGGTGTGCTTTTGAAAGAGGCATTTTTACTCTATGAAAACAGCTGCCCCTCCCTCCAGGCTTCCTTCCTGTGACTGAACAGGCCAGAGGGGAAGGTCAAGGGCAGGCAGGAGAACCAGGACAAAGGACTAAGGTGTGCATTGTACATGGAACCCTGCTGTCATCCCAGCTCACTTACTGACTTCCTGCAAAGAATAAAGTTGGGTGGGGGAGAGGCCGGGAGAAACATAAATGAGCAGACCTTCCACAATAAAACAGTGAACAATTAGGAAATTCTTGCTGGGGCGTGGGGGGTGGGGGTGGGGGAACCTTGCCTGCAAATGACTGTGAAATGACTTTGGAAAAGGTCCTGTTTCCATCCTGATGGGCTGAAAGAAACCACTAGCCCCATTTTTCCTTAATACCTCCTTGAGATGTCTTGAAAATAAAAGTGGTAATGGCCATAAAGAGAGAAAGAGGGATTGTGGTCATGTATACTGGTCTTTTTTTATCTAAAGATGATGTGTCCGACCTGAAATTATCACAACATTGTTAATCAGCTATACCCCAATACAAAAAAAAAAGTTTAAAGTCTGGAACGAAACAAAAAAAGATGTGTCCTGCTGAGATGGGCTAGATTCTAGGTCCTTGGGTAAGCTTTTCCTGAGCTCATATCTCTTGTCCCCAAAGCAAGAGTTCCTCAGTGCTGTCCAGTGTGAGGATTATGATCTGCTGGGTTGTGGGAGTGTCCCAAAGGCTCAGAACATGTGACTTGTTCCACTTTGCCTTCTGGAGCACAACACTGGCCCTGGGAGGCAGTCATCCCCCATTTCTTTAGTATCTCAGCACAATTCAGTCGAATAAAGATTTCTTGAGCACCTACAGTGTTCCAGGCACTGTCTAGGCTTTGAGAGGCGAGTTCCTCTGTAACATGCCCAGAACTCTGCTTCTCAGGCCATTTCCACCTCAGGATATTGGTGAAATGATTGCATATGCTATCTTTTCATGCTATTAAATCCCACACTACTCTCCCCATGCTGCTTACCTAGCATGCCACAACTTTTTCTAAAGTACTTTTTAAGTTCTGAGACAGAAGAGAGAACTTTGTGCTCAGTTGTGTCCAACTCTTTGCCTGGACTGTAGCCAGCTAGGCTCCTCTGTACATGGGATTCTCTAGGCAAGAATACTGGAGTGGGTTGCCATCTCCTTCTCCAGGGGATCCTCCCGACCCAGGGATCAAACCTGGGTCTCCTGCATTGCAAGTGGATTCTTTACCAACTGGGCTACCAGGGAACCCTAAGTCCTGAGAAGGGGACCCTAAGAAGAACAGGAGGAAGCCCTGATGCTTAATTAGGTGAAAGACACTGCAATCCTGTTGCAACCAGGGTCCTCCCTAGTCAGCGGAGGAAGGTCTGATCATGTGGTTTGTCCTTCCCAAACAAATTTCTGTGTAGCCCGTGATTTACACCACCTCCATACAGTAATCTCTGCCTTGTTCGTTTGCAGAGAGCTGGTGGAGATGGAGCTGCAATGTGTGTCCATGGAGCAGATTAAACACTATCTGCCCCAACCTGCCTGAGACTGTCCTCTCCCTGGTTGGCAGTACTTGAATTGGGGGGGGGGGCAATCCTCCTGAACTCTCAGCAAGCAGGAGTCCCAAGAGTCATGACCAGGATCTCATCACAAAGTGGAATTCATCTCTAAAAAGAAATGTATGCCTGACTGGACTTTATCAATTCAGATATGTCTGCCCCTGGTCTGAAATGGAAGATAAGTGGAAGGTCAAGACTAGAGCTCAGGACTCTGGAGAACTCCCTGCTTAGGTATTAGGTCAGAGTGGATCACTGTCCTGTCACAATTCTTCTGACCCACTGTATCTTGGTGAGAGCAATAGTATGTTTCTGCCTTCCTTTGGCATCATTCACATTCATGTTTTTCTCACTTAATAGACGGTAAGCTTTTTGACGTCAGGGTCCACATTCCCAGCACATGCCTTGCACAGCGTGGGTAAGCACTCAGTGGAGCATTGGCATGAAAAGTGCTGTTTTCCACAAACTCTGTTTTTAGAGGATTAACCTATGATAAAGCTTTATGTCAACACAGATTTGCTGGGTGTCAGCAAGGCAGCACCACACTGAAGTTGGAAACCCCCACTCTGAGAAGCAGAAGTCTCTCTCTAGTCATTATCTAGGAAATGTGGCTTAGCTGTTGTTACTCCCTTAGAAATTGAGGGTAAAATATTGCACTTGACCTGTATTCCATTGACTTTGGCACCAGTTGGTTTTCAGACTATTTGAAAACCTTCTACTTATATTCAAATGGACTTCAGGAACTAGGAGCATCCTAATCTATAAATTTTAGCCAGAAATTCTCTGCCTATCTTACATTCTTTAAAAGGAGCTCAAGAGAGCAGATGGACTTTATAGTTTAAATATGTGGCTTTAGGAGGGGCACACACTTCCTTATACCACTTTAAACACATTCCGCATCTGTGAGAACGTAAATCTACTGCCATTGTAGGAGCTGTATTTTCAAGATCAGATGATTCAGCACCATGGTCAGGGCCAAAGAGATGAAATTTGGGCCTGAAGTAAATCCTCTCTATAGGAGGGAAATAAAGGGAATCTTTACCTGAAGAATTCTCCTTCTAAACAATAATGAGATACCACTATACCTAGTAGAATGGCCCAAATGCAGAATGCTGGCAAAACCAAATGCCAAAAAGAATGTGGTGCAACAAGAATTCTCATTCTTCATGGGTAGGAATGCAGAATGGTTCATATCAGCCACTCTGGAAGGTAGTCTGGTGTCTCACAAAACTAAACATACTTTTATACAATCCAGCAATCATGCTCCTTGAAAGAATTGAAAACTTATATCCACGTAAAAACCTGTACATGGATGTTTATAGCAGATTTATCCATAGTTGTCAAAACTTAAGAGACAACCAAGATGTCCTTCAGTAGGTGAATGGATAAATAAGCGGTGGTACATCCAGACAATGGAAGAGTATTCAACACCGAAAAAATGAGCTATTGAACTTTGAAAAGGAAACTTCTGTGCATACTGGTGAGTGAAAGAAGCCAATTCAAAAAGGCTACAAACTGTATGATTCCAACTATATGACATTCTGGAAAAGGCAAAACTCTGGAGACAAGAGAAAGACCAGTGATTGCCAGAGGTTAGGTGGGGATGGAGGGATAAACAAGTGGAGAACAGGGGATTTTCAGGACAGTGAAGATACTCTGCATGATGCTATAGTGGTGGATACATGCCACTATAGATTTGTCCAAACTGGTAGAATGTACAGCACCAAGAGGGAACCCTCATGTAGACTAAGGACTTAGAGTGGTAACAGCGTGTCACTGTAGATTCATCATTTGTAACAAGTGTACACCCTGGTGGGGGATATTGTAATAGAGGCTATCCACATGTGAGGACCGATTATACGGGAAACCTCTGAACCTTCCTAAAACTTGTGCTGTAATCCTAAACCATTTTTTTTAACATTTTTAAAAAAGAAGTCTTTAAAAAAGAATTCCCCTTCTTCCCTGACTCTAATGGCTGGTCAAGCCAGTGCTCAGGTCAGCCAGAGAAAAGATGCTCGAAGCCCTAGCTCCACCCTGTGACAGGAACCCCTCTGTCCTCAGGTGTTGCCTGGACTGGAACCCATATCCACAACCAGAGGTCTCAATCTGGACTTACTCTTTTAAGTGTAAGAGTTTGGAAGTAGCTGCTTTTCCCATGCTGATTTTCAATGTCTGCTAATCAGAAATGGGAAAAAGCCATCATATCTTTTAGTTGTGTTAATCCAGATGTCTGAGGGGTCCTCTGAAACAGAAGGTAGGGGCTGACCTCAAGGACCCGGAAGGAAGACTTGGCCCCAGAATCATCCTTTGCCCTTCCCAATGACTCTTCTATGGGAAAAGTGAAACCTATGTGAGTGCAGGCAAACTTATAATACACATGACCTTGAAGGACAGAGTGGGCAGGTACTAACACCTGCTGACCAACCCCTGTGTGCCAGGTGTGAAATGGAAACCGCCTTGTCATCTGCACGGCAGCCTGATGCAAGTGCGAGTCTCTAACTCCAGTTCACAGGAACATGTGCACAAGCACAGATGTGGCGCACAGCCGTGGTGGGTGGAGAAGAAAACCGTTCTTGTTAATAACCTGTATGCCTTCCATTATGTGATACATGCACTCCTAAAGAGGCATATGAGTTAAGCTCTACATTCATGTTGT
This sequence comes from Cervus elaphus, assembly GCF_910594005.1. NCBI lineage: Eukaryota > Metazoa > Chordata > Mammalia > Artiodactyla > Cervidae > Cervus > Cervus elaphus. Next base: position 100,892,508 of record NC_057832.1, on the reverse strand, counting down.
GTTGTCTTAGAGAGCACATCATTCAAGTTTTCTTTTTCCCTTATTTCAGAAAGTTTAGAATCCAGAACTAGAATTGAAATCCTTCCAGTGGGAATATAAAATGTTAAATGAAACACTTGGTGGTAGATGACTAATTGCTTTTCTGATCTATTCTAGAATGTATAAAAGTAAACAATGTAGAATATATAAAATTGAAACCAGAATAAGTTAATATTACAAAGCGGCATGGACACACACACGCACACCACCCTCTTTAGGTCCTCGTGGGGATACACTGCGGACTTCCCAGGTGGCACTCGTGGTAAAGAAACTGCCTGCCACTGCCGGAGACACAGGAGATGCAGGTTTGATCCCTGGGTCAGGAAGATCCCCCGGAGGCGGGCATGGCAACCCACTCCAGTATTCTTGTGTGGAGAATCCCATGGACAGAGCAGCTTGGTGAGCTACAGTCCATAGGGTTTCAAAGAGTTGGACACGACTGAAGTGAACTAGCACGCATGAGGATACACTGCAGGTACCGTCCCCATAACAAGTGTCCCAGGAAGCGGAGCAGTGATTACGATCACAGGATGTAGTAATTAATCACCGTTAGTTGTGTGCCTGGATGCTTTCTTCAAGATCTCCTTCAAATTCTCACTTTTCTTCTTCTTTTGCAAGTTCTAAAACCAGTTGCTATTTTAATACAAAAGTCTAATTGCTGTGGAATCTAATGTATGTCCTCCTTTCATACCAGATATCCTCCTTCGCAGAGACTTAATTTATAACCCTCCCATGACTCACCTTTTGGAAATGGTCTAAAAGGAGCCACACCTTTTTTGGTCCCACCTACACATATTTCTAAGTCTTCAACTTTGGGGAAAAGCATTCCTGAGTTATGTTAAGTAATATGAGACAATAAAATGGACTTGTCTTACAAACACAAAACTTTAATGACAAATCAGATTTTTTTTTAGGCCCCATGTGCTGCCTTCTCCTGCCCCACGACCTCTCCTTCTAAAACCTCTGCCCTTTCTTGGCATGAGTCATACCTGGAAAACATCACAGGATAGCCTGTGCCTAGTTAAATATTAAATTCTTTTTGAATTAGTGAAAAGAGACAAAGGAAAATGAAGCCTAGATACCTAAACGGTAGTATAAAATGAACAAAACAGTGAAGAATAAAGCAATGAAAGGTAAAAACTATATTCTGTGCTTTTTTGGGGATAGTAGAAATTTCTAAGTTCCCAGCATTCACCCAATTTGATGATACTATGAAAAAATAATGTACATAAAACTCTCATTCAAATAACTCCTGTGGCAGGCATTGCCTTTCTTTTCCCATTCTAACAGAATGCCAGTCTTGTTCACAGGATGAGACAAAATGTACCCACCACTAAAAATACTTGCCCACTACATGAGATGGTCCTGTGACAGTAAAGGTCAACACAACAGAAATTAACACAACATTGCAAATCAGCTATACTTCAAAAAAATACTGAAGTCAATGGAATTTTACCATTTAGATTGGCAAAAGTCACCATCTGACATCACCAGTGTCAGCAAGGTTCTGGGGAAGTGGGATCTCTCACATCCCACCAGGAAGTGGGTAAGCTGGTGCAGCTACTGAGGAGAGCAGTTTTCTAGATCTAGCAAAACTTAACGATGAACATAGCAAGTAACTCAGAAAATCTTGCAGTGTGCACAGGAGAGATGTAGAAGGATGTGGTGCTATTTTATAACAATGAAGTCCTGGAAATAATCTAGGTGTCTGTTAACAAGCAAACTGATCGAAACATCAGGACACAGTCTTATAGTACTAAAATGAGCAAGCGCAGAGCTCAGATCCACACAAGGAGATGTAATGATTTAGATGTAATGCAGCCGGGTCTCTCTAAGAGATATTTGTTAAAATTTCAAGAATTTTGTGAGCTGGTTGATATTATAGCAATAGTTTGAGATCAGTCATGTTAGGAGTATTTACAACATTGAAATTAGAAAAAAGCAATAAATCACACCTCTTTTCACCATCACAAGAGCTGGTGATTGAGCAGTTACCAGCACATCACTAGACAGACTTCAAAAACAGCATTTCTTTTAAAAGGCAAGTTGCAGAGTGACACCAGTGTGGTGGCATATATTTAGAGCTTAAAAACATATAGAAATATTATATATTTATAATATTTATCAATAGTAACAAAATGTCGTCTAGAAGGAAAAATGCCGGATTTGTGATAATAATTGTCTCTAGAGAGGGGGGCAATGTAATAGGCGTGGCGAAAGGGAAAGAAAGGACTTGAACTTTTTATCTGTTGTGTTCTATTTATTTTAAAATATCTTAAACCAAAAAGTGAACAAAAAGTTAATTTTTTTCAATTATGGGTGCTAAGTATAAAAATGTTTACTATTCTATGTTTATCTCTATTATTTAGATTTTAAGATAAAAAGCAAAGAATGAGTCCAAAGAAAACTTGCATATCACATTTCATTGATGCCATGACATTGACAATAAGATGCGCTATTATTTTATACACCACTAAGAGTTTTGAAATCTGTCATTTAAACCATGTTGATGAGGGCATATAGAATCATAAAATCATGCATTTTGGAAACAAAAGTAAATGTGCCTTAGAGTCAATAAAATGTGATATATTGGATTATGTAGAATTTTGCAGCTTCTACACAAATAGCATTGTATCAGGAAATGAGTTTGGTGCATATCACCACATAATAACAGTGCTTAAATAGCTTAGAAGTTTATCTTCATTTCACATGGACTCAGTCATGATGTGGACAGCCCAGGGCTCATGAACTGTCTATTCTATCTACATGATTTGCTCAGACCCCCAGATATCCTATATGTCATCCTATATTCAATATTTGGCTTCCATTTCCAAAGTTACTTTATGGCCCAAGACGGCTGCTGGAGTGTGAGCTGTTAATCACATTCTGGGTGTACAGCTGGGAGAGGAAAAGGGCAAAGTGCCTTCCTCCCACCTTAGCTCTCTTTGAGGTGTGCTTAAGGAAGTCTTCATATATACATAAAATGGGAAGAGCTCTACGAAGGCAAGATTCCTATCTGTTTCACCAGTGCACCCCCAGCACCCAGCACAAAGCACAGCATGCTGAAAGCACTGAAGAAAAGAAAAACATGTGAAATGAATGGATACTTGCAAGGAAATGGATAAAATGCACCATAATCATTTAAATATTTTCATAAGAAAGAAACAGGGACGTGTTCATTACAATAGAATTTGTGAAAACAGATTATAGTGTAATCCTAATTTTATTGAAAATGTATGCCTAGGGGAAAAAAGGAATATACTAATCTATTAACTGGTTTTCTAAATATATCGTGAAATTTCTCTGATTTTTAGTAATTTTTTATACTTTTATAAATTTTCCAAATTTATGCAATAAGCCAGAGTATTTTTCTGATTAGAAAAAACTGATAAGCTTTAACAATCCCCCAATCAATCAATCAAGAAGAAGAATGCTTTAGTCTAAGTATTAAAATCAGGTCGTGAGTTTATAAACCAAAAAAAGTAATCAACAGCCACATATGCTGTGGAGAGTCTAACAATCCCACTTCTCTTATCCAACAGCTTTGTTTTATTAATACAGTTGGGGAAAAGAGATGTTGACATTTGCAGATGACACCCATGTGGACCCATGTCTACCCTACATTTTGGGGCAGCAAATTGATTCCCTATCCCGTATCTCAGTTTTTTCAGCCTAATGGTTAGCATGTGTGTGTGCTAAGTCACTTCAGTTGTGTCTGACTCTGTATGATCCTATGGACTGTAGCCCATCAGGCTCCTCTGTCCATGGGATTCTCTAGGCAAGAATACTGGAGAGGGTTGCCATGACCCCCCTCCAGGGGACCTTCCTGACCCAGGGATCGAACTGCATCTCTTACATCTCCGGCATCAGCAAGTGGGTTCTTTACCACGAGTGCCACCTGGGAAGCCCTAATGGTTAGCATATAAACACTCATTTTTTACAAGCTAATGACAAGAGAAGTTATCCATCTATCAAAGCAAACCAATCTGCTTCCAGATCTACCCCTGATTACTTGCACATGGTTAAACTGAACTCAGCACAATGGAGAGTCACCACAACCCCTGGGTTTTCTTGCTCTTTCCCACTATTAAGAGCTAAATTGTGCCCCTTCTCCCCAGATTTCATATGTTGAAGGCCTCAATCCGAATACCCCAGAATGCGACTACTTGGAGACAGAGGCTTTACAGAGGTAATTATGTTCTAGTGAGGTCACAGGGTGGACCCTAATTGAAAATGACTGGTGTCCTTGTAAGAAGAGGAAGTTAGGACACAGACCTGTACAAAGTGAAAGTGAGTGAAGTTGCTCAGTTGTGTCTGACTCCAGGCTCCCCCATGCATGGGATTTTCCAGGCAAGAATACTGGAGTGGGTTGCCATTTCCTTCTCCAGACCTTCCCGACCCAGGGATTGAGCCCGGGTCTCCCACACTGTATGCAGACGCTTTACTGTCTGAGCCACCAGATACAGAAAGAGGACAGCCACCTACAAGCCAAGGAGAATGACCTCTGAAGAAACGAACCCTCCCGACACCTTGATCTCAAACTTCCAGCCTCCAGAATTGTGAGAAGATACATTTCTGTTGTGTAAGCCACCCAGACTGTATAGTGCTTGTCATGGCAGCCCTAGCAAATACACCCACTCATCATATTTATTAGATGCTTGGTGACAGTAATGGCTAATTTTATGTGGCAACTTAGCTAGTTGTGTCTCGTTGATCAGATATCAGTCTAGATGTTGCTGTGAAGGTACACTGACATGTGATCAACATTTAAATCAGTAGACTTAGGCGCTACATAATATGGGTGGGCTTCATGCTAACAGCTGAAGGACTTGAAAGACTGAGATCCCCAAAGAGAAAAGAGTTCTGACTCCAGGCTGTCTTTGGACTCCCAACTGCAGCACCAACTCTGGCCAGCCTTCCCTGCAGAGAGCAGACTTGCCAGTCCCCAAGTTACACAAACCTATTTTTTAAAAATACCTTCCCCTCACTGCCACACACATACATACTTCTACACACATCCTATGGTTCTGATTCCCTGGAGAACTCTGACTAACACAGTGAATAAGGACTGGTTTCCCAGGTACTTAACTCCATTGTCTTGTATTTAATGCAAAATACCTATTTATTTCCAGATTTGTGACTGGAAGAGCTGGTCAGATATTTTCAAATTAATTCATCAGTGTGCTGTTCTTTCTTTTTTTAATGATGACATTGAGCTTTGCTAGAGGATGTCATCAGAGAGCCAGAAGGAATAAAGGCCGATCTCTCATCCAGAAGCCTAACAATTTACACCCACGGTGCGCTGGTGTGCTGACAGCCAGTAAATTCCAATAGGATGAACAATGAAGGTTATAATTTTTAAACTGTCTTTGTTGTGAGCACCCTGCTTTTGCCTTTTGATCCTGCCTAATCTTGTTCCACCCTGTACATTTGCCGCCTCACTTCTTTCTTCAGAAATGACAAGTTCTCTTTCTGCTCTGTTAAGTACGTAAACCGAGCTGCTTATCCAGAGAGAAATCGGATAAGATAAATTAGATAAATGCGGAGAGTTTGGCTAGGGAAGAAACACAGACATCAGACAAGGAAGTCTGCGGAATGTCATCAGGCTGCATGAGGTGCCTGGAGGGCAGGGTACCCCGGGGAGTGGGGGTGGGAAGGAACGACCCCACGCTCACCTGTAACCAGGAACACTTATTTGTGACACCCAGCTGACAAAAGATAACTGGGTGACCAAGCAGATGAAGAGCTAAAGAAAGCCAGCAGAACTACGTAGCTTGCACTTGTGAGACTAGCATTCTTGTTGCCTTGCTCTAAAAAGTCATTTGCCCAGAAGTTTTCCTTCTCTAATACACCTGTGAATTTCTGAATTTGAAGAGGCTTCCTGTGGAAGTGGGGGAATGCAGAGGCAGACAAGAGGCACCCTGGCCCTCATGAAGAGAGTGATATGCAAAGGGTAGAGTCAGTGACCGCCTGGACTTTGAGAGAGCTCTGAGGCAGCCCACAAGGCAGACCCCGAAACTGTTTGGGAAGTCTTGCTCTCCAGGGCACTAAGAAGCCATCCCGTCCGGTGGACTTCCTGCAGGGATGGAAATATTCCACACCTGCGCTATCCAATAGGTGCTGCAGAGCACTTGAAATGTTGCTGTTGAAACTCAGCCACTTGATTTTATTTTTTATATAATTAAAATGTAAACAGTCACATGTCGCCGGCCAACACGGCCATGTGTTCTTCATAACACTGATTGATGTGTCTCACAGCACATCAACACGTCAACAGTCTGGGAGAGGATTATTCCAAACAAATGAACTCAATGATCCTCTTGCTACTGAGTGCTCTGTACTTAAAATTACTAGCAATCTGAAGAGCTGGGTGAGACCAGAGAGAATGATGGCACCTCCTGAAGACCCGAAACCACCGGTGGGGAAGCTTAGCCACCTGGCAGGATCTAACCTGAAGCAGTGAATTACAGCAACTTCTGCAGGAAGCACTAGTATTTATGTTCACCAAATATGCACAAGATAGACCCCTGCCTAATAGTCAGTTATAACTCAAGAAACACAGCTAGAATTTCCCACCCTTGGTTTCCCTCCAAAGGTGGAGTTTTTCTTTAAATTTACTTCGATTTAGAATAGATTTGGAAGAAAAATTCTTCCGGCTGTTAAGGAGCATTCTAAATAAGAAAAAGTAACATTTGTCAAGCGTGTATGGGGAGAGTTTTTGTTCAACTGATTAGAAGTGAAATGAGCTTGGAATGAGGAAATTTCTCATATTTGACATGATGGCAGAAGAATATTGAGCAAGAAAATAATTTGGCATTTGGTCCCCAGCATGAGTTCGTACATGCAAGCCCATTAACTCACATTAGGAAGGAAATGTGCTTTTACTAGGAAATATGCTGGGCGGAACCAGAGACTCCAAAGTTCTGACGTAATGACATGACTTCCTCTCCTTAATGATTGGGGGACACTCAGACTTGATGGGCCTCCTCTCCTTCATCCACATGAATGGGGGAAAAATGCTTCCTCGGGGTTTTTTCAAGGAAGAAGACCAGAACCATAAATCACAAATGCAAAGTACCCCTCAATATAAATTATTAACAAAGATGTTACCTATTTGATTTCCTTTTGGAGGTGAAATGAAGGATTACTTGAGTATAATATGGAAGTGGTTCAATAGCACCATTACAATTGAGTTTTTAAAAGAGCAGGGAACTTCCCCAAATGGTTTCAAAATGAAAAGTACTATTGGTTTCATATGCAGGTTTTTAAAAGAATTATTAAAGATTGAGAGGGAAGTGAGTGGCTGCAATGTGCACTGTGACCAACTTCCAAATAATGATTGTGACTTGAGTCACTTATGAAAAATAAGTAAATGAATTCTTTGACTTTGACTGCTGAAAGATATTGATCAAGTCCATATGCTTGTACCCATGAGAAGGCACCATCTCACATTATTTTGGAAATGGTCATCCTGAGTCAGACCAAGTAGTCATAGTTGATACATCCGATTTCCTTTTCATTTGTTTTTTGCTCCATCCTCTGTATCTACCCAAATTTAGTCTTCTTCCCTCAGAGACACTTAACCATGTTAGTATCATCCTTAGTCCTAAAGAGCAAGAAGAGAATTTCCATGTTGGTAGAAGAACTAGACTAAGAATAGAAAGCTGCATAATTTATTGTCCAAACTGAGAAGTGAAAGGAGGCCTTCTAATAATTATGCTGGAACCACAAGTATAAACTGATCACCCTAATCAAAGAAATAAACAGAAAACATATATAAAGGTCAGCCTCATTTGTATCAAAGCAACATAAAATGAAACCAGCAGAGACCCACCAGAATGACCAAAATTAGAAAGTTCAACAATACCAAATGTTGGTAACACATGGAATCCTGGAATTCACAGTGCTGGGAGTACATTTTACAATGACTTTTGAAAACAATTTGACATTATCTAGTAAAGAACAAGAAGTATGTATCCTATAATTTCAGCAATTTCATGCCCACAAAATAGGTACTAGCTGGGGAGTGGCCAAGATGGTGGAGAAGGAAGATCCTGAGCTTGCCCCCTCCCATGGGCACACCAAAACTACAGCTGTTTAGAGCGACCAGCAATGAAAATGACCTGAAGACTAGCAGAAAAATCTACAACTAAAGATGTGAATAAGAACCCACACAAGATGGAAAGTGGACCAGAGATGCAGTATAGTCTACACCTATACCCTTGGGTAGGCAACCCACAAACTGGAGGATTATTACTATGGCAGAAGTCCTCCCCAAGGAGCAAGGAGGCCAAGCCCCAGATAGGGCCCTCCAGCTTGAAGGTTACCCAGAAGATAAGCCATCAGAAGTCCATTGGGGCTTACGCTGAGGAGAGCCAGAGGGCTGTAGGAAATAAAGACTCCATTTTTAAAGGGCACACACAAAGTTACACACACCCAGGACCCAGGGCATAGAGAGTAATTTGAGAGGAGTCTGGGCCAGACCCGCTTGCTTCTCCCAGAGAAGCAAGAGACAGTAGTGAGTCACCTGAGAGACAGAGGCTGGGCGGGCAGCTACCAGTTTAGGGAGCTCATCCTACCACGAGGACACCTGTGTTGCAAGCACATTTTGGAATCCTCCCTCTAGCTTATTAGCGCTGGGGCCCAGCCCTGCCCCACCAGCTAGTCGGCACCAGTCCTAGGAAACCCAGGTCAAGCAGCTGTCCAGGCAGGGACATGGCCTCACCTACCATCAGTCTGGCTGCCATAGGACCCCTGAACTGCAGGCTGCCCCAGGTCCTGGCCCTGCCCGCCAGTGCGTTAGCAGTAGCCCAGGATAGCCAGGGCCCTGAGCCAGCCTTCAGGACCTGGCCCTGCCCACAGCAGGCTGACACCAGATCCACCCCCTGACCTTATAGCCAGAGACCCCAGGACCCAGCTCTGCCCACCAGTGGGCAGACACCAGCCACAGGACCCCCTGAGCTGAGGCCCCATCTAGCAGCAGCCTCCACACTAGGCAAGGCCTGACAACCAGCCTGACCAGGAGCTCTCCACATCTACCAACCCATTACAACAGAAGGGTCCACACAGCACACAGGGTGCCCCCAGAGCATGTAGCTCTGGAGATCAGAAGGGCCCTACTGGGCCTCAGAGGACATCTCTTATATAAGGCTGTATCTCCAAGATTAGGAAACATAACCAATCTACCAAATACATAGAAACATATAATAGGGGTTTCCCTGGTAGCTTAGCTGGTAAAGAATCCACCTGCAATGTGGGAGACCCTGGTTTGATTCCTGGGTCAGGAAGATCCTCTGGAGAAGGGATAGGCTACCCACTCCAGTATTCTAGGGTCTGTGGCTCAGACAATAAAGAATCCACCTGCAATGTGGGAGACCTGGATTCAATCCCTGGGTTGGCAAGATCCCCTGAAGGAGGGCATGGAACTCACTCCAATATTCTTGCCTGGAGAATCCCCAAGGACAGAGGAGCCTGGCGGGCTACAGTCCATGGGGTCACAAAGAGTTGGACACGACTGAGCATACACAGCATAAATACAGAATTAGGCAAAGTGAGTCAGAGAAATATGTTCCAAACAAAGGAACAAGATAAAACTCTAGAAGGAGAACTAAGTGCAGATAAACAGTCTACTCAATAAAGAATTCAAGGTATGACTATAAAGATGGTCAAAGAACTCGGAAGAAGAATGGAATACATCTTCTCATTAGAAGACAGAGGTATCTAACAAAGAGTTGGAAAATATAAAGAAAGCCAAAAAGAGCTGAAGAATACAATAACTGAAGTTAAAAAATACACTAGAAAAAAATCACCAGTAGATTAGCAGATGAGAGAAGCGGATCAGCAACCTGGAAGACAGAATAAAATCAGAGGGAAGCTGAACAGAAAAAAGTAAAGCAATTTGAAAAAATGAGCACAGTTTCAGAGACCTCTGAAACAACATCAGTTTAGTTCAGTCACTCAGTCGTGTCCAACTCTTTGCGAACCCATGAACTGCAGCACGCCAAGCCTCCCTGTCCATCATCAACTCCCGGAGTCCACCCAAACCCATGTCCATTGAGTCAGTGATGCCATCCAACCATCTCATCCTCTTTCGTCCCCTTCTCCTCCTGCCCTCAATCTTTCCCAGCATCGGGGTCTTTTCAAATGAGTCAGCTCTTTACATCAAGTGGCCAAAGTATTGGAGTTTCAGCTTCAGCATCAGTCCTTCCAATGAACACCCAGGACTGATTTCTTTTAGGATGGACTGGTTGGATCTCCTTGCAGTCCAAGGGACTCTCAAGAGTCTTCTCCAACACCACAGTTCAAAAGCATCAATTCTTCGCCACTCAGCTTTCTTTATAATCCAACTCTCACATCCATACATGACTACTAGAAAAACCATAGCCTTGACTAGACGGACCTTTGTTGACAAAGTAATGTCTCTGCTTTTTAATATGCTGTCTAGGTTGGTCATAACTTTCCTTCCAAGGAGTAAGCGTCTTTTAATTTCATGACTGCAGTCACCATCTGCAGTGATTTTGGAACCCAGAAAAATAAAGTCAGCCACTGTTTCTCCATCTGTTTGCCATGAAGTGATGGAACTGGATACCATGATCTTAGTACTCTGAATGCTGAGCTTTAAGCCAATTTTTTCACTCTCCTCTTTCACTTTTATCAAGAGGCTCTTTAGTTGTTCTTCACTTTCTGCCATAAGGGTGGTGTCATCTGCATATCTGAGGTTACTGATATTTCTCCTGGCAATCTTGATTCCAGTTTGTGCTTCCTCCAGCCCCAAGCATGCTATTAATAATATTTACATTACAGAGGTCCCAGAAGGAGAAGAGAGAAAGGAACAGAGAACATACTTGAAGACATAATAGCTAAACTAATTTGGGAAAGGAAACAGACATCCAGGTCCAGAAAGCACAGAGAGTCCCAAACAAGATGAACTCAAAGAGAACCACACCAAGACACACTGCAACTAAAATGGCAAAAGTTAAAGATAAAGAGAGAATAGTAAAAGCAACAAGGGAAAGCAACCAGTTATGTACAAAGGAACTCCCACAAGACTATCTGATTAGAAGGGAGTGGTATATTTTAAATGATGAAAGGAAAAAAATCCTACAACCAAGAATACCTGCCTAAGCTATCGTTCAGATATGAAGGAGAAATAAAGAGTTTTACAGACCAGCAAAAGCTAAAAGACTGCAGCACCGTGAAACTAACTTTATAAGAAATGTTAAAGGGACTTCTCTTAAGTGTTAAGGAAAAGGCCACAACTGAAAATTTTTAAATTATGAGAGTATCTCACTGGTAAAGACAAAATATACAGCAAAAGTAGTAGATCAACTACCTATAAAGCTAGTAGGAAGGTTAAAAGACAAAGGTACAAAAAAAAAATCTATACTAAGTAGTTAAGGGATATACAAAAAGATGTAAAATTTGACATCAAAAATATTAAATGTGTGTAAGGGGGAGTAAAAATGCAGGGTTCTTAGATTGTAAACTTAAGACAACTAAATAATCATATTTATAGTTAATATGAACCTATAGTAACCACAAATGAAAAATCTACAGTAGATACACACACACACACACAAAAGAGAAAGGAATGCAAGCGTAAGACTAAAGATAATTAGCAAATCACAAGGCAGGAGAGCAAAAGAAGAAAGGAACACAAGAGATCTGCAAGAACAATGCCAAGTCATTAACAAAATGGCAATACCTACATAATTATCAATAATTAGCTTAACTGTAAATGGACTAAATGTCCAATCAAAAGATAAAGAGTGAGGGAATGAATACAAAAACAAGATACATATATACGCTGCCTACAAGAGACTCACTTCAGATCTAAAGATAACACAGACTGAAAAGATATTCCATGAAAATGGAAATAAAAAGAAAGCTGAGGCAGCAGTGCTTATATAGACAAAACAGACTTTAAAACAGACAGTTCCAAGAGACAGAAAAGAACATTACATAGTGATAAAAGGTTCAATTCCAGAAGAAGATATAACAATTGTAAATATGCATGCACCCCCAATAGAAGCACCTAAATACATAAGCCAAATATTAACAGACATAAAAGAAGCTGACAGTAACATAATAATAGTAGGTGACTTTAATGCCCAAATTATGTCAAAGGACAGATCATCCTGAGAGGAAAAAAAAAATTATATATATATATATATATATTTCCTTCCAAAAGCAGCAGAATACACATTCTTTTCAAGTGCACATAGAACATTTTCTGGATAGATTCACATGCTAAATCATAAGACAAGTCTCAATAAATTTAAGAAAATTTAAATCATATCAAGCATCTTTTCTTACCACAATACTATGAGACTAGAAATACACTACAGGAAAAAAAAAACTGCAAAAAACACAAACATATGGAGTCTATGCAACATGCTAATAAACAATCAATAGATCACTGAAGAAATCAAAGAAATAAATACCTGGAGGCAAATGAAAACAAAAACACAAAGATCCAAAATGTATGGAACTCAGTAAAAGCAGTTCTAAGAGAGAAGTTTATAGCAATACAAGCCCACCTCAGGAAATAAGAAATACCTCTAACCACCAAACCTCACACCTAAAAGAACTAGATAAAGAAGAACAAACAAAGCCCAAAGTTAGTGGGAGAAAATAAATCATAAAGCTCAGAGCAGATATATAAATGAAATAGATACTTTTAAAAAAAATAGAAAAGATCAGTAAAACTGAGTTGATTATTTGAGAAAAGGTAAACAAAATTGATAATTTAGCCAGAGTTACCAAAAAAAAAAGAGGACCAAAATAAATAAAATCATAAAGAGAAGTTACAAGAGACACCACAGAAATACAAAGGCTCGTGAGAGATTATTAATTATACACCAATAAAATTGAAAACCTAAATAAATTCCTATAAATGTACAATCACCCAAGACTGAATAAGAAACAAAATATGAACATGCAGCCTTTGTGTTGCCCATTCACTTTTGCAAATTAGTGACTGTGGTGTCAAAAAAGGCATAAACCAAACACTTTTGCAGTCTTTTCCTGCCCTTGTATTTGAAATCTTTGGAGTAGGAGCTGCATAAGTAATAGCTGCAAAAAAAAAAAGACAACCTAGACAGCATATTAAACATATTAAAAAGCAGAGACATCACTTTGCCAACAAAGGTCCGTCTAGTCTATGGTTTTTCCAGCAATCATGTATGGATGTGAGAGTTGGACTATAAAGAAAGCTGAACGCTGAAGAATTGATGCTTTTGAACTGTGGTGTTGGAGAAGACTCCTGAGAGTCCCTTGGACTGCAAGGAAATCCAACCAGTCCATCCTAAAAGAGATCAGTCCTGGGTGTTCATTGGAAGGACTGATGCTGAAGCTGAAACTCCAGTACTTTGCTGAAACTCCAGTACCTGATGCGAAGAACTAACTCATTGGAAAAGACTCTGATGCTGGGAAAGATTGAAGGCGGGAGGAGAAGGGGACAGCAGAGGATGAGATGGTTGGATGGCATCACCGACTCAATGGACGTGAGTTTGAGTAAATTCCGGGAGTTGGTGATGGACAGGGAGGCCTGGCGTGCTGCAGTCCATGGGGTCGCAAAGAGTTGGATACAACTGAGCAACTGAACTGATTGACTGATTCTTACACATCACACTAGGCAGGCTCCTGGAACGCTCTCTTGTTTCCCAGCAGGTGGCGCTACAGCTCCAGTTAGTGGCTTCTCCTCGCCCACACTGTAGCCTGTCTTCGGGTCTACAGGAGCTTGCTTTCACAGCTGCACTCTGAAGCACACAAGTGGGGATGCCACAGCCTAGGGTGAGGTGTGGGTTTAACACTGGCCCATCGGTCTAGTAGGGAGATGCACAGCTGGTACTCCCAGGGACTTGTGGCTGCCCTTCCTGCTGAGTGCAATCAGCAGGGAAGGCGTCCCTTCTCTGCCCGTTTCCCCACCTCCAGTCGTGAAAGATCCACCTCAGGACCCTGGGTGCTGCTGGAGAGAACCAGGTTTGTCCCACACAACTGGAATAGCTGGGTACTCACTCCCAACTCTCCTTCCGCCCAGGGAGAGGGTGCCACCACTGGGTACATCGGCCTGGTGCAGCGCTTCCTTGGGGGCGGGGGACACTAGGAAAGCTTCCCTTACCACCACCTCTGCTGTGACCAAACTGTTTGGTCTGCTGTGTTTTGTTTTTGTTGTTTCTAGAACGGTGTGCTGGAATCTCCCCTCAGGACGGCTGGACTTCTGCAAATTCTGTCTCGGGCACGAGTATCTGCCCAGGTCAGCACGCTCCAGATGATTTTGTTTTTTCTTGTTTTCCAGTCACAGCAAGAGTGGGATTTGGGCAGGCTCACTGGCCGCCCCCGGGTTCTGCCGTCTATACTGAAATCTGCCTGCCCATTACTGGGTGTACAGGTAGGTGGGCCTCCTGGATCCTGCAACTCCCACAAGGCGCCTTTGTGGGTGGATGTCTGTTCTGTTGTTTTGAAATGGGGATAAAAAGAGGACTGTCTTGTGCTGCCATGATGCTGACATCACTCCCCCGACCCTGATGTAATAATGCTCATTCTTTATATTTCATAAGTAGAAAAGTGTAAACAAATGATATGATAAGAAATGTGAAAGCTATGAGAGCTGCCACCTTCTGTGTACATAATGGGATTGCTCTCTGGTTCTTTGTGGCTGGGCAGGGACTGAAGCATATAGACAGCGGGGCAGAGCTTGGACTTTGTTACAAGGAAGCCACTGGTGGGTTTAGGAGGATGATACGATATACATCACACTTTAAAGGGGGTAATTCTGGTTGTGTATGGAGGATGTACTGTTGCGTGCAAGTGTGGAACCACAGAGCCCAGTTAGAGAAGTAGGAATGGTGAGATGATGGTGACTTGAACATCACCGATTACAGGCAAAACAGAAGTGGAATTTTTTGGAATGCATTTTGTAGCTGTACCTGATGGGACTTACAGAAAAGTGGGAAATAAAAGTTGAGGCAAAGGGGTGGATTGCAGATGATCACCGTTTTGGGTTGAACAAGTGAATGTATGATAGGGCCATTTACTGAAATGGAAGCAAATGAAGGAGTAACAGGCATGAAGAGAGGGAATGGAGGCTATTTTTCTCTGTATTAGCTTTAGACAGCTGTATGCACATGTTAAACAAGTGACTAGAGAGTCAATCTCATCTCTCAAGGGAACACCTGAGCCAAAGATGTATATATTTGGAAGTCACTAGTATACAAATATATTTAACTCAAAGGACTAAATTCGATCATCCAGAGAGAATATACATAGCATAAAAAATGAAAAGATAGGAGAAAAACCTGGCAAGTATGTGGTCACAGAAGCCAGAAGAAAGTGTGTTTTGAATGTTGTTGAGAAGCTGAATGAGACATGAAGCGATTATAGCAGTTGACCAACGGAGCCGATTGGCAGCTTTGACAAGGGAAGTTTCAACAGAGTTCTGTGTGATGGGGATGGGGGCAGGGAAGGCAGTCTGAGAGGGCTGAGGAGAAAATGGAAGAAAATGACAAAAGAGAATGAAGGGAATTTTGGTAAGTTTCCCTCTGAAGGGGAGCCACAGTGGGCTTGGAGGAGATGTGTGGTCAAGGCAAATTTTCTGTCTCTTAGGATGAGGGGTACTAGAGTGCGCTTGTTTGCTGCTGGTGATTCACGAGTGAGGAAGGAACTAAAGATGCAGGAGATTAAGAAGTTAATTCTCCGAGGAAGAGAGGGGTCTGATGGAGGGCACAATATGGAGGGGCTGTCCCTTCACTCTTCCATCCAGGGTTGGAAAAGGCAGGTGGATGTCTGTGTTAATGATGAAACTATGAGACAGTGCTCTTTGACTGTGGCTCTCTTCACTGACTTATAAACAAAATAAGTAAAATTATATTTGATGGAACCAAGGTAAAGACCCCACTGCATATCAAAAAGATTCCCATGAAACAATAAATTAATTAAAAGCATTCAACACCTATACATTTCTTGGTTAATCTTAAGATTTAAAGGTAAAGGATAAATCTTATGACCCCATGGATTATACAGTCCCTGGAATTCTCCAGGCCAGAATACTGGAGTGGGTAGCCTTTCCTTTCTCCAGGGGATCTTCCCAACCCAGGGATCGAACCCAGGTCTCCACATTGCAGCAAGTAAGTGGAAAATACAATTATAAACAAAGCAAAAAGGCAGGCTGAACGTCTGATCCAACCATGATGGAATAGTTAATATCAGATGAATTCTCTCACTATAAACAACTATAAAAGATGCACAGTGTACATTTAAGAACTGTGTATAATATCTGGAGAACATGTAACGCAGGCAGGATTTGAGGGGTGACAATACCTGAGACAAGGGAAACACAGTGAAGGTGGATTTCTCATTCCCTCGGGCCTTTCCTTGGAGGGCACTTGCTGTTTCACAGTAAAGCAGGGGAATAGAGTCCTACGAGAGAGCAGAAGATAGAATTTTCTTTTAAATTTAGAGATGAAGCAATCCTATACAAACAGAATTCAGAAGAATCAGCCAATAAATTATAATAATTAATAAATGCATTAAGGTCACTAGATACAAGATTAATACTAAAAAATCAATTGTCTTTCTACATGCTAGCAACAAAAAATTAGACAATGGAATTTCTGAAAATGTGTTAGCTTTGACTCACTGATACAGAGTTCAAACCAGCAATTACCTGTGTGTGTGTGTGTGTGTGTGTGCCCGCTAAGTCATGTCCGACTCTTTGCAACCCCATGGACTGTAGCACCAGACTCCCGTCCATGGAATTTTCCAGGCAAAAATATTGGAGTGGGTTGCCATTTCCTTCTCCAGGGGATCTTCTCACCCAGGTATCAAACTCACGTCTCTTGCATCTTATGCATTGGCAGGCAGATTATTTACCGCTGAGCCACCTGGCAAGTCCATGGTTACCAGTGGTGAGAGGGAAAGGGGAAGGGGCAATATAGGAGTAGGGGGAAAGGATTATGGGATTATATGAAATCATGTGTGTGAAACTTTTGAAAATTGTAAAGTACTATAGAATTTAAAGAATCTTTCATATAATTTTTTAAAAATGGGCTGAACTCATATCATACCACAGTATGGATGTCAGAAAATAAAACATCGTCAAATAAACTCTTGGAAGAAATAGAAAGACAGTCTTAAATATTCAAGGTTGTGCTAGTTTTAATGCTGAAACTATGAAGGAAAGCTATTTTCCACTAAAATTATTTAATGTTGTACTTTAGCCAGCTGCAAGATGAACCAAGGTAAAGAATTCATGAATGCTAAAGACATAATTTGAAAAGACTGGCAGTGAGCATCCAATGATTTTAAAAACAAGTATCTGTAAGATGCCACTAGGTGTTTTCATTAACTATACTTTTTAGACATACGTGCAGAGTATAATTTAGAGTAACAAATGGACAAAAGTAGTAGGCAAGTCATTACAGAAATGGAAGATGGAGGATAATTTTCTCTAATAGAATACCATTTAACAATTGACATTAGTATTTGGAGAATTATACACTTAAATATATTTTACCTTTTTATAGACATATGCATGTATTGAAATATAAATATACATGTAAGTATACAGCTCTCTGAATTTTCTCTAGGTGAACACTCTTGCAGACAAGAAATAAAATATTGTTAGCTCCTCAGGAAGTTAAGCAAAGTTTTAAAAATAACTAGTAGAACAAAATCAAATATTCTAACCTACCCCCAAAAAAGCCTAATTAGCAAAGGAACTACAATTTTTTGAGTCAACAGAAGAGGGCGCTCTTGAACTGTGAAATATAGTAACCTGTCTGAAATCCTTATCCCTGTCTGTCATTGCTAGTCAAAGAAAAAACCAGAACGTTTCAAATGAATGGCAAATGGCAGATAACGTACAAACGAAGCCAACACACAAACGTTAATATAAAATAGAAATCATCACATTTCAGCTGGTAAAAAATCCTTCCCCAAAATGAAGCAGAAGGAAACATGTACAATAACGAAGCCGAATTAAACATTCTTAAACATTTGCAGATATAAACACACCTAGTTACAAATCAAAAACTCAAACAGAAATAGACACCCCCAGTACCACAAAACAAAACCCAAGATAACATAAAAATGAGGGTCTTGCAATAACGGTGGAAGGATATGTTTGGATCAATCCTCTTCAAATAACAGTTATGAATTCCTATCAAAATATAAAAACAACCACTTGAGGGCACTAGAGAACAATCAAAAGGAAGCAGAAACGAGCGAGGTTGATGCTTAGGAGAAGAGACCAGAACTGGGTAGTTTTCCACTGTGATGCCAAGCCCACAGCTACTAAAACTTGGGCAGAGGGACTTCCCTGGTGGGCCGGGAGCTAAGACTCTGGGTTCCCAATGCAAGGGGCCTGGGTTCCATCTCTGGCCAGGGAACTAGATCCCACATGCTGCAACCAAGAGTTCGCCTGCCACAACTAAAAATCCCACATGCCACAGTGAAAATGGAAGATCCCATGGACTGCAACTAAGACCCAGCACAGCCAAATAAATATATGTATTTTAAATTTTTAGTGAGAAAGAAAACATACTACACAGAGGAAAGTTTTAGTCGCTCAGTCATGTCTGTCTCTTTGCAACACTGTAGACTGTACCTCTGTCCATGGAATTCTCCAGGCAAAAGTACTGGAGTGGGTTGCCATTTCCTTCTCCAGGGGATCTTCCTGACCCAGGGATCGAACCCATGTCTCCTGCATTGCAGGCAGATTCTTTACCATTTGAGCCACCAGGGAAGCCATACCCAGAGAAAGGAACATATTAGATAAAACAAAAAGTAAGTGAAAGTGTTAGTCACCCAGTCATGTCCAACTCTTTGGGACCCTATGGACTGTGTAGCCTGCCAGGCTCCTCTGTCCATGGGCTTGTCCAGGCAAAGATACTGGAGTGGGTTGCTATTCCCTTCTCCAGGAGATCTTCCCAACCAGGGATCGAACCCAGGTCTCCTACATTGCAGGTCACCTAGATTGCTTACCATTGGAGCCACCAAAATGCATGGTAAATACAATGTCAAAACAGATATTAATAGCAAATCAGGCCTGTCACTCATTTCAATGCATGTAAATGGAACCTTGCCTATTAAAAGGATTTTCAGATTGATTCACAAAGTAAAACCCCTCTCTGTGCTCAGGAGATACAACGAAATCAAAGTGCTTCAGAATAGCTAGAACTAGGGAGATGCATAAAGGCATAGCAGGCAAATAAGGCAGTAAGAAAGGAGAGTTTATGATCATGTTTTCAGAAAACGTTGAATCTGGACAAAAAGCATTAAATGAGACAGCAGAATACTTGATAATTCCAAGAGCTTAATTCACAATGATAATACATCTGTTGTGAATATATATGACATAAATAGCACGGAAACTACCTTTATAAATCAGACAGTTAAGGATATACAAGAGACATACAGAAAACTACACTGAAACTAGGAGACAGAACTTTTAGTCCAACACAGGACACAGGTCGTTGGACAAAAAATAAGATTATGTAGAAAATCTAACCAGCATAATCAATATAACAACTACATATATCATGCTATCAGGGTTCTTCTGCCTCAAGGGCATGCCACAGTTTCTGCTTCTGAAAGCCACTGAAACCTGCTGATACGTCCTGAATGCTTATGTATTCCCCTCAAATTCTTAGGCTAGAGCCCTAACCCTCAGTGTGATGGTATTTGGAAGTGGGATCTCCAGAGGTAATTAAGTTTAGATGAAGCCATGAGGGTGGGGCCCTCATAATGGGATTAGTACCCTTATAAAAGAGAAACCAGAAAACCAGAGAGCTTGCCCCTTCCTTTTTATCTCTCTCTCCAATATGAGAGGATGCAGTGAGAAGTCGGCCATCCACAAGCCAGCAAGAGCGTTCACCAGAACTGACCATGCTGGCACTCAGAATTCCAGCCTCTAGAGCCTGAGAAAATACTTCTCTGTTGTTTAAGCCACCTCATCCATGGTATTTTGTTACTGAGTTCACAAATACACCTGCTCAGCACATGAGCTAGCCTAGAAGAACGGAGAGGAGAACTCATGCCCCGGTGCCATCCACCCACGAGGGTGGGTGAGAGCTGGTAGACAGTAGTGAGAGCTGAGGAGTTGCAGAGGCTAAATTCCTGGGGAGTGTGGCTGAGAGGTCAGGGCACTCTTCCTCCACCCAGCCCAAACTCAGGGCAGAGACTCTACCACAAGCTCAGCCAGAGAAGAATAGCAGGCCTCAACTGCCCTTGCTCCAGCTTGCTCATGGAGCAGATGTTCCATGCCGGGAGAGGCAAGCCACCTACCCAGCTCCTGGCCCCTAAAGCAGGGTGTCTCTCGACGAGAAGCCAGTTTCCTTAGATTCTGCTCAGAGGGAGAGACCGTCTGTAGGATTAGAGAGCATCTCAGTTCTCAGTATCCCAAGGGAACTGACTTTTATCTGAAACTGTGAGAACATCCAAGACAAAGAACACCCTCAAAAACAATGGAGATTTCATTGTTGAGCAACTAAGAGGAGGCGAAGAGTTTCATTAGAGCAACATGCTAAACTGTGGGCCAGCTCGCCTAGCCAGGAAAAAAAAAAATCAGGAAAAGAGACCACTATGGAAAACACTTCTAAAGTCAAAACAGACCTCAAAGACCTGCCTCAAAAACAACCCCTGCAAAGTGGCCTGATTTAACTGGGTCAGACTGAGGAGCAATGTGGACCCCAGGGCCCTGAACACAACAGACCAATCAGCGGAAATCAACAGACCAAAACAACAAGCCCCAGCATGGAAAGAAATCAGCATCCAGAGTTGCTACAATATATTGTCCACAATGTACACCTTTCAACAAATAGTTCACTTTTAACAATTAATTATGAGACATGCAGAGAGACGGGGAAGTGTAACCCTACACAGGAAAGCAGCAGAAACAGAGTGCCTATGAAAGGGCTCCACTGTTGAATTTAACAGGTAAAGACTTCAGAGCAATCATTATAACTATGCCTAAAGAGGTTACAGAAACAATTCTTAAATAAGCAAAGGAAGGAATGCTGGCAATGTCTCGTAAAATAGAAAATAGCAATAAGATAAAGAGATAGAAACTATTAAAAAAAGAACCAAATGGAAATTCTGGAGTCAAGAAGTATAACAGAAATGAAAAACTCATTAGAGAAGTTCAACATTATGTTTGAGCAGGCAAAGATAGAGTCAACAATTTAAAAAATAGATTTATAGAGATTATGTAATCTAAGAACAGAGGAAAAATGATGAAAAGTGAAGAGAATCTCAAAGAAACATAGGACACCAATAAGCATAACAATATACACATTAAGGTAAGGAGAGGAGAGAAAGGAGGAGAAATAATGGCTGAAAACTTCCCATATTTGGTACACAAAAATCTGTATGTCCAAGGAGCTCAACAGACTCTTAGCACAATAAACACAAATGCTGAAAGTCAAAGTTAATGAGAAAAAAAATCGACAGCAGCAAGAAAAAGTGACATCATTTTCAAGAGAATCCCAATAAGATTAATGCCTGAATTTCCATTAGAAACAGTAGAGGCAGTTGGATGCATATTATAAAGTACAGAAAGAAATATAAATTGAAGGGAGAAATATACAATTCAACAATAATATCTGGAGACTTTAACATCTTATTTTCAATAATGGTTAGAATATATATATATATACATATACACACACATGTTGTGTGTACTAAGTTGCTTCTGTTGTGTCCGACTCTGTGCAAGTCCATTGCTTGTAGCCTGCCAGGCTCCTCTGTCCATAGGATTCTCCAGGCAAGAATACTGGAGTGCGTTACCATGCCCTTTTCCAATAGGTACATGGATGTACACATATATACATCTTCTCCTATCATAGGATCCAGCAATCCCATTCCTAAGTACATTCCCAAGAGAATCGACAATCTTCACAAAACAACTTATACACAAATATATGTAGCAGCTCTATTCTTAATATCCCAAACCTGAAAATAACCCAAATGTTTAACAGGAGAATGGACACATTGTGATACAGCTTCACAATGGAAAACTACTCAGCAATAAAAAGGATGAGATTATGGATGTATGCTATAGCATGGATGAATCTCAGAAACACATGCTTAAGAAAGCAGTTAGAAACGAATATCTGTGTACTTCATTGTTCCACTTATATGAAGTTCCGCAACAGCAAACTCATCTCTGGTGATACAAATCAGAATACCAGTTGCCTCTAGTGGGGGCGTATTCACTGGAAAGTGACACAAGAGAATTTGGAGGGGTTATGAAAATGTTTTATATCTTCATTTGGGTGTTAGTTTCATGGGTTTCCACTGAGTTAGAAAAACCAGCTCAGTTCTCCTTCTGTGTAGGGAAAAACCCCATCTTTCCCCTCCTGTGTGTCTCCATTACTCACACACTACCACCACATTCACACAGAACACACGTCCAGTATTTCTGGTCACTAAATGGTGGGAGCTTGTCCTACCCCAGGCAAACTCCCTGTGACGCTGGCTGCCCTCAGTTCTGACACAGTCTACTTGGAGGTACTGTCCGAGCCCACAGGGTAAGACTTCAAACGCCGATTGCCAGAAGTAGTTCCCAGCTTTTACTCACAACTTCTGTCTGAAGTGGCTATTAAACTGGAGCGTCCCATGACCCCCTCCTCAGTTTGATGAATTGCTAGAGTAGCTCACAGAATGTGGGGAAACATTTACTTTCTTTTACCAGTTTATTAAAGCACATGATAAAGGATGCAGGTGAGCAGCCTAATGAAGAGGTACCCAGGATGAGGTCAGGAGGGTCCTGAGAGCAGGAGCTTCTGTCTTCACGGAGTAAGAATGTGTTACCCTCTCAGTGTGGATGTGTTTGAACCTGGAAGCCCTCTGAACACCATGCATACTGTTCTACTGAAATTTTTCTGGAGACTTCCTTACATAGGCATGATCAGTTACTAACTGGGGCTAAAATCCCAAGCTTTTAATCATGGTTCGGTCTTTCTGCTAACCAGCCCCCACCAGGAGCCAGCCAGGAGTCCACCCACAGTCACCTCACTAGAACAAAAGATGATCCAACCACACTTATCACTTGGGTTTTAAAGCTCTGTGCCAGGAACTGGGGGCAGAGGCCAGTGTATGTATTTTCTATTATCTCATACATATATTTTTCAAATGTACATAAAATTAAGATCTCTCTAAGCCATATGTAAACTATATCTCAAGAAAACTGAGTGAAAAAGGAAACTAACAGAACTAAAACTGAAACTCAGGAATAAAATTTCAGATTATTAAATCAAAATTTTAAATCTTTTATTTTGGCCACCCTTCTACTCTGGTTTCAGTGAGAACATCTCTAATCAGTGGCCTGTGTGGGTCTCATGGGGCCTGAAATACAGGTAATTTTGGAGGTCTTGTGAGCCAGAGAACACAAATTTACAAATATAAAATTAGTCAGGAATGAGAATGTTTGTTTAAAGTGATAAAATAGTCAACAGTAAATTTAAAAATTATAAAAATATGGCAAATACCACAAACATCACAAGTCTAATTCAGTGTTTTTATTGATTTTTTGCCTGACAAACCTCTATGTTTTGTACATTTCTTGGCTGCATACTCTTGATCACTTTATATGAGAGTGATTTGATGATATTTTTCTATAGAAAGAGAAAGATATTTCTTATAGTAAGGCTTTATATACATATTATTATATAACATATTTATGTATTACATATATACATCTATACAGTTTAAGGTTGCTTAGGTGCATGCTCAGTCACTTCAGTCCTATCTGACTCTTTGTGACCCCATGGACTGTAGCCCACCAGGCTCCTCTGTTCATGGTGTTTTCCAGGCAAGAATATGGAGTGGGTTGCTGTGTCCTCCTCCAGGGGATCTTACCGACCCAGGGTCGAACCTGCATCTCTTATGTCTCCTGCATTGGCAGGCAGGTTCTTTACCACTAGCACCACCTGGGAAGCCCTAAAAAATGTTTAGTGGATATGCTGCATTATCAAATAGTACTCCTATTTTGACCAGACATCTATGAGACCAAATCCTGCCCTTATAATTCACATGTCTAACAATTCTAAGAGATCTCTGTGTACTAGCTTCTGTTCCCATACCTTCCAAATCTTGCTCTTCCACCACAACCAACATAATTTTGGTACTGGGCACACATTCCTATCCCAATAGAACCACTAGCCCACACTTTGGATGTCATTATAATTGGGTGAGTTGGCTCGGTGGGTGACAGCACTGTTCTTAGAAGCCATTTCAGCATGAGGGCACCTGGCAGTAATTTAATTCTACAGAAATAACCACAAATTCCATAAAGATGGGCTTCCCCAGTGGCACAGCGGTAAAGAATCTGTTTGCAGTGCAGGGGCTGCAGGAGATGCAGGTCTGATCCCAGGGTTGGGAAGATCCCCTGGAGGAGGACACGGCAACTGGAATACTGGATTCTCCAGTATTCGTGCCTGGAGAATCCCACGGACAGAAGAGCTTGGTGGACTGCCGTCCACAGGACTGCAAAGACTTGGGCATGGCTGAAGCAACGGAGCAGACACGCAAACACACATGCCCATAAAGACAGTCTATTAACATCAGCCCCAAACTGAATGCTTCCCCAGCTCTACTTGGCATTAGCCAGATCCAAGTCATACTGAGGCCACCCAGAAGGACCAGATCTAGGCAGGTATGTGAGCAAGAGAAAGTTGAAGAAGGAATAGCAACCTTAACTGACTGCGGTTAAAATAAATACCACATTTTGCAAATTTTACAGAAACACATGACCATTTGAACTCAGTACCAAACCTATTCCTGGGACCTGGAAAGTGCTCTGTGTGGGGGTGATCCTAAAGTTTAGTTTCCATTAACTGTGTTCATATAAATCTGTTTCAGTCTCTAGTTCTTTACTAGATGGACACTTGTTGAGGGAACTCTCCTCTCATTCTATGCAGAAATGTCAGCTGTATCCTTTCCCTCCAAGAAAAATCTGTTTTTTATGTTTGGTTTGTGTTTGATGAAGGAGTTGCCCAGTTCCTAGAAAAGTTGATCCTAAATTTATATTGCAATTCATTGTTTAAAAGAAGTAAAAGAAAGCAAGCTGAGTGGGACTTCTGAGCAAATGCACCAACCTGAGCCACAGCACCCTCTTTGGGAACTGGAGATCTCTCTCCAGACAAGGTAGTTGGTGAGGAAACCATTTTGGTGGAATTGGGTCACAAAGATTTTGTTCATAATAATGAGAGCTCTTGAGAGTCCCTTGGACTGCAAGGAGATCCAACCAGCCCATCCTAAAGATCAGTCCTGGGTGTTCATTGGAAGGACTGATGTTGAAGCTGAAATGCCAATACTTTGGCCACCTGATGCGAAGAGCTAACTCAATGGAAAAGACCCTGATGCTGGGAAAGATTGAAGGCAGAAGGAGAAGGGGACGACAGAGGATGAGATGGTTGGATGGCATCATCGACTCGATGGACATGGGTTTGGGTAAACTCCAGGAGCTGGTGATGGACAGGGAGGCCTGGTATGCTGCGGTTCATGGGGTCACAAAGAGTCAGACACGACTGAGTAACTGAACTGAACTGAAACGGAGAAATAATTAGAAAGTTCAACAAGTATGTAAGGAAAGATACAGGGACAGAGTCTAGAAAAATTCAGTCAGTCTTTCTGTGAAAGACCTGCATGGAAAACTGAGTCAGTTATTTTCTCCATGAGAAAGATGAGTTAGTGATACCCTCACGGAAAGAGATGCCAGACCCACTGGCCACTTGAAGCTTTTTTTTTTTTTTTCACTTGAAGCTTTTTATGGACCAAAGATATAAGGGTATGTACATAATTAATGAATAACACATAAATAAAATCTGAAATCCTCCCTCAGATCATCTCAGCTCTGTTTTACAGTGAGAGACAGTATGGAAAAATGGAAGGTGCACCCAGCATCAGACATACCCAGATTCTAGTCTCTGTTCTGTCACTTGCTACCTTTGTAACTTCAGGCAAGTTAATTAACCTCTCTGAGTCTCAGTTTCTCGTTTGTAAGATATTAATAATGGTACCTACCTCATCAGGTTATTGTGATGATTAAATGAGATAATCCATGGAAAGCATGTGGAATAAAGCCTGATACAGTAAATACTCAATATATGTTAGCTTTTGTGGTGATTGTTATCATACGGTCATATGGTTTTCTTAAATTTGTTTGTGTATTTATTTGGCTGCACTGGGTCTTAGCTGTGGCATGTGGATTTTTTTTTTTTTTAGTTGTGGCATGCGGGGTCTTTAGTTGCAACGTGTGAACTCTTAGTTGTGGCATGTGGGATCTAGTTTCCTGACGAGGGTCTGAACACAGGCCCCCTGCACTGGGAACACAGAGTCTTAGCCACTGGACCACCAGGGAAATCATACGGTTTAGAATTCTTGCTCTGCTATTTACTAGCCTAAAATCTTGGGCAAATTATGCAACCTTTCTAAGCCTTTGTTTCCTCATCAATAATATGCAACTCTACAGGATTTCTATTAGGGCTCTAGATACTGAATCTATGGTTAATATAGTTGAGATTCTTAAAAGTGGAAACTGTTATACATGATAGCAGACAGCTCAAGGCCCGTCTAGTCAAGGCTGTGGTTTTTCCAGTGGTCATGTATGGATGTGAGAGTTGGACTATAAAGAAAGCTGAGTGCCGAAGAATTGATGCTTTTGAACTGTGGTGTTGGAGAAGACTCTTGAGAATCCCTTGGACTGCAAGGAGATCCAACCAGTCCATCCTAAAGGAGATCAGTCCTGGGTGTTCATTGGAAGGACTGATGTTGAAGCTGAAACTCCCAATTCTTTGGCCACCTGATGCAAAGAGCTGACTCATTTGAAAAGACCCTGATGCTGGGAAAGATTGAGGGTGGGAGAAGGGGATGACAGTGGATGAGATGGTTGGATGGCATCACTGATGCAATGAATGCAATGAGTTTGAGTGAACTCCAGGAGTTGGTGATGGACAGGGAGGCCGGGCATGCTGTGGTCCATGGGGTCGCAAAGAGTCAGACACAACTGAGCGACTGAACTGAACTGAGACAGCTCAATAAGAGATAATGTTGTGTTAGAAAATGATTTTCAAGTCATATCACCTTTGTTCAAGTAGAACATCATAGATAGAAAATGAGCTGTGGAATACAGCCAGAACTGGCCAAGGAAAGGACATAAGTACACAGATGTTAAGAGTTGGTGCATTAGAAGCTGCATACAGTTGAAGGTATTTGACATAGAACGTGTTAAATGTGACTGGACAAATCTTTTAAGCTGTTTGTGGTAGCCAGCCTGCAAAAGAGTCCTAAATGCTCCCTGCCTCCCTGTATGGACACAAATGCACGCCCTTGTGTCCCTTCGTATAGCATATCAGGGTTGGTCTCTGTGACCAATATCTTCTATGAAGTATGTCACTTTTTATATTGAGATAGAACACATATATATTTTAAAGTATGATTTTGTGATTTTTTTAGTATATTCACAAAGCTGTGCAGCCATCACCACTATCTTAATTCCAGAATATTCCCCCCAAAGAAGCCCTGTACCCATTAATAGTCTCCCCCCACTTGCTAGTCTCCCCCAGCCACTGGCACTCCTAGTCTGCTTTCCACCCATTGTACAGATGACCACATTTTGTTATCCATTAATCAGCTGATAGACATGTAGGTTATTTCTACCTTTGGTTATTTAAATAGTGCTGGAGAAGGAAATGGCAACCCACTCCAGTGTTCTTGCCTGGAGAATCCCAGGGACGGCAGAGCCTGGTGGGCTGCCGTCTATAGGGTCGCACAGAGTCGGACATGACTGAAGCGACTTGGCAGCAGCAGCAGCAGCAATGAACTTTATTTGTATTCATTGTCCATCTTTTTTAGTATTTATGACCGTGGGTTTTCTATATTGTGATACTCATTTCTAGCCTTATTGTACTATGATTGAAAGCTGTGATACTGCTATTTTTACATTGAATTGATAGTTTCTTGGTGGCCTTGTACATGGTCAATTTTAGAAAATTTTCCTGGGCACTTGAAAACAAGTTGCATGCTTGGTTTTCAGGTGTGGAGTTTTTTATATCTAAATTAGATATACTTTAATGATCTTATTTATCTTATTAATTATCAGAAACATACTTGACTGAAAGCCCGAGGTAGGGGGAGCCTCAAGTTGACTTCCCCAGAGGCTATATAGCGCCAGATCATTTCTCGTGGTCCTCTTGGGCCAAACCCTCTGGTTTGACAGTGCTTCGTAAAGATGGCTGAGCAGTTCCAGAACTCACATTCCCACACGGCAGACAGATGACCATGTTTCTTCTCTTTATAGAATGCAGAAATTTTGCCTGGAGGCCCAACACATTTTCCAACTCTTTGACCTCAACTGAGTTATTGGCCCATGTCCATTCCTGAGTCATCACAGGCAAGGGGCATACTGCACAGTGACTACATAGGCCTGGTTTGCTGAAACAATCACTGGCAGGCCTGACAAGATGGTCCTGATTAGGTTAAAACAATGAGGCACTAATCCTGAATTCTAGACAGGATTAATTCCCTCTCACTACCATCCCCACTCCAAGAGCACTTCCTGCTGTTATTCAATGGGGGAGAGGGTAAAAGAACTCCCAGGAGACATCCGCAGCACCCATTACACTTTTAGAATCTATTGATCTATCCTGAGTAGTAAAAAGAATCTGTGTTCCTCCAGATTTTCTTCATGTTTTCTTTGGTGTGTAAATGTGCATGACTGTTAAGTCATGAATGTGGGATGGCATGTTTATCTCATTCGGTGAACTATGTCTTTAATTTGCCATGGTCTGATATTAAGATCTTCACTTTCTCTTTATTTAATTTACCTTGTATGACTCTTCCTATCCTCATGTTTTAAATGGAAGTATAATGGACTTACAATGTTGTGTTAATTTCTACTGTACAGCCAAGTGATTCAGTTATACACACACATATATTCTTGTTTTATATATTCTTTTCCATTATAGTTTATCATAGGATATTGAATATCGTTCTCTGTGCTATACAGTAGGATCTTGCTGTTCCTAGCCTCTTATTTTTGAGCTTACTGAGTCACTTTGTTTTAGTTGTGTCCTTTGTAAATAGTTTTGCTTTCTGATCCAGTGTACTGTTTCCTTTCAGTTCAGTTCAGTTCAGTCGCTCAGTCTTGTCTGACTCTTTGCGACCCCATGAACCGCAGCACACCAGACCTCCCTGTCCATCACCAACTCCCGGAGTTTACTCAAACTCATGCCCATTGAGTTGGCGATGCCATCCAGCCATCTCATCCTCTGTCGTCCCCTTCTCCTCCTGCCCCCAATCCCTCCCAGCATCAGGGTCTTTTCCAATGAGTCAACTCTTTGCATGAGGTGGCCAAAGTACTGGAGTTTCAGCTTCAGCATCAGTCCTTCCAATGAACACCCAAGTTTCCTTATAATAGTGAAATTAATCCCATTGGGTTTTAGACATTGCTACAACATACTAAATCTTTTTTTACTTTATAATTAGATTTATACTGAATTGTCTCTTTGCAAAATGATGAAATAAGTATAACTCTACATTTCATTGTACCATCTTTCCCTTCACACTCAAGTCTGACTACTCATTATTGTTGTTATATTTTCTCACATTAATTTTTCAATTTTGAAAAGTGCTAACTCGTCATAGAACATGTGAAAACTGACATATTTACATTATCTCCTACTGTTTCTCTGTTTCCACCTTTTGCCTTTAAGATGAATCATTTTTTCTACCTTGAGAGTAAACACCATCTGTGATTTTCTAACTATTCCTTCATTTTCTAAATCTTAGTTTTGCATCCAATGGATTCAATACCACCACAGTTGTTTTTAACCCTAAACTTTTCCATTCACCATTTGATTCACCATGAGAAGTTCAACTTCTAATACTTTGTTCAAGAAATACACCAGGAGAGAATGAATACATGTATATGTATGGCTGAGTCCCTTCACTGTCCACCTGAAACTATGACAGCATTGTTAATCAGCTATACCCCAATACAAAATGCAAAGGTAAAAAAAAATAATAAATACACCAGGAAACTATATTTGAAAATATCTGCCTTCGATCTTGGGTAAAAATTTGGTAAAAGTATGCATTGCTTTTTTCACAAAGAATACCGAATGTGATAGCTCAGTTGGTAAAGAATCCACCCGCAATGCAGGAGACCCCAGTTTGATTCCTGGGTCAGGAATATCCTCTGGAGAAGGGAAAGGCTACCCATTCCAGTATTCTGGCCTGAAGAATTCCATGGACTGTAAAGTCCATGGGGTCGCAAAGAGTCGGACACGACTGAGCGACTTTCACTTTCTGAAGTATGAAGTCAAATTGATTCTCCTTGAAAAGTGTCTTATTTTTTTTGCCTCATGCCCATCAGATTCATTATACATAGTTAATTTTGTGCTATACAGAACACATTAACCAGAATATTTCTTGTTTGTATTAGCATATGTGATTTTTTCTTAGGATATAGTATGTACTTTCAATCTGTATATTCATGTCTGTTTCAAAACCTAGTCCTAATTTTATATGTGAGTGCTCTTTCTCTTGTTCTTATGCTCTTTTCTTTTATCCATGGTCCCTAATTTTGAGTATGTTAACTCAACTCTCTGTCTTCAATATTTGTCGTCTATCCCATCCATTTGCATTCTTTGTTCATTTCCACATAATAGTGTTCAATTTCTTAAGACTTTATCCCATGACCCCAGGTGTATATTTAGCAGTATTCATTGTCCTCATTGCTGCTTTAATAGTGATTTTAATTTTCATGATCATTTTAAGTTTTCTCCTTTCTTTGCTTTCCGGATCTCTTGCTAATTTATTTTTATTTTCTTCTATTATCCTATCATTCATTTCCTGAGCCTCTATATTATCTTATTTGAACTTAATTTTCATGGAGTTCATCTCCTCATTAAATTATTTGATTTCATAATTCTCTGATTGCAATTTTTACCAGATCATGAGGTAACTTTTCTAGTATGTATATTTTTTTGTGTGTTTTATTTATCATGTCTCTTTTTGTCTTACATCCTTACATAGTTTCCATCGTGGGTTTTTTTTTTAATTTCTTTAATAATATATTGATATTTTTATTGCCATTGCATTGCATTTCATTGTAGTTTTAATTTGCATTTCCCTAAACTTTTGGGCATCTCTTCACATGCTTATTAGCTATTCATATTCTTTTGTGAAATGAGTATTCAAATCTATTGCCTATTGTTTAATTATATTGTTTATCTTGAGTTAAGGAGCTCTTCATATATTCTGGATATAAGTCCTTTATCAGACATGTGATTTGAAAATATTTTTCCCAGTTTGTGGTTTGACTTTTAATTTTCTTAATACTATCTTTTGAAGAGCAACAGTCTTTTTGATAAAGTCTATTTGATCAATTTGTTCTGTAATGAATTCTGGTTTGAGTATCACATCTAAGAAATCTTTGCTTAATCCAAGGTCACAAAGATTTTCTTCAATGTATTTCTCCAGACGTTTATTGTTTTAGTTCTTATATTTTTAGGTCTGTCATCTCAAGTTGATTTTTGCTGTGGGTTAAGGGTATTTTTCTCCTTTCCCTCAAGATCACTTGTGGTTGAAAAAAACTATTCTTTCCCCTTTCTTGAAAATGAATTAACTATAATATAGGGGTTTATTTCTTAATTCTGACTCTCAACCCTGCTTAATTTATATGTATATCTATCTTTACACTAAAACCAGCCAAGTTGCACCTTTATGGTAAGTTTTTAAATTAAGTACACAAAATTCTGTCTTCTTACTTTGCAAAATTGTTTTGACTAGTCCAGGTTCTTTGGCATTCCATATACATTTTGGGAACAGTTTGTCAGTTTCTATTAGAATGCTTGCTAGGACTGGCGGTATTGCATTGAAACTATAGATCATTCTGGGGACAGTTGCCACTGGTTAGTTTTTAATCCATGAATATAAAATGTCTCCCCATTTATGTAGCTCTTCTTTATCTTATCTTAGCCATGCTTTCTAATTTTCAGTGTACTTGTCTTTTATGAATTTGCTCCTATGCATTTTATTCATTTCAGTACTACTGTGAAAAGAATTTTTAAATTTTGGTTTTGCCATAATTGAAAAAGACACATGCACCCCAGTGTTTATAGCAGTACTATTTATAATAGCCAGGACACAGACTGGCTGTGTGGGATGCACCGAGTTGGGCGTGACTGAAGTGACTTATCATGCACATCACGCACAAGACATGGAAGCAACCTAGATGTTCACCGACAGATGCATGGATAAGGAAGATGTGGTACATATATACAATGGAATATTACTCAGCCATAAAAAAGAATGAATTCAAGTCAGTTCTAGTGGGGTGGATGAACCTAGAGCCTATTAAGTCAGAAAGAGAAAAACAAGTGCGTATATTAACACATATATATGAAATCTAGAAAAATGGTACTGATGAACCTATCTGCAGGGAAGGAAGGGAGATGCAGATGTAGAGAATGGGCCTGTGGACACAGTGGGGGAAGGAGAGAGTGGGATGAATGGAGAAAGTATCATCAACATATATACGCTATCAGGTGTAAGATGGATAGCTGGTGAGGACCTGTGTAGTACAGGGAGCCCAGTCCTGCGCTCTGTGATGACCTGGAGGGATGGGATGGGGGAGGAGAGAGAGGCTCTGGAGGGAAGGGATGTATGTATAATTATGGCTGATTCGCATTCTTGTATGGCAGAAACCAAAACAGCATTGTAAAAAAGTAAAAAAAAAAGAAAAACTTTATTTTTGGTTTTGGATTATTTGTTGCTGAGGTATAGAAATACAATTGATTTTTATCTTGATCTTGTATTCTGAAAACAATGCTAGACTCACTAGTTCTAGTGAAATTTTTTGTTGACCCTTTAAGATTTCCTCCATATAGGATTGTCATCTGGAAATAAAGACTGACTTCTTCCTTTCAGCCTCTATGCCTTTAATGTATTTTTCTAGCCTTACTACATTTCTTCAGTACAATGTTGAATAGGGGTGGTGAGAGCAGATGTTCTCACCTTATCCCTAATATTAGGAAAGAAAGCATCATTAAGAATAATGCTAGTTGTAGTTTTTTTGTAGATGCCTGTTTTATAAGGCTGAGGAGGTTTCCTTCTATTCCTGCTTTGTTGAGAGTTTAATCATAAACAGTTTTTGTCTATTGTCAAATGCTTTTTCTGTTTCTATTAACATGATTATGTAGGTTTTGTCCTTTGTTAGTATGGTATGTTATTACCTAAACTGATTTTTGAATGTTAGATCAAACTTGCATTCCTGGAATAAATCACACCTGGTCATGGTGTATAATTCTTTTTATAAGTTGTTGGATTTGGTTTGGTAATACTTTGTTAAGGATTTTTATGTCTGTGTTAATTAAGGATATTGTTCTGTAGTTTTCTTACATGTCTTTGTCTTGACTTTGTTATTAGGATAAAACTAGACTCAGAACATTTTGGAAAGTGTTTCCTCCTCCTCTGTTTGCTGAAAGAGTTCATGTGAGATTGACTTTATTTCTTCTTCAGATATTTGATAGTCTACCAGTGAAGTCATGTGTGTGTGTGTGTGTGTGTGTGTGTGTGTGTGTGTGTTGGTAGTTGCTCAGTCATGTCCAACTCTTTGCCACCCCATGGACTATAGCCCTCCAGACTCCTCTGTCCATGGAGTTCTCAGGCAAGAACACTGGAGTGGGTAGCCATTCCCTTCTCCAGGGGACCTTCCCGAACCGGGGATCAAACCCAGGTCTCCTGCATTGCAGGCAGATTCTTTACCATCTGAGCCACCAGGGAAGCCTATATTTTTTTGGAAGGAAGATTTTTAATCACAAATTTATATTTTTGTTATAGGTCTATGCAGCCTTTCTATTTATCTTTTAGTTAACTTTAGTTTGTGTCCTCCTACAAATTTACCATTTCATTTATGTTATCTAACTATTGGTATTGACAGAGTGGTTCAGAACATCCATTTATAATCCTTGTTACTTTTGTAGGGTTGTCATCAATGATCCTTGTTTTTTTAATTTTGTTTTAACTTTGTTTTTTGAATTTTTTTAAGTTTGGTAATCTTTGTCTTTTTTTCTCTCTTAGTCTAGGTAAAGTTTATCAATTTCACTGAGCTTTTCAAAGAACCAATTTTTGCATCTACTGATTTTTTCCTATTTTTTTCTGTTTTCTATTTCACTGATCTCCACTCATATAATTATTATATTCTTCCTTAGCTTGCTTTAGGTTAGCTTTACTTTTCCTTTTCCAGTTCACTAAAATGGTAACTTAGATTATTGATCTGAGACCTTTCTTTTTAACATGATGTTTAAAGTTACCAATTTCTACTTTATGAGCATCCCTTAAATTTTAATGTTATGTTTTCACCTTCATTATGTTCAAAATATTTTACAA
The DNA here is from genome assembly GCF_910594005.1 of Cervus elaphus. Taxonomy (NCBI): domain Eukaryota; kingdom Metazoa; phylum Chordata; class Mammalia; order Artiodactyla; family Cervidae; genus Cervus; species Cervus elaphus. Next base: position 100,858,074 of record NC_057832.1, on the reverse strand, counting down.
GTCCCATTGTGAGTTCTTCTTTGATATATGAATTATTTAGAAGTATGTTCTTTAATTTCCAAAGATTTGGAGACTTCCCCCATTCCTTTCTGTTGATTTACAACTTAGTGCTATTGTAGTCAGGTATACTTTGAATGATTTAAATCTTTTTAAATTTACTGAGATTTGTCTTACGACTGGCATATAATCTGTGCTGGAGAATATTCCATGTGTGCTTTAAAGAATCTGGAATCTTTTCTCTGCTCGTGTGGGGTGGACTGGAGTGTTCTATAAAATGTTAGGTTAAGCTGTTTAATAGTGTTGTTCATGTCTTCCGTATCCTTGGTCATTTTATGTCTAGTTGTTCTATCAATTAACTGAGAGGTGAGTAATGAAGTTCCATTTATAACTGTTAAACCATGCACTTCTTTTAATTCTATCAATTTCTGCCTCAGTATTTTGGGGCCCTCTCATATATATATAGGGCTTCCCTGGTGGCTCAGAGGTAAAGCCTCTGCCTGCAATGCGAGAGATCCGGGTCTGATCCCTGGGTTAGGAAGATCCCCTGGAGAAGGAAATGGCAACCCACTCTAGTATTCTTGCCTGGAAAATTCTGTGGGCTACAATCCACGGGGTTGCAAAGAGTTGGACACAACTGAGCAACTTCACTTTCACTTTCATATATATATATATATAATATATATATATATACACTTTTATAATTGCTATGTCCTCCTGACGTATTGGCCCTTTTGATCATTATGAAATGTCTTTTTTGGTTTCTAGCAATATTTTGAGTTTTAACATCATGTTGTGTGATATTAAGGTAGCCATTCCGGCTTTCTTACAATTCCTGTTATATATTTCTCCATCACTTTCTTTCAATCCATTTTAATCATTGAATATGAAGTCTGATTTTGTAGTCAGAACATAGTTATATCTTGCTTTTTTTTTTTTATCAATTCTGACAACATGTGCCTTTGGGGGGTGGGTAGCGTACCACATATGGATTCTTAGTTCCCTGATCAAGGATTGAACCCATTCTCCCTTAAATGGAAGCACACAGTCTTTACCACGGAACTGCCAGGGAAGTCCCCAGTATCTGCCTTTTGACAGAAGTATTTAGTTCATTCACATTTAATGTAATTATTGATGTGGTTAGATTTACACTTGGTATTTTTCTATTTGTTTTCTGCATGTCTAAATCTTTTTTGTTACTCTGTTCCTCCTTATTGTCTTCTTTCATGTTAAACAAAAATTTTATTGTCTCATTTAAATTGTTCTGCTGATTTAACTATACATTTTGAATTATCTTCTTAGTAGTTTCTATAGGGATTACAATATAATAAATTTAAATGATCACAATCTACTTCAGGTTAATATTTATGTTATTCTAGTAAAACACAGAAACTTTGCTATACTATAGCTCCATTTCCTTCTCCTTCCTTACATCTGTTTATCTATAGATGCTGTTTATATACTTATTTTTAATATATATATATTTTATGTATCTATAGGTAGTTTATAAAACATAGATATAGCATACATATGTGCTATTACAACTTATATATGTTATACACCCCAAAACACAGTGTTATTTTTTTAAACAATCTTGTGTGTCTTAAGAGAAAAAAAGAAAAATGTAAACATTTATATTTACCCACAAATTTATCACTGTTTATAGTCTTCAGTCCTTCCTTTGGATTTGAATTTTAGTCTGGTATCATTTCTTTTCAGCTGGAAGGACTTCTCTAAAAGTCAGGTCTAATATCAATTCCTCCAGGCTCTGTTTATCTGAGAATCACTTTCATTTTCAGTTCTGAAGGACAGTATGGTGGTTCATTTTATGTGTCAGCTTGACTGTGCCATGAACTGCCCAGATTAAACATTTCTGGGTCTGTCTGTGAGGGGGTTTCCAGCTGAAATTAGCATTTAAATTGGTGGGCTCCGTAAAGTAGATTGCCTTCCCCAGTGTGGGTGGATATCATTCAATCCATTAAAAGCCCAAATAGGACAAAAAACAGAGAAAGGAAGAACTCACCCCTTTTTTGTCCTGCCTGCCTGCTGAATTGGGACACTGGTCTCCTTCTGCCCTTGGATGGGAGTTTCACCATTAGCTCTCCTGATTCTCCCTCAGACTGTAATTACATCATCAGCTCTCCTGGACCTCTGGCTTGCATTTGGTAGATTTTGGGACATCTCAGCCTCCATTATTGAGTGAGCCAATTCCTCGTAATAAATGTCTCATATAGTATAGATACATAGAGCTCTGTCTTCATCTCTCTCTCTCTCTCTCTCTCTCTCTATATATATATATATATATATATATATATATATATATATGTATATATATATATATGTATATATAAATGGCACTTATAATGTACCACTTCAATGAGCTTCTTTCACATCCAGTACTCAAACGAAGCAAGCATGCTTACCAGAATCTACCAATACTAGTTACTGGGTTGGCCAAAAAGTTTGAATTTTAAAACTCAAACTTTTTGGCCAACCCAATACAAAAAGTATTGATATATGACTTAAAAGAAAAAAGTTCTAAATAGTTCCAATAGATATCATAGTAAGTTCTTCCATCACACAGACCCATGTAGACTCTTTCAAAAGGGATCTCTTTGTCTTGATATCGCCATCTGAAATGTGTAATGAAGAGGCATTTGACCACAGAACTGAGGCATTGTTGAAGTTAGCCTGGCACTGATTGTAAGAGAAACCAGAGCCTCAGATTTATAGATATATATTATTTAAAATTGACGTAAAAGAGCTGCAGAATTCTTTAAGAAAATTCCAAAGACATGTTTCATGCATAAGCTGATTTTTTTTTTTTAATATTGACATCAGCAGTCCAATACTAGCATACTTTAAAGGTCAAAAACTTCATGTAAATGTTTCCAGGTATCAGGGCTTGGTGATATAGACTAGACAGCAATAAAGTGCCTGCATTCAGATCATGCCAACTCAACCTTGAATCTGGCTTTATGTATTTCATAAAACTTGCCTTGCCTGAATATAAACAGAGTACAAGGCAGCAGTGAAATTTCCACATCATTTTCCGTCTTTTGTTCCATTTACAGCAAGAAGCATTTATTTTTCCCTGCAGACACATATTTATGTGTTTTGCTCAGCAGGGGAAGCTCACATTACCAGAGTGAGTTTATTTTAAACATATGAGCAGATGCTTTTGTATGCATAGAAAGGAACTAGCTAATAATCACATCAAGGAGGAGAACTGGGGTAGATACGAGATATGTAGGACCAACTGAGCACAGTGGCTGCATCGAAAGCATGAGGGCTCTTAAAAGATAAGGAGATACACTGTTGGTGGGAATGCAAACTAGTACAGTCACTATGGAGAACAGTGTGGAGATTTCTTAACAAACTGGAAATAGAACTGCCACATGACCCAGCAATCCCACTTCTGGGCATACACACTGAGGAAACCAGATCTGAAAGAGACGTGCACCCCAATGTTCATCGCAGCACTGTTTATAATAGCCAGGACATGGAAGCAACCTAGATGCCCATCAGCAGATGAATGGATAAGGAAGCTGTGGTACATATACACCATGGAATATTACTCAGCCGTTAAAAAGAATTCATTTGAATCAGTTCTAATGAGATGGATGAAACTGGAGCCCATTATACAGAGTGAAGTAAGCCAGAAAGATAAAGAACATTACAGCATACTAACACATATATATGGAATTTGGAAAGATGGTAATGATAACCCTATATGCAAAACAGAAAAAGAGACACAGATGTACAGAACAGACTTTTGGACTCTGTGGGAGAAGGCGAGGGTGGGATGTTTCGAGAGAACAGCATGAACATTATCTATAGTGAAACAGATCACCAGCCCAGGTGGGATGCATGAGACAAGTGCCCGGGCCTGGTGCACTGGGAAGACCCAGAGGGATCGGGTGGAGAGGGAGGTGGGAGGGGGGATCGGGATGGGGAATAAGTGTAAATCTATGGCTGATTCATATCAATGTATGACAAAACCCACTGCAATGTTGTGAAATGGTTGGCCTCCAACTAATAAAAATAAATGAAAAAAAAAAAAAACATAAGGAGAAAAGCTCATTATCTCAAGTCAAGTTGTAGAGGAAGGAATCTGAGAGAGTACTGCCTCCAGTTAAAAGTGCCTTAGTTACCTTCCCTGGAGTAAGTGTGCGTGTGAAAGTCACTCAGACATGTCCGACTCTTGGCGACCCCATGGGCTATACAGTCCATGGAATCCTCCAGGCCAGAATACTGGAGTGGGCAACCATTCCCTTCTCCAGGGGGCCTTCCCAACCCAGAGATCAAACCCAGGTCTCCTGCAGTGCAGGTGGATTCTTTACTCACTGAGTCACCACGGAAGCCCAAGAATACAGGAGTGGGAAGCCTATCCATTTTCCAGGGGATCTTCCCGACCCAGGAATCAAACCAGGGTCTCCTGCATTGCAGGCAGATTCTTTACCAGGTGAGCTACTAGGGAAGCCCTTCCCTGGAATAATATTAGTGTCAAAGTTGCTTCTACCTGCCTTACCTGCGTGCCACTACTGTGCTTATAATATGAGGCTTCAACTTCAAAGGCAGGAGGATCTGCCTTTCCATCTGCCAAGGACAGTCATGTGTCATTCAGAAGACGGTGACAATTTAAAGCAATATATATATGTGTGTATATATGTGTGTGTGTGTGTGTGTATTGAGGTATAGTTGCTTTATAATATTACATTAGTTTCAAGTGTGTGTGTGTTGCTCACTTAGTCATGTCCGACTCTTTGAGACCCCATGGACTCCTCTGTAGCCCGCCAGGCTCCTCTGTCCATGGACTTCTTCAGGCAAGAATATTGGAGTGGGTTGCCATTTCCTCTTCCAGGGGATCTTCCCCACCCAATGATTGAACCCGGTCTCCTGCATTGCAGATTCTTTACCATCTGAGCACCAGGGAAGCCCAAGTATACAACATGGTAATTCAAAATTTTTATAGATTATACTTCAAGTTATTATAAAATATTGACAGTACGCCCTGCGCTGTATAATATAGCCTTGTATTGTTGCTGTTCAGTCGCTCAGTCATGTCTGACTCTTTGTGACCCCATGGACTGCAGCATGCCAGGCCTCCCTGTCCATCACCAACTCTTGGAGCTTGCTCAAACTCATGTCCATTGAGTCGGTGATTGAGTCGGATATATATTAATATATCCAAGGAATGGAACTGCTGGATCATGTGGTAGTTCTATTTTTAGTTGTTTTACAACTCTTCAGACCCATTTTCCATAATGGCTACACCACTTTACTAACAATGTGAGAGGGTTCCCTTTTCTCCACATCCTTGCCTATATTTATTTGTGGTCTTCTTGATGACAGCCATTCTGACAGGTGTGAGATGATACCTCTTTGTGGTTTTGATTTGCATTTCTCTGATGATTAGCAATTTGAGCATCTTTCCATGGGCCTGTTGGCCATTTGTATGTCTCCTTTGGAAAAATGTCTTTTCAGGTCTTCCCATTTTTGGGGGGTTATTTATCATTTTGCTATCAAGCTGTGTGAGCTGTTTATATATTTTGGATATTACCCCGTTATCAGATTAATATCAATATCATATCATCTGCAAACATTTTCTCACACTCAGTAGGCTGCCTGTTTGTCTTGTCCGTGGTTTCCTTTGCTGTGCAAAAGCTTTTTAAGTTTAATTTGGTTGCATTTATTTATTTTTGCTTTTGTTTCCTTTGCCTTAAGAGACAAATCTAAAGAAAATATTGCTATGCTTCATGTCAGAATGTTTAAAGCAATATTTTTAAAGGAACTCAAATAAATCTAGTTCTGGGCAGTCAGATTGGAATACCACTAAGAAGTGTGTCCTAATTCATGTAGGCTGGGCCATGGCCCCAGATGTAGCAACTTAATCCATCTTCCAAGATGGGAGTCAGGTTGCCATGAGTCATGTTAAGAACCTGGTTACCTTCCTAGTATCCTCCAGCTGTGAGCTGACTTTGAACATGAAAACTCCTAAAGCGTTTACGATTTCGTTAAAATTTATGAGCTTTTCCTTTGCTTCAGTTTTCTATCTTAAGTCTCCTAATATATTCAACAATAACTATAATGCCAGGTTAAACCCAGTTATTTTGGTATGGTTTATTCTTTTCTCATAAAAAGAAATTTATGAAATCTAGAAATTCTCTAGATTTATGCATATCCTGCTTTGACATAAGTCCAACTAGTGTTACAACAGCATAGCCACTATTTTCTTTGAAATACTGTGTCTTTTCTTAGTTCCTCCTGCACTTTGAGGCTAGTAAGGAAGTACAAAAGTCGTTAAGCACTAAAATGTATTTATTTGATTTACGTGCCTGACCCATTCTCCATGACAGTGGAAACAGAACATTTCCAATAAGGAATTAAAATCATTCAAATATGTCTTTGTAACAGCAAATGAATTAACTCTTTTATAATAAGTTACATCTATATAACTGGAAAATATATACAGTCACTACTTTGGGAAACTGAAATAAAACCCATTAGGAGTTTAGGAAAGGACCCAAGACAACTGTCTTCCGAGGGTTCTTTACACTGTGAACATAAAATAATGCATGAGAGATAAAAATCTTGAGAAAAATACTTAATACTTAGGGGAAAACAACAAAAAAATTTTAGCTGATTTATTATCTCCCCTTCTCTCACAAGCAACACAGAGCACCAATATAAACTGTAACATGGAGAATAATCTGGAGGGCCACCAGACAACCGTCTGTTCTGTGATCCAGTTTATTTACTGCAGGGATTCACAAAGTGTGTCCCTGGACCAAGCAACATCAACAACATCTGGAAACACATTAGCAGTGTTGGTCCTCAGGTCCCACCTTACACCTACTTCTGGGGTATTCCCCAGCACCCCAAACAATCCTCCAGATCTAAGGGACACAGATTGTGTGTCTTCTAAATTTAACTCAACTCTGACACCATCTACCTAGAGACAGTGTCAGACTCTACGGCTGAAGGGCTCAGTCCCACAAGACGGCTCCCACTTCAGACACCAGATGCTTCTGACCAAACCGGCTCTAAATCTGAGTTCCTACAACCTCCTCCTTGGGTTTGATAATTTGCTGGGATGGTTCACAAAGCCCAAGAAAACATCTTCTTGCATTTACCAGATCACTTTAGAGGATGCAGATGAACACCCAGATGAAGAGGTACATAGGTGAGGTCTGAGAGGATCCCTAGGCAGAGATTCTGTCCCATGGAGTTGGGTGGTTCGCCAGTCCTGAGGATCATCAAATCTTCTTGCTCAAGAGTTCTGACGCAGCTTCATCTCCAGCTCCCCACCCATTCCCAGAGGTCAGTGGATCAGGCCGAAAGCTCCAGCATTTAGTTGCTGCTTGGTCTCTCTGATAATCAGCCCCATCGGCTCCATCCCATCACCCAACTCACATAAACTACTGGTGCACTCAAAAGGGGCTCCTTACGAACAAGCCACTCCTATTGCTCAAAAAACTCTAAAGGTTGTAGGAGCTCTGTTCCAGGAACCAGGGAAAAAAGATCAAATATATTTCTTACTATGCCACATACTGAATCAGAAATTCTGGGAATGGGGCCCAGTAGTCCTTGTCCTAACAAATTCTCTAGACCCTGACATTCACTAAAGTTTAGGTACTATTGCTTTATGATTTTTTTTTCTAATTCTGGGGCTTGGATTTATAAATTTGCCACATCTCAAAAAGAGAGCAGAGGAAAATTCAGTTTCAATTAAAAAAAAAAAAAAACCCACTTCAAACAAAGGAAATAACAGAATCAAAACTGAAGGCCATTGCCTTGGCTGCAGAATCAGCTAATGCATTTTATTTTAGACCTCATCAGTAATTTTTTTTTATTTATCTCCTTTCAACCCCAATATCTTGGAATTAGGTTTTATTGTACTAAAAAGAAAAAAAAAAAGGTTGCTATTCATCCAGAAGGTACCAGAACAACACACAAGTGAGCACCTGGTCTGACTGGCTGTGGCTCGTACTGTACGAGGCTTTAAATAAATCTCATCAAAAGGGAAAGAACACAAACACACTGCTCTTAGAAGGACATTCACAATTAATGGAAATTACAAACAAAAGAGCACAATGTGAACGTCTCAGGGCAGGAACTCGGCAGAAAGCAGAATTCACTGCAGATGGTTCAGATAAACAGACCTGAGTGACGGGGAGATTTCAGACTGGGGGCATGGGGTGGGAGGCAGGGTTTCGGGAACAAATGAAGGAGAGCCAGGAACCCAGAGGCTGGCCAACGGTGTCCAGCCACTAGACTCCCTTGGAAGGAAGAGACAAAGGAAGGAAATGGTGTCACTGGGGAAGAAGTTCACCCAGTGGGAAGTATTTGCATGGAAGGACCCGCCTGCTGCCCAAGATGTGGATCCAGAGCAAGGAAGGAAGGAAGAAGAAATATCTGGACTAATCCCCTCCCGCCCTCCAATCTTTCGCCTCCCATTTGCCAAATTCAAGCCAATGCCAGGGAACTTAATGATGCAATCACAGGGTCCAACTCTCAGATTGTGGTGCAAAGCTGAGAAGGAGGAGAATAAATGGGTGCAGCGAGGTAACAGAGAATAATAAAAAAGAGACCAACTAGGACTTGGAGGCTTTGACTCTCATTTAACTCTGATTATGGGAATTGGTACATTATTTCTTTTATGACAGATAACTTTAATGTCCAATTTCTGTAAGGTCTTTAAACAAATATTTACTGTCTCAACACTGCATTAACTCTAAAGATATAAGCAACTCTCCCCCAATTAAAAACCAGAATTATCATGGATTTTCAGAACTTTTGATCCAGAAAATGTCATTGAAACAATCTGTGAAGTGAAATAGCTTTAAAACATTGTTGGTATTCCATACGAACTACTCAAAGGACATTAGTATGTTTTAATTAACATGTTTTAGTAGTTTTAGTAGCAAAATTATATTTTGTTATCCTAATAACTTTACAAGTAATTTTCAGACACATCTGAAACCCGACCAGAGGGTTTTATTTGATATAAAACCACCAAAGAATTTGGCAACATTATGAAAGTTTTGATTAACACTTGAAGTTCTAAAGCATATCAAGCTCCAATTTTGTATCCTGTGGTGAACCTGTCATTAGTGCAGGGGGAGGGACACAGAATCACCTTATTGCAGTTGTCTCTACTTTATGGATGAAGACCAACTAGATTCCTGAGAGCAGGGCAGACCAAGTGGCAGGCTGTGGCTGGCTTGTACTCGCCCAAGAGAGCCACTTCTCTGCATGTCTTATCAACTCTGTGCAGTGACTTCATACTGATAGTTCAAAACCAGGCACAATGGGAATGTCTATGGGGATTCCATAGAAATTGACACAAAGTACAAATAAGGGCTCCCTTCCTTTCTTCTTTCCTTTTCCTTCCTTCCTTCTTCCTCCATTCATTCATCGATGTACTTATTTATTCATTGACTCATACATGAATGTTGAGTTTTAAGCCAACTACTTCACTTTCCTCTTTCACTTTCATCAGCAGGCTCTTTAGTTCTTCTTCTCTTTCTGCCATAAATGTGGTGTCATCTGCATATCTGAGGTTATTGATATTTCTCCTGGAAATCTTGAATCCAGCTTGTGCTTCATCCAGTCCATCATTTCTCATGATGTACTCTGCATGTAAGTTAAATAAGCAGGGTGACAATATACAGCTTTGACATACTCCTTTCCAGATTTGGAACCAGTCTGTTGTTCCATGTCCAGTTCTAACTGTTGCTTCCTGACCTGCATACAGATTTCTCAGGAGGCAGGTCAGGTGGTCTGGTATTCCCATCTCTTTAAGAATTTTCCACAGTTTGTTATGAGCCACACAGTCAAAGGCTTTGGCATAGTCAATAAAGCAGAAATAGATGTTTTTCTGGAACTCTCTTGCTTTTTCTATGATCCAGCAGATGTTGGCAATTTGATCTCTGGTTCCTCTGCCTTTTCTAAATCCAGCTTGAACATCTGGGAGTTCATGGTTCATGTACTGTTGAAGCCTGGCTTGGAGAATTTTGAGCATTACTTTACTAGCAAGTGAGATGAGTGCAATTGTGCAGTAGTATGCACATTCTTTGGCATTGTCTTTCTTTGGGATTAGAATGAAAACTGAACCTTTTCCAGTCCTGTGGCCACTGCTGAGTTTTCCAAACTTGCTGGCATATTGAGCGCAGCACTTTCACAGCATCATCTTTTCGGATTTGAAATAGCTCAACTGGAATTCCATCCCCTCCACTAGCTTTGTTCTAAGTGAAGCTTCCTAAGGCCCACTTGACTTCGCATTTCAGGATGTCTGGCTCTAGGTGAGCGATCACACCATTGTGGTTATCTGGGTCATGAAGATCTTTTTTGTATAGTTCTTCTGTGTATTCTTGCCACCTCTTCTTAATATCTTCTGCTTCTGTTAGGTCCATACCATTTCTGTCCTTTATGGTGCTGATCTTTGCATGAAAAGTTCCCTTGGTATCTCTAATTCTCTTGAAGAGATCTCTAGTCTTTCCCATTCTATTTTTTTCCTCTATTTCTTTGCACTGACCACTGAGGAAGGTTTTCTTATCTCTCCTTGCTGTTCTCTGGAACTCTGCATTCAAACAGAATATCTTTCCTTTTCTCCTTTGCCTTTCGCTTCTCTTCTTTTCATAGCTATTTGTAAGGCCTCTTCAGACAACCATTTTGCCTTTTTGCATTTCTTTTTCTGCCTATGTGATCTGTTAAAAGTACTGCACTCAACATGCCAGCAAATTTGGAAAACTCAGAAGTGGCTACAGGACCAGAAAAGGTCAGTTTTCATTCCAATCCTAAAGAAGGGCAAAGCCAAAGAATGTTCAAACTACCGCACAGTTGCACTCATTTCACATGCTAGCAAAGTTAATTCTCAAAATTCTCCAAGCCAGGCTTCAACAGTATGTGAACTGAGAACTTCCAGATGTTCAAGCTGGATGTAGAAAAGGCAGAGGAACCAGAGATCAAATTGCCAACATCCATTGGATCATAGGAAAAGCAAGAGAGTTCCAGGAAAACATCTTTTTTATTGATTAAAATCTTTGATTGTGTGGATCACAACAAACTGTGGAAAATTCTTCAACAGATGGGAATACTAGACCACCTTACCTGCCTCTTGCAAAACCTATACGCAGGTCAAGAAGCAACAGTTAGAACTGAACATGAAACAACGGACTGGTTCCAAATTGGGAAAGGAGTGTATCAAGGTTGTATATTGTCATCCTGCTTATTTAATTTATAAGCAGAGTGCGTTATGTGAAATGCCAGACTGGATGAAGCACAAGCTGGAATCTAGATTGTAGGGAGAAATATCAATAACTTCAGATTCACAGATGACACCACATTAATGGCAGAAAGTGAAGAGGAACTAAAGTGCCTCTTGATGGAGGTGAAAGAAGAGAGTGAAAAAGCTTGCTTAAAACTCAACATTCAAAAAACGAAGATCTTAAAACTCAGTAATAAAAAAATGAAGATAATGGCCTCCAGTTCCATCACTTCATGGCAAATAGATGGGGAGACAATGGGAACAATGACAGACTATTTTATTGGGCTCCAAAATCACTGCACATGGTGACTACAGCCATGAAATTAAAAGACCCTTGCTCCTTGCAAGAAAAGTTATGACCAACCTAGATAGCATATTAAAAAGCTTTGTTGGACTTTACCAACAAAGGTCCATCTAGTCAAAGTTATGGTTTTTCCAGTAGTCACGTATGGATGTGAGAGTTGGACTACAAAGAAAGCTGAGCACTGAAGAATTGATGCTTTTGAACTGTGGTGTTAGAGAAGACTCCTGAGAGTCCCTTGGACTGCAAGGAGATCCAACCAGTCCATCCTAAAGGAGATCAGTCCTGAATATTCATTGGATGGACTGATGCTGAAGGTGAAGCTGCAATATTTTGGTCACCTAAGGCAAAGAGCCGACTCATTAGAAAAGATCTTGACAGCTTTCTAGGTGGTGCTAGTGGTAAAGAACCCGCCTGCCAATGCAGGAGACATAAGAGATGTGGGTTTAATCCCTGGGTTGGGAAGATCCCCTGGAGAAGGGCGTGGCAACCAACTCCAGTCTTCTTGCCTGGAGAATCCCATGGACAGAGGAGCCTGGCGGGCTACAGTCCACGGGGTTGCAAAGAGTTGAACATGACTGAGCGACTGAGCACCCATGCTGGGAAAGATTGAAGGCAGGAGGAGACGGGGACGACAGAGGATGAGATGGCTGGATGGCATCACCGACTCGATGGACATGAGTTTGAGCAAGCTCCGGGAGACAGCGAAGGACAGGGAAGCCTGGAGTGCTGCAGTCCATGGGGTCGCAAAGAGTTGGACACAAACCGAGCGGCGGACAAACAAAAAACGTGATTCCCATTTGAAATCATTTATTCCATATTAAAGTCTTTGTTTGGGGTGACGACACTGGGCGTCCCCACCTCATACACCAGTTGGTGTTTGCGTAGTGGTAGGGAGATGCCTCCGTCTGGGCCTTCAGGGTCACCGTGCTCTAGGCCTTTAAACTCTCCAGCCCGGTGAGAGCAGGTCTCCGGCTCCCCTCCAGTCTGCCCAGCAGCAGGGCTGCGCCAGCTCTGAGCACTTCCGCCCTGAGCAAGCACCCCTCTCCGGCACTCAGGCACAGGCTCCTTCTCACCAACCTCTCCTATTTCCTGATTCCAGCGTCGCTTGTAGCTAGCGTGCCTGGGCCTCTCCAGGCACCTGGTGACTGAGGTCCTGATCTTGCTCATTTCACTAATAGTATTTTTGTTTTCTTTGCTTAATATCATCCTTTTCTCTTCTCCTCACACACTCCTTTTACTAAAGGCAGGAGGTGAAGTTCAGCTCACCCCTCCCCCACTCTCAGCTCAGAAGCTATATACGCCGTGGCCACCAGCCAAGATCCCAAATTAACCTAAACCATAAATTTTTTCCCTAATACTTGAACCCTTGGCAAGTTCTGGGCAGAATGCCAAATGCTTTCTATCTCAGGCTATGAAGGCCATCACTACCTAAATAAAATTGTGCCTGAAATAGAAAAATCAGCTAAGCCAGCTCTTTAACCCTTTGGTGACATTTCTTTATGCCATTAGAACGTACTGTCAAGGATAGGACGGCACACCCTGATAATGATGAAGCTTCTATTCTTATTTGTACTTTCTTATGTGTATGTAACCCAAATACTGCTCTGTTTTTTCCAGACTCACATAGCAGGCATTTAGAAGTTTAAAGAATAAATTTATTTCTGTACACTTGACCAAGAGAAGGTCTGTATGGGTAGATATGAGCAACAGCCCACTTTCTCTGCAAGTTAGTTTCCTCATCCGCAAAATGGGAAACACAATGCTGCCAGTGAGGCTCCATTGAGGAGCCTCCCAGTGAGGCTCAGATAAGACCCAAAATACAGCTTGCACAAAGCGAGCATCCAAACATTTTCATCATCCTCATTATTATTGTTCATATGAAAATCCATCTGTCTCCTTGCATCTAAATTTTAATTTAGTTTGAGTACATAGGATCTTTCTGAGTTCAAAATAGAACGGCGGGACTTCCCTGGCAGTCCAGTGGTTAATTCTCCAAGCTCTCACTGCCAAGGGCCCAGGTTTGATCACTGATTGTGGAACTAGGACTCCACAAGCCACACAGTCAAAACATATATAAATTTAAAAAAATCAAAATAGAATTCAATTACTCAAAAACTGCAGAAATTCAATGGTTTTAAAATTTTCTTTTTAGAATAGTTTGAGGTTTTTGTTGTTTGGTTTGGTTTTATTTTGTGAAGAGAGATGCTATAAAAGGACAACATGATAATTAAAAGTAATTTTCTTACTATTGTTTGGTAATGGCCTCAGTTCAGTTCACTCGCTCAGTTGTGTCCGACTCTTCGCAATCCCATGGACTGCAGCATGCCTAGCATGAATAGAAAAGTTGTTTTGGATGGTTTAAGATCTAAATGTAAGACCAGAAACTATAAAACCCCTAGAGGAGAACATAGGCAAAACACTCTCCGACATAAATCACAGCAAGATCCTCTATGACCCACCTCCCAGAATATTGGAAATAAAAGCAAAAATAAACAAATGGGACCTAATGAAACTTAAAAGCTTTTGCACAACAAAGGAAACTATAAGCAAGGTGAAAAGACAGCCTTCGGAATGGGAGAAAATAATAGCAAATGAAGAAACAGACAAAGGATTAATCTCAAAAATATACAAGCAACTCCTGCAGCTCAATTCCAGAAAAATAAATGACCCAATCAAAAAATGGGCCAAAGATCTAAACAGACGTTTCTCCAAAGAAGACATACAGATGGCTAACAAACACATGAAAAGATGCTCAACATCACTCATTATCAGAGAAATGCAAATCAAAACCTCAATGAGGTACCATTACACACCAGTCAGAATGGCTGCTATCCAAAAGTCTACAAGCAATAAATGCTGGAGAGGGTGTGGAGAAAAGGGAACCCTCTTACACTGTTGGTGGGAATGCAAACTAGTAGAGCCACTATGGAGAACAGTGTGGAGATTCCTTAAAAAACTGGAAATAGAACTGCCATATGATCCAGCAATCCCACTTCTAGGCATACACACCGAGCAAACCAGATCTGAAAGAGACACGTGCACCCCAGTGTTCATCGCAGCACTGTTTATAATAGCCAGGACATGGAAGCAACCTAGATGCCCATCAGCAGATGAATGGATAAGGAAGCTGTGGTACATATACACAATGGAATATTACTCAGCCATTAAAAAGAATTCATTTGAATCAGTCCTAATGAGATGGATGAAACTGGAGCCCATTATACAGAGTGAAGCCAGAAAGATAAACACCAATACAGTATACTAACGCATATATATAGAATTTAGAAAGATGGTAATGATAACCCTATATGCAAGACAGAAAAAGAGACACAGATGTATAGAACAGACTTTTGGACTCTGGAAGAAGGCGAGGGTGGGATGATCTGAGAGAACAGCATTGAAACATCAAGTGTGAAACAGATCACCAGTCCAGGCTGGATGCATGAGACAAGTGCTCGGGGCTGGTGCACTGGGAAGACCCAGAGGGATGGGATGGGGAGGGAGGTGGGAGGGGCGTTCAGGATGGGGAACACAAGTAAATCCATGGCTGATTCATGTCAATGTATGGCAAAAACCACTACAATATTGTAAAATAATTAACCTCCAACTAATAAAAATAATTGCGGGGGAAAAAAAAAGTTGTTTTGAAACACTACCTAGAGCTTCCCAGGTGGCACCAGTGGTAAAGAACCCGCCTTCCATTGTAGGAGATGTAAGAGACTCCCTGGGTCAGCAAGATCCCCTGTAGAAGGGAATGGCACCCCACTCCAGTATTCTTGCCTGGAGAATTTCAGGGACAGATGAGCTTCGCAGGTTACAGTCCACAGGATCACAAACAGTGGGTCATGACTCAGGCGACTTAGCAAACACACAGGACATTATCTAATCAGCTTTTTGAAGTAGAGTTCTAAACATAGTGAAGAAATTGCCCTCTGAAAAATAGGGTTGAATCATGAGTTTAAGGTGGAGCAGAGAGAAACATAGCCATGGAAAGGATTTTATAATGATACAAAATGTATCACTCTTGATTCAGTTCTTACCCTCCCTCTGTAGAATTCTCTCCTTTTCTCATAGCACAATAATGTCAGTGGTTTGGTGCAATCAGAGAAAGCTTTCCAAGCAGAATATGCAGAGGTAGGGGAAGGGAGGGATGCACTTTCTTAGGCAGTGCTTTATCTAATATCCATTTTATTATCTTGCAAAATATAGTGTAGTATGTTGTCAACATTAAAAATTTCTCAAAGGATTCATGCATTTAACAAAAAATAAAAAACAAATAAATATATAAAAAGAGTTCCCCGGACATTTAAATGTTGATTGCAAAGTAAACTTTTCAATGTCTAATATATCAGATTCTCGTAAATGCGTTAAAGCCCTTTCAGAATAGCTGTAGAGCAACACAATAATTATAAAACAGACACACTCACTTACACTTTCACTGGTTATCCAAGTGTTAGTACCACGATTTGGAATTTTCTTTATCTTTTTACTCCAATAAGGAGATTCATATAATAAAAGCCTGGAAGGTTACTCACCTGCACTCTTCTTAGATCTCAAACCTTGGCATCCATCCAGTCTCACTTGCTGGATAAGGATTCTTAATCATTTAAGACCTTTTTGTGTTTTAAAGCTGAAACGAGGATTACTAGTTCATCTACATTTTTATTATAAGTGATGCATTTAGTTACAGAATAATTGAAGGTTTGTGCCTCCTTAGCTTTTCAGATAGAAGCAGATTTGCCTGAATTTATAATCTAGGGAAAGGGAATTATCATTTAGAATTATCCAGGATAAAGAAATACCAATTAGCCAAGTATAAATTGCTGGTGTGACTGTGCCAGTGTCTCATACTCAGGGCTCTTATTTACTCTTTTTTCTTAATCTTTCTTCCCCCCAAGTTAAGCTCTACCAAGAGTATAATTCTTGACTATAAGCAAGATGAGAATATAAAGGTATAGGATGTGCTTCTTTGTTTATTTTGGGGCTTGACATGTATTTTATTATTAGACAAATTAAATATTTTTAGATGTTTATTAGGCATTTCTGTTAACTTTCTAAAAATCTCTATTGGAGTATAGCTTCTTTACACTGTTGTTAGCTTCTGCTGTAGAGCAAAGTGAAGTCAGCTGTTAGTCACCCAGTCATGCGGGCTCTTTGTGACCCCATGGACTGTAGTCCCCCAGGTTCCTCTGTCCATGGAATTCTCCACACTGCAGTGGTAGCCATTCCCTTCTCCAGGCGATCTGTCTGATCCAGGGATCGAGCCCAGGCTTCCTGCATTGCAGGCAGAGTCTTTACCATCTGAGTCAGACACTAGACCTCGTACACCGACATGTATCCCCTCTTTTTTGGATTTCCTTTCCATCTACGTCACCACAGAGCACTGAGTCGAGTTCCCTGTGCTAGATGGTAGGTTCTCATTAGCTATATATTTTGTGCTTAGCACCTACAGTGTATATAAATCAATCCCGATCTCCCAATTCCTCTCCCACCCCTTCCCCCTTGGTATCCATATGTTTGTTCTCTATGTCTTTGTCTCTAGAAGATATGCTTTGGAGCAATTTCCTCCCTTCACCATAAAGACAGATCGCACACTCTCAACATGCTACAATTCCTGTTCCCAGAAAGGACAGTCCCTCTTTGGAGATTTGGGCTTATACATACCTCTTTAGCTTATAAAAATCATCCTGCCAGGCTCCTAATGAAATGGCTATGTGAAGCAGAGGGAACTACTACCCAGGATGCTAATGAGCCAGGTGTATTTTTCAAGAACTCCCAGAACAGCCAGAAATTAAGTGACCAGGATGACAGGGTCTGGATATGTGCTGCTGCAGGGCAACTCACTCTGGCAGGCGGACTCACACAGAGCTTTTAACTGCTGACCAGGAGTGGGCAGGGAGCCGCTCCTCACCCACTTTGCCAGCTTCTGCAGAATCCAGACTGTACTTGAACGTGCAGATGAGTGTATCATCTGGGGGTCATTTACAAGAGCAAAAGAAGGCTCTCCTTTGGTGAGAGGATTCCAAAAAGGTACTCAACACATCACCTTCAGTAATGAAAGAACAGTGAGCTTTAAGGGGGAAGAACCCATACAAACAGTTTTGACTATCAGTGAAGACTGAAAGGCTTCCTAGGAGGCGCCAGAGATAAAGAACCCGCCTGCCAATGCAGGAGACATAAGGGATGCCGGTTCAGTCCCTGGGTCGTGAAGATTCTCTGAAGGAGGGCATGATAACCCATTCCAATTCTTGACTGGAGAATCCCATGGACAGAGGAGCCTGGCAGGCTACAGTCCATAGGGTCGCAGAGTGGGACACGACTGAAGTGACTTAGCACAAAGATGTGAAGAGTTTTAACTTTTAGATGGGAACTACTGGCCCAGAAAATTTCAGGACAAAATGGAATACCAGGCAAGGATCACCAACTTGGAGGAAAATCTGCAACACAGAAGAAAAAGACCAGAATTAAGAGGAAAGAATTCCCCAGAAGAAGCAATGAAGTGAACAGTCTAGAACTGGAAAAGCACATGTGGCATTTCGGAGAGAGTGGGGGGATATATTTAATAAAACACAAAGAGCATCCCATAAAAAAGAGATATCAGAGAACATGAAAGAACATTCAGTGAATAAAAATGTGATTGTCAACAACAAAAGAGTGGATATATGTATAACTGATTCATTTTGCTGTACACTTTCGAATTCTATATGTAGATCCAGAATTTTAAATACATATATAACCTAAAGTGCCTTGAAAAGATGTGTGCAGGATAATGGGAAGAGAACTGAGGGCCTGTGTAGCTGAAATTCAGAGACACCTTTCCTGAATGACCCATGGCACAGGAAGCACCGTGGAAAACCCATCACTTACCAACAGACCAACTACTGGAATATAGGCTCGAGAACTAGATATTTCTGAAATAAAGTCTACAGCTGCTTTTACACTTTTTTTTTTTTTTTTTTTTTGCTTTTACACTTTAAGAGCAGAAAGCATACTCTTATAACTGCTCCACGGTTCTCAAAAGTTACAAGTATTAAGATTCATCATCCTCTTTTGATACCACATAGAAATTATCACCGTGACATTTCCTTGTTTATTGCTTGCTTCTCTGTGTGTTGCAGGTTCCACAAAAGCTGAGGTTTTGCATGCCTTGTCCATCTCTCTAACCCTGCTGCCTAAAACTGGGCCTGGCACATAGCAGGTGTGATCTTAATGATGAATGAATGAATGAATAAACCTTCCTGGAATGCAGTTTTCTCTGTGTCTCAGGAGACTGTTATAGTCCAGCCTGTCGTAGCTAGCATTGATAATGAAAGTTCTCCTCAATATTCACCCTGAGTCCCAATTCAAGGACTTCTAATGAGAGCTTCTTTCAAAAGATGTCTTTCCTGTTGTTGTCAACTCCAGTAGCATAGGTATAAAAAGAAAATGTGGAAAGGGCAATATTTGCTGCGACAAAACAGCATAAATGTCCATTAGTGGGGAATGCAGAAATGTTGTGATTTGAGGTGGACAAAAAATAATACTGCTCTCTCCTTCTTGAGAAAGAATGTTCTTTTGTTTGTTTTTCTTTTTTAAGGAAAAGTCATAATTCAAAGTCCACACTGAGCTTCATTGGAGAGTATGACAGAAATATGAGGCCACAGGTGGGTCTTCTCATCTCTGCTCTCCAAGAGCCCACCTCGGACTTCAGACTCCTGCCTGCAGGAGCAGAGACCCTGCAAGGCAGGTCACCTGCAAGCATCTCCCAAAGCAGCCACCCTGACCAAAGCACAGAAGGGGTGAGGCTACTTACACCACGAGAGATAAATCACTCTGAGTCTCATCAGCAAGATCAGTCACTCCTACCTGGGGGATGGAATCATTCACAGTGTTACACCCTGGGAGAGGAAATTCCCTCGTGAAGCATGAGGGAGAGGAATAAAATTTCCCACCAGATAAATCAGTGGTAGGCCACGCAGTGTTACAGTATGCATCTGTTTATAAGAATAGAATTACATCTGTATATACTGTATATGACTGTACAAAAAAGATCTTCATGATCCAGACAATCACGATGGTGTGATCACTCACCTAGAGCCAGACATCCTGGAATGTGAAGTCAAGTGGGCCATAGAAAGCATCACTACAAACAAAGATAGTGGAGGTGATGGAATCCCAGTTGAGCTATTTCAAATCCTAAAGGATGATGCTGTGAAAGTGCTGCATTCAATATGCCAGCAAATTTGGAAAACTCAGCAGTGGCCACAGGACTGGAAAAGGTTCAGTTTTCATTCCAATCCCAAAGAAAGGCAATGCCAAAGAATGCTCGAACTACCACACAATTGCGCTCATCTCACATGCTAGTAAAGTAATGCTCAAAATTCTCCAAGCCAGGCTTCAGCAATATGTGAACTGTGAACTCCCAGATGCTCAAGCTGGTTTTAGAAAAGGCAGAGGAATCAGACATCAAATTGCCAACATCCGCTGGATCATAGAAAAAGCAAGAGAGTTCCAGGAAAACATCTGTTTCTGCTTTATTGACTACGCCAAAGCCTTTGACTGTGTGGATCACAATAAACTGTGGGAAATTCTTAAAGAGATGAGAACACCAGACCACCTGACCTGCCTCTTGAGAAACCTGTATGCAGGTCAGGAAGCAACAGTTAGAACTGGACATGGAACAACAGACTGGTTCCAAATAGGAAAAGGAGAACATCAAGGCTGTATATTGTCACCCTGCTTATTTAACTTACATGCAGAGTACATCATGAGAAATGCTGGACTGGAAGAAACACAAGCTGGAATCAAGATTGCCGGCAGAAATATCAATAACCTCAGATATGTAGACGACACCACCCATATGGTAGAAAGTGAAGAAGAACTAAAAAGCCTCTTGATGAAAGTGAAGGAGGAGAGTGAAAAAGTTGGCTTAAAGCTCAACATTCAGAAAACTAAGATCATGGCATCTGGTCCCATCACCTCATGGGAAATAGATGGGGAGACAGTGGAAACAGTGTCAGACTTTATTTCTTTTTGGGCTCCAAAATCACTGCAGATGGTAACTGCAGCCATGAAATTAAAAGACTCTTACTCTTTGGAAGGAAAGTTATGACCAACCTAGATGGCATATTAAAAAGCAGAGACATTACTTTGCCAACAAGGTCCATCTAGTCAAGGCTGTGGTTTTTCCAGTAGTCATGTATGGATGTGAGAGCTGGACTATAAAGAAAACTGAGCGCCAAAAAATGGATGCTTTTGAACTGTGGTGTTGGGGAAGACTCCTGAGAGTCCCTTGGACTGCAAGGAGATCCAACTAGTCCATCCTAAAGGAGATCAGTCCTGGGTGTTCATTGGAAGGACTGATGTTGAAGCTGAAATGCCAATACTTTGGCCACCTCATGCAAAGAGTTGACTCATTGGAAGAGACCCTGATGCTGGGAAAGATTGAAGGCAGGAGGAGAAGGGGATGACAGAGGATGAGATGGCTGGATGGCATCACTGACTCGATGGACATGGGTTTGGGTAGACTCCGGGAGTTGGTGATGGGTAGGGAGGCCTGGCGTGCTGAGATTCATGGGGTCACAAAGAGTCAGACAGGACTGAGTGACTGAACTGAACTGATACTGACATAGAAATGTTCCAAAGGCCATTGAAAATGAAGCGGAAATTGCAGTGCTATGCATGACCTTATTTTTTCTAAAGATATATGAATCATCCTAATAGATATTAGCATATGAGTAAATAAGGAGAATAAAAGAGGACTGTGTGTCAAACTTAGGGATGGTTATCTCAGGGGAAGAAATTATAAGAGAGGTTTATTATTGTATTGTGATGATATCTGAGTTTTATATAATGGAAAAACATTTATTCTGTAATTTTTTTTAAAAAGAGTAGAAAAAGGGAATTAAATTTAGAGAGTAGAGGGGAATTCCTGGTTGTCCAGTGATTAGGGCTCCATGCTTCCATGGCAGGGAGGCACAGGTTTGATCCCTGGTCAAGGAACTAAGATCCAACATGCCATGTGGCATGGCCAATAAATAAATAAATAAGAGAGTAGCAGACTTTTTTCCTCCCTAAAATTACCTAGAGAACAAGAGTAAGAGCCAAACCAAGTTGATGTCTCTTGACTAACCAATTGTGCAGTGGGCTTTGCCCACTGGTGAGCACGTGTGGTGAGGATGGGGAGGCCCAGGCACCCTGAGCCCTCAAGGCCTCATCATACTGTTGTCCCCAGGGTGGGCTTCCTGTGACCTAGTGCCCACTTCCTCCTGATTCACTGGGACAGGAGACCCCAGTGCGGGGTCCCTATCCTCTGAGCGCACAGAGAAACAAGCAGGGCCTTTGGCAGTAGACGGGCCAAGGCCAAAATGCTAGTGTTGCCATATCCGCAGTGTTTGGACGGGAGCAACTTACATAACCATTGAGCTTGACCAAAACTCATCAAACTTCACAGTCAAAATGAGTGCCTTTTAGTGTATGTAAATTCTACCTAAAATTGATTTTATGGAAAAAAAAGAAAAAAAAGATCACATCACTCTTCCGCTCAAAACCTTGCCATGATCTCCTTTTGACTCTGGCCTTTCTCTGGCCTCCAATACCCTTTACAGTCGGTACCGTCTCTTGCTACAATTCAACCTCATCTCCTCTTCTCCTGAGTGTGCCCCGAACAAGCAGCACATTCATACTGCCACCTCAGAGCCTTTGCATTGGCTATTCCATCTGCCTGGAATGTTCTCCCCTAGATAGCCACATAACACCTTCTTCTCCTGAGGTCTATGCTCAAATTCCATTTTCTCAGGAAGAACCATCCTGACAATCCTACTTAAAACCGCACCATCTCTCTCCATCCTGAACATCTATTCACTCTTCTCACTGTACTGAGCCTTCCCTACCTGCTGGTGGTACGACAAACTGCGATAGCCGCCTGGAGGGACAATTTGGCATTGCATATTGAACTATAAGGTGGGCTTATCCTACAACTCGGGAATTACACTACTCCATTCCTATCCCAGATAAACACCTGGAGGCAAGTATTAGCATAGTCACCGCAATGGAGTCTAAAATAGTGACAAAATGAAAATAACTGAAAAGTCTATCAGTAGGAGGGTGGTTAAATACTAAGGTATATTTGAATTATAAAGTTATATTCAGCATTTAAACAGAATTAAGTACATGTACTAACATGGGTAGATCTCCAAGACATACTGTTGAGTGAAGGGAATTAAGATTTTCATCAACAAAATCAAAGAATGGGTGTGACCATAAAGAGTAGCACCAGGAATCTTTGAGGCAATGGAACAGTTCTGTATCTTGATTGTGCTGGTAATTAGAAAATCTACATGTGATACAATTACACAGAACTAAACATACACAGGGCTTCCCAGGTGGCTCAGTGGTAAAGAACTTGCCTGCCAATGCAGGAGACGTGGGTTTGGTCCCCAGTTGGGAAGATCACCTGGAGAAGGATATAGCAACCCACTCCAGTATTCTTGCCTGGAAAACTGCAAAAGAGTCGGACACGACTTAATGAGTAAACAATAACGAATAATGCATACACAACTGAGTGCATGTAAAACTGGTGAGATCCGGATAAGTTCTATGGATTGCACCAATGTCAATGTCTTGTTTGTTGTTGTTGTTGTTTTTTAATTATCCTCCTGTTCATGGGTCACCTACCTGGGGGTATGGGTCTTTTTTTTTTTTTAAACTGGAGTATAGCTGCTTTACAATGTTGTTAGTTTCTACTGTACAGCAAAGTGAATCAGCCATAAATATACATAAATCCCCTCTTTTTTGGATTTCCCTCCCATCTACATCACCACAGAGCACTGAGGAGAGTTCCCTGTGCTATGAAGCAGGTTCTCATTAGATATCTATTTTATACATAATATTAACAGTGTATACCCAATTTCCTAATTCTCCCACCCCCACCTCTTCTCCTTGGTATCCATACATTTGTTCTCTAAGTCTGTGTCTTTATTTCTACTTTGTAAATAAAATCGTCTATACCAATTTTTTTTCAGATTCCACATATATACATTAATATAGGATGTTTGTTTTTCTCACTATAGTTATGTACAATGTTACTTTGGGGGGAGGCTTGGTGAATATATATTGGGTCTCCTGTATGATATTTGCAACTTCCCAAGAATCTATAATTATTTCAGTAAAAAGTGAGAAAAGAATAAAAAATAAAGATTGATATATAAGAAGATGACTTGATGATATCAGGTCTTAATAAATTGGCTAGAGTCAATGCAATCTCAAAACTTTTAAAAAATAACTTGACAAACTGGTTCCAAGATTTATATGGAAATGCAAAGAATCAAGAATCACAAAAACAATCTTGAAGAACAAAGGAAGATAACTGGCTCTACAAGACATGAAGATTTATGGTATAACTACGGTAATAAGTAATAATATGGTAATAAGCAAGTTGATCAATGGAACAGAATAGAGAATCTGAATATGGGGATGTGGAACCATGAATGTAAGAATACTTGATAGATGACTAAGATGGAACTCTAAAATAGAGAGAAAGGATATACTTTTCAATTAAAAGTGCAGGGAAATTTGGGTATTTGTATATAGGAGATAAAACTAGATCCTTAACTCACACCTAACACAAAAATCAACTGAGCCATCATATAACTGTTTCAATGAGCAGTTAATGCAAATGAAAAAAATATATTCAGAAAACATATATAAAGAAGAATTAAACAACAGTTTATGACAGAAAAATACAATAACCTAACTTTGAGAACTCAACAGATGGTTGTAATAGCAGAATGAAGAGGACAGAGGAAACAATCAGTGAACCTGAAACAGAATTCTACTAGTTGTTTAAAGAAGAGTTAATACCAAGTATGCAATCTCTTCCAGAAAATAAAAAGAGGAAATAGCTCTCAACTCGAATTTTGAGGCCAGTATTGCCCAAAGATAGTATGCACATGCATGCACACACACACGCACACACGGAGAAAACTACAAATTCATATCCTTTATGAATATAGATGCAAATTTTAAAACAAAATATCAGCAAATAGAATTCAATAATATGTAAAAAGACATACATCATGATGATGTAGGGTTTATTCCAAGGATGCAAGTTTGGTTCAATAATTAAAAATCAAGGTATTCCACCATATTAATGGGACTTCCCAGGTGGTGCTAGTGGTAAAAGACTCGCTTGCCAATGCAGAACACATAAGAGACATGGGTTTGATCCCTAGGTCAGGAAGATTCCCTGGAGGAGGGCATGGCAACCCACTCCAGTATTCTTTCCTGGAGAATTCCATGGACAGAGGAGCCTGGCAGGCTACCGTTCATGGGATCACAAAGTCAGACACAACTGAAGTGACTTAGCATGCAGGCATGTACCATATTAACAGCATAAAGAATAAAACTCACATAATCATATCAATTGATACAAAAAAATTTTTTTGATAAAACTCCACACACACCCATAGTGAAAAACTGTAAGAAAGCTTCCTCAATTTGATAAAGGGCATATTTAACAGTGGAAGACTGAATGCTTTCTCACTTAGGTTGGGAACAAGGCAAGAAGTCCACTCTTATCAGTATCATTCAACATAGTACTGGAAATCCTAGCCAGTGCAATGAAGAGAGAAAAGGAAATAAAAAGTGATATGGATTGGAAAGGAAGAAATAAAGCTGTTCCTATTTGCAGATGACATAATGATGTACATAGAAAATCCCAAGGAGTCTTAAAAAAGAAAAGCAAACCCCAGAACTAATAAATGAGTTCAGCAGATTTTAACAAAGACTGTAACAAGAGACAAAGGAGGACATTACATGATGAGAAAGGCACTATTTACAATAGCTAGGACATGGAAGCAACCTAGATGTCCATCAACAGATGAATGGATAAAGTTGTAGTACATACATACAATGGAATATTACTCAGTCATAAAAAGGAATGCATTTGAGTCAGTTCTAATGAGATGGATGAACCCAGAGCCTCTTATACAGAAGGAGAAAAACAAATATCACATACTAATGCATATATATGAAAGCTAAAAAGACGGTACTGTTGAACCTATTTGCAGGGCAACAGTGGAGACGCAGACATAGAGAACAGACTGGCGGACACAGTAGGGGAAGAAGAGGGTGGGATGAACTGAGAAAGTAGCATTGAAACACATACATTACCATATGTAAAATAGCCAGGAGGAATTTGCTGTTATGTTGCAGGGAGCTCAAACCCGGTGCTCTGTGAAATCTATAGGGGTGGGAGGGAGGTTAATCTTCCTCACCTATTTCTTCCTCACTCCTGCCAATGCAGGAGACACAGGTTCAAACCCTGGTCTGGGAAGATTCCACATGCCCCAGAGCAATTAAGCCCATGCCCCACAACTACTAAGCCTGTGCTCTAGAGCCCGCGAGCCGCAACTGCTGAGCCCACATGCTGCAACTACTGAAGCCCGTGTGCCTGGAGCCTGTGCTTTGCAGCAAGAGAAGCCACTGCAATGAGAAGCCTGTGCACCACAGTGAAGAGCAGCCCTGCAACTAGGGAGAGCCCGCATGCAGCAATGAAGCCCTAGCACAACCAAAAAAAAAAAAAAATCTTTTGTACAGTGAAGGAAACTATCAACAAAACAAAAATGCAGATGACTGAATTAGAGATGATATCTGCAGATGATACATCCAATAAAGAGTTGATATCCAAAATATAAGAAGAAGTCATACAGTTCAACATCAAAAAACAAAAACAAGCAGCTTGATTAAAAAATGGGCAGAAGATCCGAATACACATTTTTATAAGGAAGATATACAGATGGCAAGCAGACACATGAAAAGATGCTCAACATCACTGATCACCAGGGAAATGCAAAAGTCACAATGAGATATCACCTCACACCTGTCAGAATGGCTACTATCACAAAGAGAACTGTAACAAGTATAGAGAAGGATGTGGAGAAAAGGGAACCCTCATGCACTGCTGGTAGAAATATAAATTGGAACCGCCACTATGGAAAATAGTATGAAGTGTCCTCAAAAAATTTAAAAAAGAACTACAGGATGATTGAGCAATTCCACTTCTGGGTATTTATCTGAAGCAAAAAAAAAACCACTAATTTGAAAAGATATATTCATCCATTATGTTCACTGCAGCATTACTTACAATATAGCCAAGATATGGAAGCAACCTAAGTGTCCACTGATGAATGAATGGAAAAGAAGAAGTGGTGTAAAAAAAGAATGAAATCTTGCCATTTGCAACAGCATGGATGGATCTAGAGGGTATTATGCTATGTGAAATAAGTCAGACAGAAAAAAGCAAATACTGTATGATTTCATTTATATGTGGAATGTAAAAAAACAAAAAAATTGGACAAACAAAACAGAAACAGACTCACAGATGCAGAGAACAAATAGGTGGTCACCAGAGAGGCGGGGGTAGGGAGATGAGTGAAATAGGTGAGGAAGATTAAGAGGTATAAACTTCCAATTACAAAATAAATGAGTCATGGGGATAAAATGTACAGTACAGGGAATATAATCAATGACATTGTAATAACTTTGTACGGGGACAGATGGTAACTAGACTTATGGCGATTATTTTGCAAAGTATAAAAATATCAAATTACTATGTTGTGCACCTGGAACTAACATAGTGTTGTAAGTCTATACTTCTACTTAAAAAAATGAATAAAGTAAATAAAACAGACAAGGACCCCTATATTATTGAATATAGTTATGATGTTCCTCCCAATGCAGTAAGAAATATGAAAGAGGATTAGTTACTGAGAAGGCGGTGGCAAAAAATAGTCATTATTTCTGGCGCTGTAATTGTCCATATGGAAATGCACAGCAATTACCTTTAAAAAATTAAAATTCAAACATCAGTAAGATTGAAAAATATTTAAAAATCAGCTGCATTTCCATGCCTACATCCCTAATAATTAGTTTGAAAAATAATGAGTTGAGAAAGATCCAAATGGTAATGCAATAAAAATATGCCTACAAATAAACCTTCAAATTGAGATGTTAGACCCTAATGATGAAAATTATAGTATTTAATTGAGAGAACATAAAAGAAAATCCAAACAAATAGACATACAATATTTCTAGATCAAATATTTCTAATTCAATACTATAAAGATATAATCTCCCCACATAAATCTCTATATTTCCCACAATCTAAATACCAATGGGGTTTTAAAAACTGAACAAAAGTGTTCTAAAGGACATCTAAAAAAATAAAAGTAGAAAAATAACCAGTACTATTTTGAAAAAGAGTAATAACACTGCATTAGTATACACAGTAAGAAAAAATTCAAAATATATTAACTTGTTTATGGCAATGGCACTTACATCTGCAATGTGGCAGATTACAAAATGTTATGAGTATAGTCTGTTAATAAATAATGCATAAAGTAGATATAGCAAAATATTGTTAGTGGTCTCTGGGTGATAGAATAATGTCCAATTCTTTTTTAGATCATCTGCATTTCCTACATTTTCTATAACAAACATATACAGATACCATAAAGAGGAAAATGTAGCAATTATTTTAGCAAAGCTCAGATCACATCTTTACTCTTATTTAACCCCAGCTCTCCTGACCTCCACTAGGCAGCTTCACATTGTTATTTTTATTTGTAGATATAGTGTATCATGGGCTTCCCTGGTAAAGAATGTGTCTGCATGCAGGAGCCTCAGGAGACTTGGGTTCGATCTCTGGGTCAAGAAGATCCCCTGGAAAAGGGAATGGCAACCCACTCCAGTATTCTTGCCTGGAGAATTCCCATGGACAGGGGAGCCTGGCAGCCTACAGTCCGTAGGGTCACAAAGAGTCAGACACGGCTGAAGTGACTTAGAGCACGCAAGCACACAGTATGTTTAAGTGTGTATCGTAATACTTTGGCTTTCTGTCTTCCACCCTTGTGAGATTTTTAGAAACGAAACTGTCCTTAATTGTTCATCCCTAATACAGAACCTATATCAGTTCAGTTCAGTTCAGTCGCTATACAGCATGTCCTCATTAAGTATTTTGTTGACTGAATGAGTAAATGACAGGGAAAAAAAGAAATATACAGTAAAGAAAACTTGCAGCTCCCTCTACCACCACTAGAGGGAACCACATCCCCGTCAAGATTATTCTTGGAGCTAATGGATTTTTTTTTTTTTTTTTTTAAATAAACAAGGCTGTTCAAATCTGAGAAATCTTCCAGACCGCATTATCGAACCCACCCAAGGGGACTGAATTTAAACCGTTCCTAACAGTGAAATGTGTCTTCTGTGATTAGACAGTCCCAAGATACCCCATCTTATTCAAATTCACTGTACTTAATATCTGCTCCATTCAATCTGACACTGATCAAAAGCAGGCTTGTTATCAAATTGTATCCTGTGTCTGTGTCTTGCCTCCACAACAGGCAAGCAAGCTCATGTTTAAGCTCATTTCTCTCTAATTAGCCAGCTCAGTTCTAATCAGTAAAGGAGTGTGAAAATATTTAATTGAATGAAAAGGTTGACATTCTCCCTTGAATCGTGCTATGCTAAGAAAATCTAATATGCAAAAATTCAAATATATAAAACACAAAAAATATGTGCTTATAAGAATGTTCTCAGATTTATGGACGATTTCAACACAAATGTACAATAGAAAGCCTCTCCTGATACACTTAAAATATGATCTTGTTTGTAGAATTAAGGGGGCAGCCACTTTTACAAGGGACAGTTATGATTTAAATAGTGACAGGCTCTTGCAAATGAGACCTAAGGGGCAGACAAGCCCACTCAAGATGCACAGAGTTGCTTCCAGAGGAAGGCGTGACTGGAATGTGTTTGATGAAAAAACAAACAAACAAAAAAAAAGGAAGATAAAACAATGGTGAGAGAGCTACTTAGTTGCAGAGCTGCTGTGTCAGAGGCTGTGATACATAAGAAAGTCAGGAATGGCACTTCTCAGCCTCCAGCGGTGCCCACGAGAGGCACAGTGGCTGCTGGAACTCAAATCTCAGCTCTGCCACTTGCTGTGTGACCTTGAATAAGCTACTCAACCTCTCAATGCCTCTGCTGCTCCATGTGCAAAGTGGAGATGCTAATTAGGACCACCTGCTAATGAGATAATACAT
Source organism: Cervus elaphus (assembly GCF_910594005.1). NCBI lineage: Eukaryota > Metazoa > Chordata > Mammalia > Artiodactyla > Cervidae > Cervus > Cervus elaphus. Next base: position 100,828,418 of record NC_057832.1, on the reverse strand, counting down.
GAAAAGTGGCTGAAATAGTACCTGGCACACGGAAAAGAAACAAAAGATTCACCATTACTCATAAGCTCATTCAACAAATCACACCGAAAATTGGCAACAAATTGCAAGCACAGAGCAGATACTAGGTAAGCATAGGCTGTCATCGTATGGGAGTAGGGCCCCCGACAGCCCATTAGTGTTTTTTGATCCTCACAGAAAGTGTGTTCCCATTACATGTAGGTGGTCATGACCTACACTATAGCTTGAAAACACCAGCTGTGACGATTACACTGGTTCCTCTATTCTGATTCATTTCAGTAAGTAACCTTTTGATAGTAAGTTGGCATCCTATGTAAACATTTTGCTGAGGAGAAAATGCGCCGGTGAGCTGATACCAATGTAACTGATATACCACCCCTTACCAGTTTAGGCTGGAGAAGGAAACAGCGACCCACTCCAGTACTCTTGCCTGGAAAATCCCATGGACAGAGGATCCTGGCAGGCTATAGTCCATGGGGTGGCAAAGAGTTGGACACGACTGAGCAACTCACACTATCAGTTTAGGATATAAAATAAGGGTGTATTTCCTTTAACGTTCAATTTGGGACCCAAGTCCCTACCTGACCAAGTTAACAGGAATTAAGCTCTTCCACGGATCTTTTCCCATAAATATTTGTAATGAAACAGAGTTCTTTCAGTTCGATCAACAAGTATTTATTAAGCACCTTCCCTGTGGTCGGCACCACTGGATACTGTAGTTGAGGACTGCAGTGAACAAAACAGTGAAACCCTGCTTTCATGAAGCTCACATTCTGGTGGAGGAGACAAATGATAATTAGGGCATGAGTTAAATAACATCATAGCTGGATAGTGATGTCCCAAGGAGAAAAAAGCAAGCAAGAGGGATCTGTGGGGGAGGGGGAGGTGATGTCAGTTTAGATAGAAAAGGACAGTCTGGACCTGAAGGAGCTGAGGGTGGCATCCGCTGGTCTAAGAGCCAGTTGACCTTACCCACTGAGAGTTTTAGGAATTCAGATGTTCCCCAGTCTGGGTCTCTACCACTGCTCTCCCCAAGCTATCACTCCTGCTGAACTCACAGGCATCAGGGATATCCCATGACTGCCAGGACCACGTCTCCCATGTGCAGGCGTATTCTCCTCATCCCAGAAGTCCTCATGCCCTGTATCCCCTGCTACTGTTACCTGTGACAAAGATGAAGGTGGGTGGGCCTGTCTTTCATATCCTCTGCAGGGCAGAATCCTCCACCCACACCTTTCTTCCTCCCCATCTCTCTCAGTTGGTCCCAGCAACCACAAAGCATCCCTCCCTCTCCTGCTTTTGACCACAGAATCAGCCACCTCCTAAGATGACAGGCAGAAAGGTCTTCATGGCCCAAAGAGATAACCTCCAAATCAAATACTTTGACACTGATCTGATGCCTACAGTCTGGGGCAGTCCATCTCAGCCACAGGCCCCTTCTTATAAAATAATTCTGATTCAGAAGTCAGTCAACATTTTCTGTAAAGGGCCAGATAGGAGACTTCCCTGGTAGTCCAGTGGTTAAGATTTTGCCTTCCAATACAGGGGGTTCAGTCCCTGATTGGGGAGCTAAGATCCCTCCCACATGCCTTGTGGCCAAAAAACAATAACATAAATCATACTATAACAAATTCAATAAAGACTTTAAAAATCTTCCATACCAAAAAAAAAAAAAAAAATCTTAAAAAGAAATAAAGGGCCAGGTAGTAAATTAAGTATTTTAGGTCTGTGAGTCACATAGGTTTCTATCCCATATTCTTACTTTTGTTTTACAAAGCCATTAAAAAAATTTTAAAGGTTCTAGTTCATGGATTGTACACAGACCACAGGTCTTCGTTTTGCGATCCTTGTTCCAATCTCTTTGTTGGTTATCAACTATAATAGATCTTCCCCTTGGTTTATAAGTCAGTCTTTCATTGATTTATTTTTGTTGGTTTAACATTAACAATGATCTGCTGCATCAGATAATGTATCAGTTGTAAAACCTGACACATAATAGGCATTTACTTTGTTGCAGGGTGGAAAAAAAATGTATTATTTGAATGTCAGGTACCAAGGTTCCTCTTGAGGAGGCAATGGTCTTCTTTGAGAAGACCTTGATAGACTGATCGCCTTGGATGTGGAGGGTGAGACTCCACAGGCATGGCTGGGATACAGAGTTACACTGTAAGAGACATCAGTGAGCAAATGAACACTGGGAGGAAAGGCAGATGGGCCGAGAGGGGAAGGGAAGATGGGTGTTGGACAACATGGGAGGTGACTGAAGCCCATGAAGAAACGTGGACAGAGACACAGTCCTGTGGCCGAGTGGCCAAAAGACTTTTATTTCAAGGCTGAATAACATCTCATCTCAAGCTATTTGTATTGCTGTAATATAAACTCTTTCCAGATCCCAGACCTCCAGTTTGTGTTTTTTTCTCCACCAGTAGGAATGTGGGTAGCTTCAACACAGGATTTATGTGAAGATATAGAACGAAATCAAAGATCTGGGCTTAGAAGGCAGCTCTGCTGATCTGGCCGGCCTGCCCCTCCTGAGATCAGCTGCAGCTGCTCCACTCCGGATTGGAAGGCCAGGGAGCCAGCTTCTGCCTGGCCTGGCTCAACAGGAACCGACACAGCCCCACGGTATCTGCTTCCACTAGGGGAGGGGTAATTGCCCCAAGCAGTTGAGGATACTTTGACCAGGAAGATGGGGACACAAAACAACGGATGCCTGCTATGCCCACATCTCCCGTGAGTGGTATCAGAAGAATGAAGGAAAGAGGCAGGGACCCACATTCTGGTTGTGTGCAGAGACAAGCGAACCGCCGTCAAAGATGAGAGTTCAGAGGAGATAGGAGCTCAAGAACCAAAGGTGGCCCTGAGACATGAGTCCCTAAAATGTACCTCCTAGGAGAGGTCACTGGGATTTCCCCAGGATGTTGAAGGAGCTTGGGAGCCAATTTTATGAAAATTCTAGATTGTCTATTATTTCCCCTCACCCACCATCCCTTAATTTGTGGCTCTACTGATCCTGGGAGATTAGGGATCAGGCGTGAGCACTGTGGTAAAGAATCCGCCTGCCATGCAGGAGACGCAGGTTCCATCCCTGGGTCAGGAAAATCCCCCGGAGGAGGAGATGGCAACCCACTCCAATATTCTTGCCTGGAGGATGGACAGAGGAGCCTGGTGGGCTACAGTCCACAGGGTTGCAAAGAGCTGGACATGACCGTGCAGCTGAGCACACATATACTGGATATATGCTACAGGGTCAGGAGCAGGACCTCTGAGGTCACTGCCTGAGCAGCCAACCAGCTTCTTCCACTTAAATGTAAAAAAGGAGTCCATTATTTAATAACTCTTGTATCAGTCCTTCAATGCATGAATCCTAGAATTTTGGAATTAAGAAAGGGTCTTTTTAGATCTTCTATTCACCCACTTTATTTACCTGCCCAGTGGGATTCTAAGCCAGAGCTTGTCCAAGTGTGATTCTCAGAGCAGCAGCAGCAGCATCAATCTGGGAACTTGTTAACAATGCTAATTCTAAGGCCCATCCCTGATCTACTGAGTCAGAAATTTGAGGGGAAAGAGAAGCAATCTGTATTTTAACAAGCCTTCCAGACACTTCTTGTGCAGGCTTAACTTTGAAAACCACCAGTCTATGGGATTTGTCCAAAGTTACAGAATTCGTGAAAGTGCCAGGAGAAGATTTTCAGCTTATGTATCTTTTATGTCTCATTCAAATCTCTCCACTGAAATCTGGTCATTTTCTTGCTTTCTGCACAAGTAGTAATATTTTGTTTCAGTCAACCCTGTATCTGTGCCCCCGGAGTTAGTAGATTACTACACTCTGCCCCTACAATTTTATCACAATTGCAAAGATTTATTTTTCCTTGTTTCCACAAAGTCAGCCCCGACTTATTTCCTCTGAGGTTATGAGGGAGGACACAGTCAGTGTCCAGTTTCTTCCCCAAACATTTTCTTCCCAGTAATTTCAATTACCCTGTCCCATGTGGCTAGAGTTCTAAGACACCTCTTAAATTTCAGTGCTTCAGGGTCATTCAGCAAAGGACCTGAGGACATTTTCTGGTCTCACAATGCTGCCCAGAATCATAGAAGAGGTAATGTACCACCTCGAGCTTAGCCCAAAAAAGTGCACACTCACTTAGGCTTATATCAATTGAGTAATTTCTTCCATTGCAATATCTTCTCAATTTTCTCTGAGTTTATTCCCTTCCCAGCATCATAACACCCAATTCCCGTGAGCAGCTATGGAGATGTTATAGGAGAGGTGGAGAGAATAAGCTTCCAACAAGACCTCTAGTACTAATGTAGATACCTGTCCTCAAAGGAATCCACAGTCATCTTGTTCTTGTTGTTGGATTTGGCCACCTTGTGACATAGAGCACTTTTCTATGACCACTTAAATGTTTCCATTTAAGTGGAATCTTAATCTGGCCCCTCCTAATATCTTGGCACCCCTCAGGGCATATCCCACCACATCAATAATGGAGTTAAATATCGAAATCACACAAGTCATAGGGGAAGAGTGATGGCTCGCTATGGTAGCTACTAGTTTCAGGAAAAGTGATTACAAGCTACACCAGGCACCCCTGTTATGGGCCTTAATCGAGAAATCCAGGCTGCTGGAAAGCTGAGAAACAAAGGGAAGAGACATATCAGCTAAAGCTGGTTTAAAGCCAGAGCTGTCCAACCCCCAGGCAGAGCTCCCAGTCTTACATCCTTCAAATGGTCAAGTGTCCCGTCTTAGGACTACTTCACAGCTTGTTTGTCCACACCACATTTGCAAGGGACAGCCCTGACGCTGTGATCCTACCAGTCCTTTTCCTCCTGTTTACAAAAGTTTAAAACAAATCTGAGCTCAGACACTATTTACAGAATATCTTTTTCCCTTCACAGTGTATCTATAACATATTTTGGGGTCATTGTGTATTTTTTATTATTGTCCATGTAGTCTCATGGTAAATAAATAGGTATTATAATGTAACCAATCTGTTCTCTATTTGGAGGTATTTACATTCTTGACTGTATTGCCTTTGTAGTGCATTCAATCATTTATCAGTATAAAATTAATTACACTTGATACATTTAATATTCTGGTCCTGAATCCTACTTTGTATGGTTTTAATCTTAGTACATATGAAGGGCCCTTTGGTTGCATTTGTCTCTGACATTTCTGCCCATCCCATTACTTCTCAAGTTTCTCTATCATCTTCACTTTCTGTTTATTCATTTATTTATATTCATTATATGATATCTAGCTGATATATTCAATTTATAAACAGCTTAGGGCCCAAATTTCTTTTTATCCCCACTTCATCTGAGAATCTTCTGTCTCTTGATAGAGATCTTAAAGCCATTCATATCTATCATATCATGACAACAGTTTTACCTGATCTTTGTTCTGCTAATTTATTTTAGAATTTTTATTTGTAATGCTTCCTGGTTCTTTCCCTTTTATTTCTCACTACAGTAAATAAGTTTACTCCTTTTTCCCCATTCATGACTTGGAAACTGCATACTTTTGTGTTTTTCACTTGAACTTATTTAATTTAAAATGTATAGATATAGTTGAATTATACCTTTTTCATTAATTTAAAAAACTGTATAAATAAAACATAGATATAGTTGCATTTAAAAGTTCAAATATAATTGCATTTAAAAGTTCAAATAAGACCAAAGTATGTTCATAATGGATAGGAATATTTTTTAAAAGACTGTATATATAACTGAATCACTTTGCTGTGCACATTGTAAATCAACTATGCTTCAATTAAAATAAATAAACAAAAAAGGAAAAAGACCAAAGTATGTAAAGTAAAGAGAGTCTCATGGCTCTTCCTACAGAGAATCACTAGCCTGACTTTGATGCATAATTCTCCAGACCTTTCTCTGTGCATGTGTGAGTGTGTTTATGTGAACAGATTTGTAGACTTTTAAAAAACACAAATAGGAACAATATACATTAATTACTACTTGCTTTTTTCATTTAATACCGTATTTCTTTGTAAATAAAAATATACAGTGCTATGTCAGTACTTACATATATAATTTGTCATAAAAGCCCATTATACAATTTTTTTTTAATTTTCAAAGGCCATATTTTAAAAAAATCTTTATTTGGTTGAACTGGGTCTTAGTTGCAGCACACAGGATCTTCGATCTTTGCTGTGTAGTTGCAACATGTGAACTCTTAATGGTGGCATGTGGGATCGAGTTCCCTGACTGGGGATTGAACCTAGGCTCTCTGTATTGGGAGCCTGGAATCTAAACCACTGGACCACCAGGGGAAGTCCCATTGTATGGACTAATCTCATTTATTTAACCATTTCTCTACCCAAAGACATTCATATTGATTCCTAATTTTCACTACTACAAACAAGGCACTAAAAAAAAAATTCTTTTATATACATCTCTGTGCACCTGTGGAAGTACTACTATAGTGTTAATACCCAGAAGTGAAATTACTTAGTCAAAAGTAATTCAAAACACATTGAAGTTTTTAATGTGTGTGTGTGTTAGTTGCTCAGTTGTGTCCGACTCTTTGCAACCCCATGGACTGTAGCCCACCAGGCTCCTTTGTCCATGAAATTCTCCAGGCAAGAATACTGCGGTGGGTTGCCACTTCCTTCTCCAGAGGATCTTCCCGACTCAGGGATCAAATCCGGGTCTCCTGCATTGCAGGAGGACGCTTTACCATCTGAACTACTAGGAAAGTTTTTGATAGCTATGACCAAATCATCCTTCAAACTGTACCATTATATACTCTTAAAAACTCCATGGGATTACCTGTAGCCTCACATCCTTACTAATTCTGGGTTTGAACTATCTTTTAAAAGATCTGCTTATCTGATGTCTGAAAATGCTATGACAGCATTGCTTTAATTCCTAACTCTCTGAGTGACAGTGAGGTATGACTCTTTTCGTGTTTATTGACCATTTGGTTCTTTCTATGAACTCTCTGCACTTTGTCTGAACTCCATGTACTTTGCCCACTTGTTACATTATTCATCTTTCTTCATATTAGTCTGTAGGCATTAATCCTTGGTCTGCTATATGTGTGGAAAATATATGTTCTCAAAGTCTGTGGCTTGATTTTTAACTTTGCTTATGATGATGTTTGTCCTATAGAAGTTTAATATTTTGTAGTAATCCTATCTGTGAGTCTTTTCCTTCAAAGCTTGCTTCCCTACTTCACAGAAGTTTTAACAAATTCATACAGCCAAGTAACCAGAAAAAAAAGATATGGAATGGTTCTATAAACCCCCGAATTCATTCATTCCCTTCTTCCCACACCCAGCCCCATGGTGACCACAGACCCATTTTCAAATATTTCTCATATAAACAGAATCATAACTTATGTAGCCTCTTACCTAACTTCATTCATTGAGCATAATGCATATGGAATTCATCCATGTTGTGTGTATTAGCTACTTGTTCTGGGTTTGTTTTGCTTTGTTTTTTACTGAATAGTACTCTCTTGTATGGAATCATCCCTCAGTAACAGTGGGGAATTGGTTCCAGGATGGTCCCCCGTACCAAAATCCAGGGATGCTCAAGAACCTCATATGAAATGCTGCAGTATTTGCATATAATCTACATATACCCTCCCCAACACTTTAAATATCTCTAGATTACTCATAATACCTAATACAATGTAAATGCTGTGTATATAGTTACCAGCACATGGCAATTCAGGCTTCACTTTTTGAAATTTTCTAGAATCTTTTTCTCTAATGTTTTTGATCCTCAGTTTAATCTGCCAGTGTAGAACTCCACAGATACACAGGGCCAACTGTACTACAGTTTGTTGATCCATTCACCAGCCAAAGGATATGTGGGTTGTTTCTGGGTTTGGGCTATTATGAATAAAAACATTATGAACATTATGAAAGGTTCTGAGGTGAATATAAGTTTTCATCTCTCTTGGCTAAGTTCCAGGAAACGGATTGCTGGATCATATGATATGTATGGACTTCCTTGGTGGCTCAGTGATAAAAATCTGCCTGCAATGCAGGAGCCTCAGGAGATGTGGGTTCAATCTCTGGGTTGGGAAGAACCCCTGGAGGAGAGCATGGCAACCCATTCCAGTATTCTTGCCTGGAGAATCCCATAGACAAAGAAGCCTCGTGGGCTACAGTCCATAGGGTCACAAAGAGTCGGACACAACTGAAGTGACTCAGCACACATGCACGCATGGTATGTGTAAGCTTAACTTTGTAAGCTTATCTTTGTAAGTTCAGACTGTCTTCCAAAATGCACTCTCACCTGCAGTGTATGAGGAGAGTTCCAGTTGCTCTGCCCTTAGTATTGCCAGGTTTTTAAAAAACATTCTAATAAATATATAATGGTACCTCATTGTGGCTTTAATTTGCGTTTCCCTAACAATGACGCTGAGCATCTTTTGTTATATTTGTCTTCTTTGGTGAAGTGTCTCCTTAAATCTTTTGTCTATTTAAAATATTGGGTTGCTTATTTTTTAGTATTGAATTTCAAAAGTTCTTTATGTTTTTTCAATACAGGTCCTTTGTGAGATATGTAATATACAAATATTTCTCCCAGTCTTGTTTTCTCATTCTTTTCATAGTGTCTTCTGTAGACAAATTTCATTTTTATGAAGTCTAATTTACAATTTTTTTCCTCATGGCTTATGCTTTTGGTATTGCATGTAAGAAATCTTTGCCTAACCCAAAGTTCACAAAGATTTTGCTTTTCCAGAAATCTTATGGTTTTGAATTTTACATTTGGGTCTATAATCCATTTTTTATTAATTTTGTATCAAGTGAAAGTTCTGGATTGAGTTTTTGCATATGGATTTTAATTGTTTGATCACCAACCATTGAAAATACTAGTATTTCTCTATTGTGTTTGCACCCCTGTCAAAAATTCAGTTGGCTAATTTGATCTATTTCTTGAATCTCTCTTCTGTTCCATTAATCCTGGATCTATCTTTTCATCACACTCTCCCAATCACTGTGGTTTTATAACTCCTGGAATCAGATAGTGTGAACCCTCCCACTTTGCTCTTCTTTACCAAAACCATCTTGGTTATTTTACTTTCTTTGTCTTTCTATATCAGTTTTAGATACAGTATCTAACAAAAATAATAATCCTACTGGGATTTTGATTAGGCTTGTATTAAATCTATTCATCAGTTTTGGAAGAATTAACATCTTCCCAATATTGAGTCCCTCAATCCATGTAGAAAGTATGTCTCTCTATTTATTTATGTATTTGCTGTCTTTCATCACCATTTTATAGTTTTAAGTATACAGAAAACGCATATTTTTTAAATGTATACTAAATATTTCACTGGGGGATACTAAAATGGTAATGTTTTTGGTGGTAATAATTTTTAAATTTTTTATTTTTAATTGTGGTTAGTATATAAAAATACTATTGATTTTTGTGTCCTGCAACCTTACCAGAATTACTCATTAGTTCAAGTGACTTTTCAGTAGATTCCTTTGACTTTTCTAAACAGACAATCATGTCTGAAGATAGTTTTATTTCTTCCTTCCCAAGCTGTATGGCTTTTCCTTGCCTTATTACACAAAGTCCTCCAGTGTAATGCTGAATAGAAGTAAGAGAGTGAACATCCTTGGCTTGTTTTTAATCTCAGGGAAATCATTTGGTCTTTCATCATCAAGTCCAATGTAGGGTTTTTTGTAGGTGCCCTTTATCAAATTAAGGACATTCCTTTCTATTGCCAGTTTTTTAAGAGTTTTTAATCACCAGTGGATTTTTACTTTTGTTAAGAATTTATTCTACGTCTATTGAGATGTTTATCCCAGCAATTTAAATTTTATTTTTATGCTGAGATCTCTAATCCACCTAGTTATTTATTTTTTATACTTTATGTGGAAGTGACTGAACTTTATTTTGCTCCAAACGACTAATTATTGAAACAATTATTGAAATTGTCTATAATTTCCCCACTTATTTGAAATGTCACTTTTATCATACATTGAACTCTCATAAATACCTCTGGACCATCTCTTTTGTTTCATCAATTTATTGGTCTATGCTTATGCCAGTCTACACTGAATTACTTACTAAATTTGATACGTTTTCATATCTGCTAGAAAAATGTTATTCCTGCCATTTTACTCTTCCAGTGAATCTCAGTTTGCCAAATTATATCAGCAACTTGTTGATATATATTGTTTGAGATACATTAAATTTATAAATTTGGTGGAATAATTACCTTATAGCACTGAGATTTTCTGATAAGAAACAGATGTATTTCTCCATTTATTCAGGCCTTCATTTGTGAACTTTATTCTTTTATATACTTTCCTTCATGAAGATCTTTATATATTCACCTTACCGATATCTTACTACTTGTAGTTTCTGACATTTTTGGATTTTTCCAAGTAGATGGAAATATTTGCCAAAAGTAATAGTTTTCTATCTTCCTTTCCAATATTTATATATCTTATTTCTGGCCCCATCTCTTTTTCATTACTGCATTGAATGGGGACCTCAAGTTCAATGCTACATAGTAATGGCAGGGGCTACACTTGGATTCTTTCTCATTTTGATGGGCATGCTTCTATTATTTCATGAATTAAACATTATGTTTGTTGTAGATTTTTAGTAGAGATACCTTTTCAAATATAGGACATTTTCTTCTATGACCTGTTTACTAAGATCTCCATTTTAAACTATATGCATTCCATTTTATCAACCACTCTTTTTGGGCATTTGTTGAGATAGTCATCTTCTTTTTCTCCTCAGCAAATACAGTGAATTCTATTAATGTATTTTTTCCTTTCCAACTATTTTTCCTCCCCTGGTGGTGCTCGGTCACTCAGTCGGGTCTGACTCTTTGCAGCCCCATGGACTATAGCCTGCCTGGCTCCTCTGTTCATGGAAAATTCCAGGCAAGAATACTGGAGTGGGTTGTCATTTCCTACTCCAGGGGATCTTCCTGACCAGGATCAAACCCGAGTCTCCTGCATCTCCTGCACTAGCATACAGATTCTTTACCGTTAGTGCCACTTGGGAAGCTCTTGTTCTCCCCTGGGGTAGCTCAATTTGGACAAGATGCAATGTTGGTCACTTAGTTATGTCTGACTCTTTGTGATCCCATGGAGTGTAGCCTGCCAGGCTCCTCTGTCCATGGAATTCTCCAGGCAAGAATACTGGAGTGGGTAGCCATTCCCTTCCCCAGGGGATCTTCCTGACCCAGGGATCAAACCCAGGTCTCCCACATTGCAAGCAGACTCTTTACTATCTGAGCCACGAGGGAAGCAGTACTAGAAAAGACACAGTAGACAGTAAATCTGTCTAACCTGGTAGATGTGAAATGCTAACAATTTATTTAGAAAAGTTGTATTTATGTTCATAATTGAGATCAACTTTTTTTAGAGCTACGTTCACCTGATTTCAGAACTGGGATAGTACCCCTCCCTTAAATAAACTGGAAAGCTTCCAATCTGTTCTATGAGCTAGAATCATATACATATAACATGGGAAATATCTGCTTTTTCATTTTAGTAGCTCTAGATTGCAAAAGTGTTTGGGTCTGGTGCTTTTTTGGTTGAGGAGGGGGTAAATTTTAAATTACTTCTCTATTTATTTTAGGTGATAGTCCACAAATTTTCTCCTTCTTGTTGAACCAGCTTTAGTGATTTGTACTTTCATGGATCAAAAATGTTATCTTAATTTTACATTGCATTTGTTTAAAATTGTACATAGCAATCATGCAGTTTTTTCCACATTTCTCGTTCCTTACATTATTTATATCTGTCTTCACAAAGAGTAGTAATGGGCTTTAGTAGTGAAGTCCAATTATTTAAAAATTCCATTAATTTCTATTTTTATTCTTATTCTCTTTTGTTTTACTTCTTGGGGTTTATTTTTCCTGTTCTTTTTCTAGCTCTTGAGTTAAATGCTTAGTTTGTTTATTTTCACAATTTCTTTTTTCTACAAACACTTGAAGCTGTAAATCTTTCCATTTGGACCACTTTGGCAGCACTCACAGATCTCGAAATGTAATGTGCTCATTTGTTCATTTCCAAGTAGTCTGTAATTTCAATTTTAATTCCTCTTTAATTCAAGTTAATTAGAAGTGTGCTTTCTCATTTTTACGAGGACTGTGTTTTGTCTGTTTGTCAGTTTTACTATTTTTGTTGTTGTTGTTAAAAAATAATGTTATGCATATGGTTAAGTTTGAATGTGTAACATAAAATGTTAAAGTTTGAATGACTTCTACTTTTTTGAGTCTATTGAAATTTTCTTTGTAAATATTCCATGTAAGTTTTAAAAATGTGTATATCTCCCCATTATTTCTTAAGTATAAAGCTTCTTAAAAATTGAACCTCCCAATCCTTTTTTTTTCATACTTGAAATGTAAATTTGGTTTTCTTTGTTGCATCTATTACTCAATCTAAATTCTTGGGTCATTTTGTTTTAGGTGTTTTAGGTAGGCAGCATATAGGTCTTTAGGGCTTGGGGTCTTTTCTTTCTTTTCCAATCTGAGGGACTCTGTCTTTTCATATGGTTATTAAATCCATTCACATTGTGATTATGGACTAATCTGTGCATCTTCTGTGTATTCTGTTTATAATACTTTGTTATTATTTCTCCTTTTTTCTCATTTCCCTTTCTGTTGAAAGGATGATGTTTTCCTATTTATTATTTTTTAATGGCTAGGAAGTTAGACATCCTGTTTCAACTTTTCCAGTGGTTCCTCTATTTTTGAAGCATATATTAAACTTATCTTATAAAATCAATATTTTCCGTCACTGAGTACAACTAGCTTCTCTCCAAATAAGTCAAAAACCTCTTCATGCTTTTACTTCTCTCCTTTGCCCTGCTACCTCCCAAGTCAAGGTCATCAGGGATTTTAATTCCAGATGATGCACTCGGGCTCTCACTCGTTCTCTTTGCTCACTCTCCTCGATCAACAGTGACTTTAAACAAGTTTTGCCGTCTTTTGCCACCAGATTTTGTGTTCACCACACCTTCCCCTCTGATTTGCTTTTTCATTTTCCCGGAAATACACTGTTTAGCTATTTTTCCAGAGAGGGTGCTTGAGTGGCATATTTTCTGAACCCTTCCATTCCTGAAAGTGTTTTTATTGTGCTTGCACACTTGAATGGTAGGTTTACAAGCAAACAGAATTCTCAGTCGAAAATCATTTCCCCCAGAACCTTGAAAGCATTGCTCTACTGTCTCACTGTTGCTGGGGAGAAGCTTTGACTCGGCGGCCACATACCCACTGTTCTCCTCCTCAGGGACTAGAAAGTAGACCATAAGGGGAGTTCATCTGAGTGCTCTCCTGGACGCTTCGCCAACCACTTCTCAACCACTCACTCGTTCAGCAAGAAGTTTTTGTGCATGTCATGTCCCAGGCTCTCTACTGGGATTTTTTGAAATGAAATATTTCATGCACATAGAAAAGTATAGAGGTTAAAAAACACAGCAAACAGGATTGCACCCACCATCCATGCTGACAGATCTTACCATTTTGCCTGACTTGATTCAAGTTTCTTAAAAAATAAATAAAACACTAAAGAATCTGTTGAAATCTCATTCCCTTTCCTCTCACACCAGAGATGATTACTGCTTAAAATGTGTTTATCATACCCATCCTCTCACACCAGAGATGATTACTGCTTAAAATGTGTTTATCATACCCATTCTCGGATTTTATTTTTGATATATGGATATATATGATGGATAATACATGAATTAAAAAATTAATAACTCATATAGTGCTTACTATCTGCCTATGGATGATCCGATCACCTTACATATAATAACTTGTCACTACAGCCCAAGGAAGTAGGTACTATTATTTTCACCTTTTTATAAATGAGAAGTAATTTAATTAAGTCTCATAGCTGATCAGCTAAGCGACAGCAACCAGTGCCGGAAAGCCTGGCTGCACAGAGTTTGTGCTGTTAACAACGGTAATCTGCTAATTTAATAATAATTCCCATGTACTTAATCTTCACGTGTGTGTCAATTGCTCAGTCGTGTCTGACTCTCTGACCCCATGCGCTGTAGCCCACCAGGCCACGTACATGCTATCATATTAGACAAATTCTTCTAAAATCTTGGGGTTTTTTTTTTTCCTGCCCTATTTACTGAGCATGAAACATTATCTATGAGCTAGCTGGGATTTTTTTTTTTGTTCATCATTTATTTTTACTAGTGTATAGTATTGCCTTGCATTTTTATCAATATTTAGATTGCTTCAAAAATTTGCAGCAAATGTTCCACTGAACATATCTGAAGCCATCTCCTAGGGCTAGCAATCAGAGTTTCTCTAAATATCTACCAAGGCATGATATTTCCAAGTTACAGGGTATGTACAGTGTCATCTTTACAAATTATTGTCAAATAGCTGCACCAACTTATATTCCTCCACGTGAAAGGGGAAGGTACCATGTCCTGTGCTGAGATTTGAATCTGACTTGTTCGACTCCACACATATTGCTGAACTGTTGGCCCATCATATTATAAAACCTTCACCGACTTTTTTCTGTCTCAATATAGACAACTCAGTCAAGCCTTTGCTCTCAGTCTCATTATGTAAAAATATTTACTGATAATTTACCATGTGCTAACTCTTCCTGTCAATGATTATTTTTTAAAGCTCATAACAGTACAGGCACGGAAAAGTATTTGAAATTAGTCAAATAAAGGCTCACCTGATTTTCATAAGGTCATGAATACTTTGCTTAGGCTTGTAAATTAACATGAGCCTGAATGTAGCATGAAAGAAGTTCAGCTGGATCTAAAAGAAACTGACAGCTAAGAACATAGGAGTTTTACTAAGAATTGAAATTGAATCTAAAGAATTATATTTAAATTATTAGATTACATGAAATAGAAAGTATTCAATGTTTATAGCTTAATATAAACTGTAAATTTAAAAATATTTAGATAATGACTTATTATCATTATACTAAAATATTAAACAAAAGAATCATATATGGCATTTGAGAAACTCTACCAAAAGTTAGAATCCCTATCCTCCAAAAACATACACATAAAAATATATGCATGCATGCATAAGTTGCTTCATTCGAGTTCAATTCTCAGTGACCCTGTGGACTGTAGCCCACCAGGCTCCTCTGTCCATGGAATTCTCCAGGCAAAAATACTGGAGTGGGTAGCCATTCCCTTCTCCAGGGGAATCTTCCTGACTCAGTATTTGAACTCAGGTCTCCTGCATTTCAGAGGATTCTTTGCCATCTGAGCCACCAGGGAAGCCCGTAAAAAATACGTAGCACTTTTAAAAAGACCCTTTTATCCTGTTGCCCAGTCAGGCATGCAGACCAAACTGAAAACTGCAAAAGCATCAGACTCATAGATCCAAATGCCTGCTCAACATCCCCAGCATGTCTGCAAGGCACTTCAAAGTCTCCAAACACCAACTCCCTTTCCACCTCCTATATCTTGCTCCCTCTCAAGTCTTCTTCATCTCAAAATACAAAATATATTCTTCCCATTGCTGGACTGAAATCTTAAGAGTCATTTGTGAGCCCTCAGCCTCTCTCCTGCCCTATATCCAACAGGTCAGCAAGCACACATCTTGCACTGTTCTTTTCTGCAGGAGACATCCAGACTCAGGCCACATCTCGCCACCTTCACTGCCCCCACTCTGGTGGCACCGTCACCTTTGGCTTGGGTTTCTGCTGTGGCTAACTAACCCGTCACCTGCTTCCACTCTTGCTGGCACTCTAGTCTGTTCTCCACATAGCAAACAGGGTAAACCTCTAAAGAGTAATTCAAATCATATAACTGCTCAAAATCCTCCCTAAAACTTTCCATATCATTCTTTATACTGGCTTTTAAGGTTCTACATGACCAGCCTTCCACCACCCAGATCTCTGAACTCATCTAACTCTTCCCATGCTCTTCCCATCTCTTCCTCTTCATTTACTCTGCAACAGCCTTGTGTTGGCAGGATAAGGGCGCCCCTAACCCCCAGAACCCACGAATATGTTACACTATTACAGTAATTAGACCAAAAGATGACAGTGGTTTGGATTAGGACACTGGCAGGGAAAACAGAAAAGTGAATGGTCAAGATATATTTTGAAGACAGAATTAACTAAACATGAAGATGAATTAAATGGGGGAGAGGTGATGGAGAGGGAGGTGTCAAGAATGACACCCAGTTTCCTGGCTTGAGGCACAGGATGTATGAAATGGCTATTTGCTGAGACAGGGAAAAATACAGGAAGATTAGATTTAGGGGTAAGAAGAAGTCAGCTTTTGAATATATTAAGTTTGAGACATCTATGAGACATCACAGGAGGGTTGGGGAGTTATCAAGTAGTCACATGGATATAAAACTACCTGACATCTCTGGAAAATATATCTGGTGTAAAGATTATAATTTCATAAACTGTCAGTATACAGGTGTGCTTAAGTCATGGAAAATGTTAACAAGTACCTAGAGACTGTGTAGAATTAACAGAAGAGGGATTTGTATAGAATTCTGTAGAAATTTAAATTTTAAAACTTAAGTAAAGGAATATAAATGAATAATTAACACTGGAAAGGAACAGTTAGAAAGACAAAAGAAAGCCCAGAAGAATGAAGTCCCACAGAAGCCGTAAAAGACTGTCTCCAGGGTGACTCCACTGCTCTGAAAGATCTGTTAACCTGACGATTCGATTTAGCAATGTGGAGGTCAATGTTGATCTTGTTTTCTTTTTGAGGAAAGCACTTTTGCATTGTGGTAAAATAAACATAACAGGAAATTTACCATTTTTAACCACTCTTAGGTGTTCAGTTCCATGGCATGAAGTACATTCACACCGTTGTGCATCAGTACTGATCTTAACAAGAAGAATTTCCATGGCAAAGTAAGGGCTAAATATTGGAGTGATTTTAATAATAACACGTGAGGGTGTGGAAATGGTGCAAGAGAATAGATAAGATATCCATCTCTTGAGAAATTTGGCTTTATAGGGGAAAGCGGCTATGTGACAGCAGCTAGAGGAGATGGAGAGTTGAGTGGGGAGTTGTTTTAATTGGAGCTATTATAATGGTTCATTATTGAATGTTGATAGAAACTATTCTGCAGAGGAGGAGAGAAAGAATGTGATGGATGGAGAGAGAGAAGATATGTTTGGATTGTGGACCTTGAGAAACAAGAAGTCATGGGGCTAGAATTAATGAGAATGGACTGAACTTTGCCAAAAGGCAGGAAGGAGACTAGCACAGATGCAAATGGGTTTGCAATATTTCTGGGAATGTTAAATGTCTACTTGAGACTGGTAAGCATGAATGAATAGCAATACTAATCTGTCAGTTTATATATTCCTATTCATTTGTTCCATATATATTTAGAGGAGGCCTACTATGTGCCTCCTTTGAACCACTTATCACCAAAGGGATGGGCAGGTCAATCTCTCTAGGCTTTCAGGAACATCTTTTTGATGTTGCTCTTGGAAGCTTCTGAATAAGCTTGGGAGAGAGATCATTTCTGTAACATTTATTTCAAGTCACAGTAAACACTACATTGAGAAATTACTCTTATTCTACTTTCCATTTCAAATAATCCTCCATTATACGTCCAGAGCAAATTCTTAAGAGGCGATACAATATGCATTGGTTACAGATCAGCTCAAGTGATAGAACACCAGTTACACCAAAACCCAAAAGTCTTCTCATCAACTTAAACAACTGATGCCCTGTACATTATTCAGAGAAACAACCAGAGTCAATCAATCCCAAGAAACAACCAAAAACTCCCCTCCCTATCCAGAGAAACCATCTATGTATAAAGCGTCACTTCCCTGCAATTTCCTCCAATTCTGCTGCTTTTCATACAAAGAAATCTTTTAGGAGATCCTTCCCAGCAGTTGAAGACTGTGTGTTTTCCACTGGAACTGGAAGAGCTCCTTCAGCAACCTCTAAAACAGTACTAGGGCCCCAGCCCCAAGTCCCTCGTTCGCACAGCTTTTCCAAAATACAAGAGCGCCATCTAGACAAGCTGCACTATCAGCTCCACATCCACAAATGAAGAAAAACATGAGCAAATACTTACCTTCAACACAGAGGCACCTCCTTTTTGTTCCAGAAAGATCTTCCCTTAGGTGATCACCTACACAAAAGTAAATGTTACTTTTTCTGCACTGTTGGTAGGAAGGATGCTGTCATCTACAGAAAGCACCCTTCTGAAAATTCAACAGCTAAGAAATCACAACAGAATTATGATGTAGAATTGAATGACAATGAAAGCACTATTTTGAAACCTGTGGAGTAAAGACAAGACATAGGAAACTTCTCTTCAATGGGAATTTATAGCCCTAAGTTATATTTTAGAAAATAAGAAAGATTGAAAGTTAATGTGTTAGGTATTTCAGTTGAAACACTTTTTTTTTAAAAAAGAAGATGTAATATGCTAAACTAGACAAAAAGCATGAGAGATTAATAAAAATAAATGCAGCAATTAAACAAATGTATATTTTAAAAGAGACAGATATGATCAGCAAAAGCTGGCTATTTTTTAAAAGACTACAGACAAACTTGTACACGTTTGTCTTAAAGTGTAGACAAACCCTCTGCTGAGACAAAAAAGAACAGAGAATTCACAAATATATATCAGGACTGAAAAGGAGGATATAACTACTGATACCACGGAGAATTTTTAAATAATGAGGGAATGTTATGAATCACACACCAAAGTTTTAGAGGCTTGATTGTAGCATCTAATTTCTAAAGAAAATATGTGAATTACCAAAATTGACTCAAGAAGGTACAGAAAATCCAAATAAACTAATAATCATGAGAGAAATTGAACTGAATTTTCAAAATATGATGGTTGCACAGATGAGATTTACCAAACATTCAGGGAACAAATAGAAAACCTATAATATACAAATTATTACAGATAACAGAAAAAGAAAAACATCTAAATGCATTTTATGAGAGTAGTATAAACATGGACAAAGGTAGCACAGGAAAAGAAAATTATCAGTTATGACACCAATATCAGTTATGAACATAGATGCTAAAATAAAAAAGCACTTGCAAATTGCCTAAGTAGTGTAATAAAAAATAACAGTACATCATGGCAAAGCAAGATTTATGTCAATGAACGCAAGGATAAATCCATGGTAGAAAAACCTATCAAAGTTATCCATTACTTTAGACAAAACCAATTATCATCTCAAAAGTTTTAGAAAAGGCACTTAATAACATTCAACATTCATTTCATTGTTTAAAAATATTCCTCTTTAAACTCAACTAGGAGAGAAAAGGACTCCCTAACCTGATAAAGAGTTTCTATCAAAAACTTATAGCAACTATAATAAATAATGATGACACACCAGAGACATTCTCAATGAGATAGAAATAGGAAAATACTGCTTACTATTTGATATTATACTGGAGGTCCCCATCCATTCAATGCGATAAGAAAAGGAGAAAGTATTAAGAGTATTATTCAGAGATAATATTATCTACATAAAAATAAAAGAGAATTTGCAAACAAACTTGAATAAGAAAGTTAAGCATATTGGCTGAACAATCCAGAGATTAGGATTCCACCCTCTCACTGCCAAGGGCCGGGGTTCAACCCCTGGTTGGAGAACTAAGATCCCACCGGCCACGCAGCATGGCCAAAAAAAAAAAAAAGAGGATTATTCTAAAATCAGTAACAATTCCCAGTAGCAGCACTAACCCATTAAAGAAATTTTAAAGGATTCCACTTCTAAAAGCAACAAAATAGTAAGATACCTAGAAATAAACCTAACAAGTACAAGAATTTTAAACACAAAAGTATAAAATGTTACAGAAGGATATCAGGAAATCAGAATAATATTAATACACTGGATGACTCAATTTTATAAAAATGTCATATCTCCCAAAATTTAACCTGCAAATTTAACTGACCAAAATACCAGAAAGGTTTGTCAACAGAAGTTGACCAACTGATACTAAAGTTAGTGTAGGAAAGCAGAGGTCCAAAAATAGCTGTTACAGCTTTTTTTAATGAACAAATAGGTAAACGCACTTCTATAAATGAAGATTTATTATAAAACCATAATAATTAAAAATATGTGGTACTGGCTCAGAATTGGTTTGGCCAATAGAAAAGGACAAAGTAGAAATCTATCCATGAATATACTGAAATTTAATTTATAATCACAGTGGCATTACCCATTAAGGGAAGGAATGAAAGACTGTTTAGTAAATCAAGTAATGATAACAGTTTTTCATATGGAAACAGGGAGAATAAAATTAAATTCCTACTTTACACCATTCAAAAAATAAATCCCTGATGGATCCATTTTACAAGTGTGGAAAACAAAACTTAAAACATTAAGGGAAAAAACATAGGAGGGTATCTTTGTGGCATCACATGTGGAGAGATGTCTTTAACATGACACAAATGACACAAACTCTAAAGATCAGTGAATATGACTACATTTTAAATTTTCAATAGTTCAAAAGTTATCAAAAGTTAAGAGTCCCAGAATGAGGCAATATAATGTTATATATGTGAACTCCTACAAACCAAGACGGGGAAAGATGAAAACATTCACAGCCCATTGGATAAATAGATGAGGACTATGAAAAAACAAACCACACACTCAGAAACCTTAATGGCCAGTAAATATATGAAAAAATACACAACCTCACTGTCAGTGAGGGAAAATTAAATTAACAATGAGATTCTGAGTTTTAAAAAAAAAATCTAATTGTCAGAAATAAGAAAAGTCTGAATTTAGAAAGTGTTGAAGGTCATGTGAGGGAAACAGGAACTCTCATAGACTGCTAATAGTTGTGCAAATTGAAAAAATATTTGGCAGTCTCTAATAAACTGAAAATGTGTGTGTAACCTAGCAATTCCCCATTAGGAAGACACAGAAATTCTCGCAGGTATGCAAGGGACACAGGAACACATATGTTCATAAGAGCATTGCTGTTAATACCAAAATATTTGCAGCAGCTTCAATATTCATTAATAGGGGAATGAATAAACCCAACATATTCATATGCATGGATCTGTAATATAGCAATTAAAATGAATGAACAGGATTTATATTTATCAACATGGTGAGAAAGAATGAAAACATACCACAAAGGGAAAACAAAACAAGTCACAGAATATGTACAGTCTAACACCACACATGTGCATTTTAAAAATCAAAGCAATACTCTGTGTGAGTTCATATATAGTAAAAGTATAAACCTAGAGGAAAGTTACATACAAAATTCATGGTAATACTTGCCTTGGAGAAAAGGGTGTAGAATGGTTTTGGGGAGGAGTACAAAGGGACTTCAATTTTATCAGAAATGATGAACAGCTCAATTAAAAACAGACCTGAAGCAGGTATGGCGAAATGCTGTCATATACTAGTTATATGAGATGGGTACATGGGTGCCTGTAATAGTCTCTCTGCATTTTAAAATAGCTTTAGATTTTTTTCTAGATAATAATATTTTTTTAAAAAAGCTAGTGAAGAATTCTATCTGATACAATTTTAATATGTGTAGAGTGAGAGTTAATTGTCTAAAATGTTGAAGCAAGCAGCTTTATAATAATTATCTGTTTTAGAATAGAATCTCCATAAAAATAATAAAGCTGACAGGATCATAAAGCTACTGAAATGAATAAAGTAGATTCTGTAAGTGTCAACATGGATAGTTTTCAAAATCATATTGAGGGCAAAAAGTAAGTTGCAAAATTATTTCTACATTTTGCTGTACCATTTATAAAGAAAACTTAAAACATATAAGCATAGACATATATATTTACATGTAAATATATAGAGGTAATTAGGTAATAAAGAATAGCAACAGTACTGGAAGCATACACACTTTATGACACTGATTACCTAGGCAAGTAAGAAGAGAGAAAGGTGAATGAAACAGGGGAGGGAAATAAGGTGACAGTCAGCTCTATCTGGAATCTTTAATATAAATAAAAAGCCTGAAGCCAACGTGACAAATATTTCACAGTTTGATTATCCTCAGGAAGTACATACATTAATGTTTGTTATTCTTGAGGTATCTGCATTTTTAATTTTCAAAAGAAAAAGAAAAGTATTAAAGAACTGCAAATAAACTGCACATAATTCAAATATATATAAGTAAAGCTTGTATACATCAAAAACCACGCTATGACTATTTTTAGAAATTATCCTGTTTGCTTTTCTGTGTGTTTTCAATTTTTTAAGTCAAAGGAGGAAAAAAAATTAAAGCAGCAAAGAAATGTAAACATACACACACATATATCTGACTGTATAAAAAGGCTCTACAATCACAAAACACCATATGAGCAATTCTATATAATTTGCTGCGTTTTCTTATTTTTAATTTTTGTCAAGAGAAAAATAAAAGACGTTGCCTAATTGGAAACGTGACTTTCTATTATTAAAATTGTGGGAGTCCATTTTAATGTGTTTATCTCGCTGCTAGTCTATAATTTATATTTCAGCGTGGAAATTTGTTTGTATGCCTGTGACAGGTTAATGCAGTTTAAACATGCATTTTTCTTTCGTTGGCTGAATAGTTAAATCGTTACTCAAAGGATTTTAAGTTTCAATTTCAACCATGAGAGGATTCTTTGCTTTTTTCAAGGTTAAAAATGTTTCTGGTTCGAAAATTAATTAATGGCTACGTAGCGGCTCTATTTAGGGAATTGGTACGGACCCTGGGTTGACAGCGGGACTGTTAGATGAGAAAACTTTTTTTTTTTTTGGTGAAGACACGGGGATATTTTAAATCTGATCGGAGAGCGGTAACAGAAGTGAAACGTAATCCCAGCCCGCTTTACTAACAATCGTAATTATGAATCGAAAGACATGTCAGGTACAAGCATTTTTTTCCCTTAAAAAAAAAAGTTTCGCGGACTCCGCCGGACACCCAGCTGGCGGAGGACCAGCGGGCGAAGGGGGGGCGAAGCCGGCAGGCTGCCCAGAAGTTACGATCGGGGAGTTTTCTCTTTATTAAAATTACCTGGCTCGCCGGCAGAGGCAAGAATGCGAAGACAAGATAATTTCTTAGGCTGTTAGGAATGACTTAGCCCCGGTGGGCCGCGCGTTCCGAGGGGTGTCCTGCCGGCCGGGGCGGGTCCCGCCGCCCCCGCGGGCTCCGGTGCGTCAGGGGCGCGTCAGGCGGGGCGGGCTCCGCGCGGGCGGCCGCGGCGGCTGCTGCTGCGGCGGCGGCGGCGGCGGCGGCAGCGGCGGCGGCGGCTGCGGGTGGCGGGCGGCGCGCACCGGGCCTCCTGCTTCTCGCTCCGAGGCAGCGGGGACGGACGCTCCCGAGAACTCTCTCGCCCGCGGCCGGCCGCGCTCGGACGGCGCGCGCCGGCGGCCCGGCGCTGCCAGCATGTCGGCTGCCGTGGCGTGCCTGGACTACTTCGCCGCCGAGTGCTTGGTGTCCATGTCCGCGGGTGCTGTGGTTCACCGCCGCCCGCCGGACCCCGAGGGCGCGGGCGGAGCGGCCAGCTCGGAGGTGGGTGCGGCGCCGCCGGAGTCCGCTCTGCCGGGTCCGGGGCCACCGGGGCCCGCGTCGGTCCCCCCGCTCCCCCAGGTCCCCGCCCCTAGCCCCGGCGCGGGCGGCGCCGCGCCCCACCTGCTGGCTGCAAGCGTCTTGGCTGACTTGCGCGGCGGCTCTGATGGGGGCTTCGCAGAGTACTCCGGGGAAGTTCTGCGCGCTTCGTCCGGCTCCTCCGACCCGACCCCGTGCTCCGGCCCGACCCTGGGCTCCCAGCCAGCCCCGGCCTCCTGCGCAGCCGAGGTCTCGGGACCCATGCACTCCTCCGACGCGCTCGAGGTCCCTGGCGCGCCAGCCGTCCCGGGAGCGCCTGCCCACCCTGGCGCGGCGTCTGGCGTGGCCCCTGGGGCCGGCCCCGCCCCCGCCACGGGTCCAGGCCCCCGTCGGAGGCCAGTAACACCTGCTGCCAAGCGCCATCGCTGCCCCTTCCCGGGCTGCAACAAAGCCTATTACAAGTCATCACATCTGAAGTCCCACCAGCGCACCCACACGGGTGAGCGCCCGTTCTCCTGCGACTGGCTCGACTGCGACAAGAAGTTTACGCGCTCCGACGAGCTGGCCCGCCACTACAGGACGCACACGGGCGAGAAACGCTTCTCCTGCCCACTCTGCCCCAAGCAGTTCTCTCGGAGCGACCACCTGACCAAGCACGCCCGCCGCCACCCATCCTATCATCCTGACATGATCGAGTACCGGGGGCGCCGTCGCACCCCGCGCGTCGACCCGCAACCCGCCAACCTGGTGGACAGCTCCGGCTCCGTCCCCGGGCAGGTGCCCAGCTTCACCACCTGCTTGTCTGACAGTCACTGCTGTTAGTCGTTCCCTCAAGGACGATACCCCAGGCCACTGTCCTTGCTTTTTCTCTGCCCATCCCTCTTTCCCTGAGTGATTATACCAAGGCACAGACTGGCTTCTCCGCTCTGGGGGATGGGGGTGGGAGGGTCCAGGCAGGCATGTTGGACTCTGGGGAGGGACTGGGGGCCCGAAAATAGCAGGATTTGTTACAACACGTATATCATCCAAAAGGGGGGGATTGCCTCAAGACAGCCCCCTGGAACTGATAAGAAGGGATGAACCCCCGTTCTCTCCAGAGTCTTGAAGATTCTCCCTTCCATGGGAACCAGAGATGTGAAACTGGAATTCTCAGGTGCCTGAGGAGCTCTCAGTCTCAAAAGACTCTGGTGTCTTACCCACCCACCAGGGCGGACCTTGGAGAGGGTGTCAGGGGTGGCAGTCTTGGGAATGTCCAGGACTGGGATGGTGAGAGGCCTTTGGAAACAGAAATGATTTCTATTTCTGTAAACAGTGATGTTTACTAATGTATTTTTAGTATCTTTTAAACAGGGATCCCAGGTTGATAGGAGGTCGATGTCCTCCGCACCCCAATTGCCCCAGCTACCTCTGCTAGGAGAGGCCATGTAAGAATCCATGTGGATGGATGGCTGGGAGATGCTTCTTGGTGTCTGGGGAGTGGCATGCGTCTGTTTGCAGGTCCTGTTGCAAGGGCTGAAACCCTGCACTTGCGTCGTTGTCCTAGGTTTTCCTGTCATTTGGAGTCCTACTTGGGGAGGTAACTTCCTGGCTCACTCACAATGAGATTGGTCTGAAAATTTGGAAACAATCATAAATGCACCAGAAATAAAACAGTGGTCCAGGTGAGTTCCCACTTCACCAAGAGGGCAAACCCAAGTGACTGTGGTTGGGACAGGTCCAAATGAAGACCTTTCAGAGTCATTGTTAATGTTCAGGGAAATAAGGGCTTTTGGTCCCAGCTGCCACTCCCAAGTAACCTTAGGTGTGGTAGGTTCTGTTCATTTCTAGCTAGCTAGTGGGTTATTTCCCTTGGGATCTGTGCATTTTTGTTTCTGCAACAGGTGAGTTGGTGGTTTTAGGGAAGTGAAGTGGGAGTGGCTTCTTTCAAAAAGCAAGCTGCTCTGGATTTGGGGAAGGGACAGAAAGGTGAAAGTTATTGTCGTATGGAAGGACCCTTCTCCCCTGACCTTGGAGCCCCTCCGTGTTGCTCCCTTAGTGCAGGAATTGAGCTTCACCAGTATGTATTTTTCTCTGTGTTTCTGCTGCTATGATGAAATTGTCGGCCACTCTGCTTATGTATGTGTGAATGTGACCCTTTCATTAGAGATGAGGCTGAAAGGCATTTCCTGCTCTGGTAAAGTCCCCTTTGGCCCCCTCCTGAATATCTTGTAATAGTCCATCAATCACACTTGTGAAGGATGCCATATTATCAAAGGACCATAAGAGGCATCTAGTTAAACAGACTGCTTTCCCCTATTTTGCAGATGAAGGCTAGATAAGCTCAAAGTCACATGCTGAGTTGCTGGCAAAAGTCATAACTAAAATTTAGTTATTTGGCCTTCTATATGACTCTTTCCATCATGCTTAGTTACCCCATCTGGGCTCTTAGTCAAAGGGCACCACTCTTCCTTACTGCCACCAAGATCCCCTCCTTCCCTATTCACTGTCACTTCTATGTTCCTTCAGCTGTCCAGTTCCCGCTGAACCCTTTGCCTGTTGTGTTTAACCCGAAAGCCGTTTTCTAAGCAGGTTGAGTACATTCCCTCCTTCCATACAATATGGACTTAAAGTGGGAATGCCTTTATCTTTTAATCTGGTAGATTACTGTTCAATGCCAGTTTCTAGTCCTGGACACTCTAGCTTCCTTGAGAGAGCAAGTGATATGAATGCGGGGACTCTACTAAGTGCTCACTACACTAAGTGAAGGAAAGATATTTAGGAAGGACCCAAAGGGTATAAAGAAGTACAATGTTTCCCTGTTGAGGACTAAGCAGGGTGAGTGGAGTTCTCCTTGAGTTACATGTGGGAAGAGGAGGCCCCGAGTCGTGAAAGCGGGTTTTGGTGGTGGGAAGTCCTTCGTTTGCTGGTTTTGTCTCCTCAGCTGGGACTTGATAAGAAGGGCACTCTGAGGCCCTCTTGAGGACTATGATTTCTCCTTTGTCCCCTTCAGTAGAAGAGCTGCCATTGGGTAGGCGGACAAATGAAGTTAATGTGAGAGAAACTCCCACTGACCATTCTGGAATTGGGCTCAAGAAAGCGTGATGTTTCCTATCACCATCTGATAAATAATGTTTGCTTTTCAATCTCCCCAGTAGTGTCCTTATTTGAGTTCTTGTACCTTGGGGACTTTTGTCTGGGATTGGCCTCTGACAGTCTAAACGCGGCGTGTCTTTCACTGACTTCTTCAAGGACTTGGGGTGGTGGGAAGGGAGACAGATAACGGGGACAGTATTTGTAGGCTGGTCTTTCTTGGCCTTGGGTATTGTTTTACCCTTTTCACTCCAGCAGCCGGAGAGCTCTTGAGGACATATTAGTGAAATGCCTTGAAAGGGCCTTCCTAGTTTTATTAGTGTTTCTTTTGCTTCTTTTTGCTAGTCAGATGGACCTTAGCAAGTGAATATGTCTGGAGTTCGGTGGGGTCAATCTGAACCTCTGGCCGCTACCCTACTCCCACCATCCTGAGTTTTGATATAGGAATGACCTAGTAACATTGAATCTATTTATCAAATTCTTCCTGATATATAGGTTGGGGGCTGGGAGTGAATTCCACGTCAGCCCTTGGGCATGAGGGAATGGGATCCCCTGTCCCTGCTGGAAGGGAATGAAGAGTACAGGCTTTGTCCCACCTATGGGGACAGGAATCTTTATTTGTCCTTATTTTCCTATTCTCCTCCAAGTAGACAGTTGTATTGGAATTCACTCTTGGCCCCTGTCTGCACCTCTTACTCACTTGTCTCCAAAGGAAGATTGTATTCTCTGATTGAGACATAGAGAAGAGGGTCATCATGAACACACACACACACACACACTCACTCTAAGCTCTCTTCTCTTTTTTGAACCTCTTTGCTTGCTATATGTACCAGCACCACTCAGCTTTCATATGGTAAGCATACCTTCTGTGGGCTAGGCCTGCCTCTTGTACTTCTTTGCCTGCTATCTGTACCCACACCACTCAAATCCCAGCTTTCATATGGTAAGCACACCTGCTGAGGCCCAGGCCTGCCTTGCAGAGGCAAGTCTGAAGAGTACTTCTCTCTGTCTCCACTTTTGGAACAGCCATGCCCCCTTGCAACTCACCAGGTAAGTGTTTCTTTTGTATATTCTTTGGGTGAGTAATCCCAATAGAGGAATCAGGAAGGGTGTGAAAGGTAGTGGAGGGGTGGCTTTGGAAAGCCCAATTTGGTTATAGGTACAGCCTTCTCAACAAAATACTGATATTTTGATCTTCATTGGTCTGATTATTGTATCTATTACCTAGTTGGTTGAGAACTTAGAAAGGAAATGAATGCAATTAATTGTTCTCCTTGAGCCCTAACACATGCAAATATGCATTGTCTACTAAGTCGTGAGAAATAGGCAGTCTGACTGGAATTAGGGGACCCAAATAAGATGGGGATGGAACATCTGGTTTGCCAGGGCACAGACTTTAGTGCTATAGTGATTTGGGGCCTTTTAGTTCTTTGACCTTTTCAAGTCCTAGCAGCTTATGGTAGCTAGTGTCCACAGGCAAGTCGTTATTTTTTTAGAGGTACTAGATGTAGGGCTTTGCAAAAGTAGTCTGTACAGGTCACTGTGACTGATCTTGATTCACATAGATACAGTTGAGGCTTCACATAGATATTCACAAGAATAGGCTTGCTGCAGAAGGGAAAGGCACTATTGAATAGGAAAATCTGTGCTGCCTTTTATTCTCTGCCAGAATTCCAGATGAGGAATTTAGGAAACTTCATGGCAGAAGTTCCTTGTGTACCTCAAACAAACTTGGGAAAGTCTAGCCCTTCAATTTTACTGGGGATTAACAGGTGGCATTAGAATAGTTTCACCCAATTTGGGCTAATCTTGATTTGCATTGCATCCTTTTATAGGGTCTATGGAGAGACTTCTGGAAGGGGTAAAGTTCTTTAAGTCATATGGGTATTAAGAGTCACCTTCCATTTATGTCCCAAGTTGGTGCCTCATGTGTTGACCATATGAGCCCTGATGGGAATTTCAAGGACTCAAGTTGTTTGTTCAGTCACAGAGGAATGGTGGATTTTAATCAGAAATGTAAAAAGAAATGCAAATGTTTGTTATATGGGGATTTAAGGTAAAGAGAAGCAATGCTATTGTAATTTCAAAGGCCAGGAAGAGTATTAAAAAGGGTTGTGCCTGGATTCTTCTCTCCCTAGGAAGCAGGTCTATTTAGGAAATCAAGTAGGAACTACACTGACTTCAAGTGTATGTGCAGACCTGGAAGTCAAGGGAGCCCAGGGAGGGTGAAAAGTGAATAAAGGAAGAGAGACCAATTGATCTGGAGGAAGAAAAGGATTTCTTTAAAACAAATGTTGTGTTCTTAAAGGACACAGAAACATTGATAATACAAACTGGAAAATAAAAATGGCAAAGACCCAAATGATCTTAAGATGAGACTATAAAAGAGGGTGGTAATTTACTCATTACCAAAGTAGAGGAGGTAATTGGAGCCCAAAGAGATACAACAGAAGAATGGAAGCAAGTTCTCAGAGAGGAAACAGAAATGTGCACTTCCACTAGGGATCGCAGATCCAGGGAAATACTGAGAGGTACCTACCTGAATCTGCAGAGGAAGCAATAGGAAATTATCCCATTAACACTAAGATAGGTATATTAGAAGCTTACAGAAAATATAGGTGTATCTTCAACATTTTTAGCTTAGTCTTAGTGATATTACCATTTTAAATAGGATCACAAATGTGTACATTCTCCATTCTCTGTATAGAGAATGTACAGAGTTAGGCCTCTAAGGGAGAGCATAGGGTAGATGAGACACATGAAATGTATTAAAGTAGTTAATCAAATTAACAGAAATTAAGAAGGAAAAATCAAAATCATCTCTGGTTCCAAAGTAAATACTTGTTTAAACTCAATACCAGGATTTCCCTGGTGGTTCAGTAGTTAAGACCCTGTGCTTTCAATGTAGGGGGCGTGGGTTGGATCCCTGGGTAGGAAAGATCCCACATGCCACAAGGCACTGTCAAAAAAGATAAAAACAAAAAACTCAACACCAATTTGTAATTTAATTTAAAAACACCTTAGCATGCTATGTAGCAGTAATTAACACAATACTGTTAATCAACTACAATTTAAAAATAAAAATTTTTAAATAAAAAGTAAAAACACCTTAGCAAACTAGTAACAAAAATAATTTTTAAATTGATAAAAAGTATCCACAAAAAGTCTACAGAAAACATCAAGCTTTGAAAGATTGCAGGAATTTTAGTTGACCATATGGTAAGATAGCATGTCTCAACAAACTTCAGATAGGCAGTCACATAAAAATACTATAACAACCTAACCCCAAATCCACATATTGGGAAATGTAAAAGCAAACCTCTATATAACTCAGGTAAAAGTGGCAATTACAAAAATTTAGATCTGAATGGAAACCAAAAATACAAAATAGCAAAACTTCAGTAATGTAAGCAAACAGCACTGGGGGGAAAAGTACAGCTTATAGCCTTAAATTTCTTATTTTAAAAAAATGGAAGTAATTCCATAAGAAAAGGAAAATAAGCCCAAAGAAAATAGAAAAAAACATTACAATGGGTATGCATTCTCAATAGGGAAAATATTGCCACTTAGGAAATAATTAGTTCTTGAGGACTGAAAAAAATATTAGATATTTCAGTGATTATGGCTTTTCACAAGACTATACTATAGAAACACACATATACTCTATGTGTGGTTTAATATTGGGGGTATGAAAAAAGTAGTGATTAAGGGGGAAAAGGTCCAAAAAGTTCCCTAGAGGACTAATAATGAAAAAAAGTTGAAAAAACACTGCAATAGATAAAAGCAGAAATTAGTGAAACAAGAAAAAAAAGATGAGTAGAGTTGTCCAAAACTCTGTTTTTAAGAGCCTAATAAAAACATTTATTTGGCAAATATGATTAAGAAAGAGGCAAGAAGGCATAAAAAATTATCAGGTATAACAAGGGATATAAAATTATAATGTATGAGCAGATTTTTAAGTTATAATACAAATAACTTTATATCAATAGAGTTGAAAATATATGGATCATTTTACAGGAAAATATAAAATTTCAAAAGAGTTGAAGAAAATGTAGAAAATCTGAAACCAAAATAGATTTATTTCCAAAAAAAGATTTATTTCCAAAAAAGGCACTTGGTCCAGGTGGTTATATAGGCTAGTTCTCTAAACCTTCAAGAAACAGATAACTTCCATATTTCATAAATCATTTTAAATCGTAGGAAGAGAAAGTTATCCAGTTTATTTCATGTTATATAGTTAAGCTGACCTTGATGCCAAAACAAGATATATAAAAGATGAGGGGAAAAAGTACACCACTTTTGATTTGTAAAGATTATGTAAAAATTCCAAATAAAATATAAACTGTATTTCAGCAGCAGTGAAAATAATAATGCAACATGATAATGTTAAATTTATCTCAGAAATGCAAGATGAATTCACTAATTGAGCTCTATTGATATAATTTATATAAACTAATTTTAGGGCTTCCCAGGTGGCTCAGTGGTAAAGAATCTGCCTGCCAATGCAGTAGACACAACAGACATGGGTTCAATCCCTGGGTCAGGAAGATGCCCTAGAGAAGGAAATGGCCACCCATTTCAGTATTCTTGCTGGGAAATCCCATGGACAGAGGAGCCTGGTGGGCTACAGTTCATGGGGCCACAAAAGAGTCAGACATGACTTAGTGACTAAATGACAATAACAACATTGATATAATTTACTACATTAATGGAACAAAAGAGAAAATCATTGATTTTTCTATATGTCAGCAATCATTAATCAGAAAATATGACAAACTAAGTGATTATTCCATATGCAGTAGCAATGAATAACATAAAAAATCTTTTATAGACAAGACTGTACAACTTCTACTGAATGATATAAAAGAAAATATGACTAAATAGGGATAATGTTCCTAAAATTCAATAATATAAAGGTGTCTGCCCTTTTCTAAAATTTATATATTTAATGCAATTTCAGTCAAAACCCCCAATAGATTTTTCATGAAACTTTTTCAAGGAAATATTACAGAATAACATGGGAGGTGAGAGGGAGAGTTGATTTATCAAATATCAACATGTTACAAAGCTGTGGTCATTAAAACAGTGTGGTATAGTGCAGGAATAGACAAATCAGTGGGCTGAATAAAGAACTCAGCCCACCCCCCAATAAAGAACTCATTGTGACTATAGAATTTGGCATATGGCAGATGTATTACTTCACATCAGTGTGGAAAGGACAAACTAGTCAATAAATTTCATTGAGACAACTGGCTATTCATGAGAAAATAAAACAACAAAGTAAAACATAACATTACATTCTGTCCCAAATCTTTCAGAAAAATAAATCCCAGATGTTAGATGGTAAAGATCTAAATATTTTTAAGCCATAAAATTTATTTAAAAACTTGAAGATATCATCATTGGGTTAAAGACCTTCTAGTTTAGGATACAAAAATTTTAAAAACAAAAATTTAAAGGAGGAAATGACAAGTTTGACTGCATCCAAATTCTAAAATGATTTACATCTGAAAACATGTTGTTCAGTTGCCAAGTTGTGTCCAACTCTTTGCAACTCCATGGACTGCAGCATGTCAGGCCTCCCTGTCCCTCACCATTTCCCAGAGTTTGCCCAAGTTCATGTCCATTGAGTCGCTGATACCATCCAACCATCTCACTCTCTGTCACCCTCTTCTGCCTTCATTCTTTCCAAGCATCAGGGTCTTTTCCAGTGTGTTGGCTGTTTACAACAGGTAGCCAAAGTATTGGAACTTTAGCTTCAGCATCAGTCCTTCAATGAGTATTCAGAGTTGCTTTCCTTTAGGATTCACTGGATTGATCCCCTTGCTGTCCAAGGGACTCTCACAGCACCGTAGTTTGAAAGCATCAATTCTTTAGCACTCTGCCTTCTTGTGAAAACAGAATGAAAATTAAACAGCATGCTACACTCTGAAAGAAAATTAACAGGAACAGGATTCATATCCAGAAAATATAAAGAATCCACAATTTAAGATGTACAGACCAAAAAAAAGTGGTCAAAGGATAGTAGCCAACAATTAAAGAAAGAACCAGGATTGAGAGACAATAATGTAATGTTTTTGCTCTTTTAAAATGTGAATGTCTCCATGTATTGCTTGCATGCATTTTTTAAAAATTGAAAAATATTTTAAAGGAGGGGGAAAATGCTATTGATTGAAAAACAAAAGCAGATGGTAAGGTAGGATAGGATACACCAGGCAAATGTTAATAAAAGCAAGCAGGTATGACAAGATTAATACCAGAGTCAAAATAAAATTCAAAGTATAAAGCATTAGTGGGGCAAAAATAGATCATTTTATACTGCGAACGTATAGTACTTCAAGAATCTAAAGGAATCAACATCCTTTTTGCCCATATATTAATGTTAGAGATGTCAGCTCAGGAGTGCTAATGTCTATTCTAGGATTTGAACAGGGGTTTCTTTGCTCATCCTTTTCCCGAAACTCGGAGACTCATTCCCATTTTCTAAGCTCATTGCAGAAGTAGGCACGTGAGGGTGGGAGTGCCAACAAAAGTTAAATCACATAGAAACTGAGCCCAATCTAAACTCCCTCAGGAAAATCTCTCTCCCTTTCCAGGTCTTCCTTCCTTTCTCTTTCTCTGGAATACTCATTGTCCCTCTCATTTTATTTTTTACAAAAACTCTTGATGATTCAGAGCTTGACCCATTTCTCATTTCTCTGCTGGAGCTAGTGGTCCTGCTATAGCATTTATTTATGAGGTCTCTGTTGAATGTAACTTTCTCATCCCAATTGAAGACTTCTGGGTGTTGAGTTCTCTCAGCATTTTGGCACCCTCTTGCCAAGACATGAAAAATGTCACACCATATCACACCAAGGGAATAGGAAACGGGTACAGGTTCATCTGTTTAGATATCTCAGCCATTGGAGAATTACTTCTTGACAACACCACGTTCCCATTGCACCACACTGAACTTGCAGTGGAAGTGAAGGGCTAGCCCAGAAGTCCAGATTCTACCTCATCTTATTTAAGTTCCTGATGCCATGTCCTCCTTCCTTTTTTGGGGCCAATACCCAAGTAATGAGGGGGTTGATGGGTTCCTTCTCAGGGATCTAAGTACCAGGTAAGTTTTGTCTCAACCCCACTAACCTTCCGCTTAGCCTAGGTTCTTTTGGCTGGAAGAACACTGCATTTCCCCCTCAGTAGGTGACAACTTCTTAATGTCATTCTCCAAGTTTACTTTGCCTACTGATTTATAGTAAGACTTTTTGTCCAGGCTTCATGCTTTGCTCAGTATTTAAGAATGTCTGAAATTTGGAGCTTCTTTTACTTTCCCAACAAAGCTTTCAAGATTAGTATTTAGTTATAGGCTTCAAAAGCTGGTCTAGAGTCATTATTTACCTTTGCATTCCTACTATAATTATCTTTTTTTTTTTTTGAGGCAAATTGGATGCCTTTGGTTACAAAGGTAATGGTCACGTGGAAGAAAAGCATATCTCCCTCCCACCAATTTTTAGTCTGGTTAAAGACAAAGTTATTAGTTATTAGAATTCCCTAGCAGTTCACTGGTTAGGGCTCTGTGCTTACACAGCCAAGGACCTGGGTTCAGTCTCTGGTTGGGGAACTAAGATCCCACAAGCCCCAAGGCACAGCCAAAAAAAGAGAAAGAAAAAAAGGATTAAGTTACTAGTTCTGAAGGTAGAACTAAGAGCAGCCTCCCCATCCCCAACTAATGGAGTCCTTACTAAAGAACAAACATCAAATATAAATAAAACAAAAGCAAACTTTAAGTCTATCTTGCAGACCCCTAGAATCAGGATAAGTCCAAGGGAAAGGAAAGATTATAGTTATTACTGCTCTAAATGTATGTGTACAACACAGTAGACGGCAGAAAAAAATATCAGCAATGTCCTGTCACCCATGAAATTTTGGGCCCATTCCTGCAGTCAAGGGTAGGATAGCAACTTGCTCAGTGGGTTCCAGCAGGGGTCAGCAATAGACTAGAATGCATCTAGCAGCCCCAGAAGACAATGCCAGAGGCTTTCCTTCTGGGGCTGTGTGTGGCTTTTACCTAAAAGAACCAGGCTTTCATGGACTGGGACATACATGTCAACAAATATTTATTGAGCACTTAGAATGTGTCAAGTACTGTTATAGGCCCTTAGGATACAAAGTGACTAAAACAGATTCCTGCCCTTATGCGCTCATATTTTAGAGGAAGGGATATAGAACATAGGGATTTCTCTGGTGGTCCAGTGGTTAAGACTCTGTGCTTCCAATGCAGGGGGTGTGGGTTCGATCCCTGATGGAGGAACTAAGATCCCATGTGCTGTGTGGTGTGGCCAAATAGAAAAAAGGAAGCAATAAGTATGTAGTATTTTAAGTAATAAAAGAAAATAAGTTAATAAAAAGTACAGTAGGCTAAGTGGGATCAGGAGTGCTGGGTGGGAATACAGGTTAGACTGAGATTATAAACAGGGTGATCTGGATAGGCTTCATTGTACATTAAAATATGAGCAAAGACTTGAAGGAGGCGAAAGAATTAGCCAGGAACTATCTGGCAAGAAATTGTTCAGGCAGAGGGGACAGTTATACAAACAACCATAGAGGATGAGATCAAGAGAGAGAAAGGAAACCAGGGTGGCTGGAGAATTTCGATTAGAAGGAAGAGGAGATGCCATATCATATGGGTCTTATAGCCTACAATTTGGCCTTTTCTCTGGATAAAATGTTGAGTTATTGAGGACCTTGAGCAGAAGCATGATATGATCTGCCTTATGTTGAAGATCATTCTATTCTGCTGTGCTGTGCTTAGTAGCTCAGTCATGTCTGACTCATTGCAACCCTGTAGCCCTCCAGGCTCCTCTGTCCATGGAGATTCTCCAGGTGCTCAGTAGCTCAGTCATATCTGACTCATTGCAACCCTGTAGCCCTCCAGGCTCCTCTGTCCATGGAGATTCTCCAGGCAAGAATACTGGAGTAGGTTGCCATGCCCTCCTCCAGGGGATCTTCCCAACCCAGGGATCGAACCCAGGTCTTCCACACTGTAGGCAGGTTCTTTACCATCTGAGCCACCAGGGAAACCACCAGGAAGACTGTTATGTTAAAGGGACTTAAATAAGGTGATATGTCAGGAGGCAGTCTCATTAGTCTAGATGACGATGGCTTGGACCAGAGTGATAGTAGAGGAGGTGGTGAGAAGTGATCAGATTCTAATACATTTTGGAGGAAAAACCAATAGACTTTACTAAAGATTGGTTATAGTGAGTGAGAGAATGAGAGTCAGAATGATTCAAAGTGCGTAGGCCTGAGCAGCTGGGAGGATGGAGTTGTCATCAATTAAGTTGAGGAAGTCTAGAAGTAGGGGCTGGAAAAGGAAATGGCAACCCACTTCAGTGCTCTTAATTGAAGAACCCCATAGACATTATGAAATGGCATAAAGATATGACACTGAAAGCTGAATCCCCCAGGTCAGAAAGTGTCCAGTATGCTACTAGGGAAGAATGGAGGGCAATTACTAATAGTTCCAGAAAGAATGAAGCAACTGGGACAAAGCAGAAACTACACTCAGTTGTAGATATACCTGGTGCTGAAAGTAAAGACAGATGCTATAAGGAACAATGTTGCATAGGAACCTGGAATGTCAGGTCCATGAATCAAGGTAAATTGGATGTGGTCAAGCAGGAGATGACAAGATTGAACATCAACATCTGAGGAATCAGTGAACTAAAATAATGGGAATGGGTAAATTTAACTCAGATGACCTTTATATCTACTACTGTAGGTAAGAATCCCTTAGAAGAAATGGAGTAGCCCTCATAATCAACAAGAGTCTGAAGTGCAGTACTTGGGTGTAATCTCAAAAATGACAGAATGAACTTGGTTCATTTCTAAGACAAACCGTTCAGTACCAGAGTAATCCAAGTCTATGCTCCAACCACTGATGCCAAAGAAGCTGAAGTTGACCAGTTCTATGAAGACCTACAAAACCTTCTAGAACTAACACCAAAAAAAAAAAAAAAAATGTTCTTTTCATCATAGGGGACTGGAATACAAAAGTAGGAAGTCAACAGATAACCAGAATTACAGGCAAGTTTGTCCTTGGAGTACAAAATGAAGCAGAGCAAAGGCTGACAGAGTTTTGTCAAGAAAACATGCTGGTCATAGCAAACACCCTTTTGCAACAACCCAAGAGACAACTGTACACATAGATATCACCAGATGGTCAATACTGAAATCAGATTGATTATGCTCTTTGGAACCAAAGATGGAGAAGCTTCATACAGTCAATATAAGCAAGACCTGAAGCTGATTGTGGCTCAGATCATGAGTTCTGTATTGCAAAATTCAGGCTTAAGTTGAAGAAAGTAGAGAAAACTGCTAGGTCATTAAGGTATGACCTAAATCAAATTCCTTATGATTATAAAGTACCGGTTATGAATAGATTCAAGGGGTTAGATCTGGTAGACAGTGCCTGAAGAACTAAGGATGGAGGTTCATAACACTGTACAAGAGACAGTGACCAAAACCATTTCCAAGAAAAAGAAATGCAAGAAAGCAAAGTGCTAGTCTGAGGAGGCCTTACAGATAACTGAGGAAAGAAGAGAAGCAGAAGGCAAGGAAGAAAGGGAAAGATATACCCAACTGAATGCAGAGTTCCAGAGAACAGCAAGGGAAGGTAAGAAAGTCTTCTTAAGTGAACAATGCAAAGAAATAGAGGACAACAATAGAATGGGAAAGATTAGAGAGCTCTTTGAGAAAATTAGAGATACCAAGGGAACATTTCATGCAAAGATGGGCACAATTAAGGACAGAAATGGTAAGGACCTAACAGAAGAAGAGATTAAGAAGAGGTGTCAAGAAATCACAGAAGAACTGTACCAAAAAAAAAGTCTTAATGAACCAGATAACCTTGATGGTGTGGTCACTCACCCAGATCAGGACTTCCTGGAGTGTGAAGTCAAGTGGGCCTTAGGAAGCATTACTATGAACAAAGCTAGTAGAGGTGACAGAAATCCAGCTGAGCTATTTCAAATTCTAAAAGATGATGGTGTTAAAGTGCTGCACTCAATATGCCAGTAAATTTGGAAACCTCAGGAGTCACCACAGGACTGGTAAAAGTCAGTTTACATTCCGATCCCAAAGAAGGGCAATGCTCAAACTACCACACAGTTTCACTCATTTCACATGCTAGCAATCTTGTGATTGCTAGCACAAACCCTTCACAAAATCCAATGCACAAAATCCTTCAAACTAAGCTTCAAAAATATTTGAACAGAGAACTTCCAGATGTGCAAGGTGGATATAGAAAAGGCAGAGGAACCAGAGATCAAATTGCCAACATCCATTGGCAGAGAAACAGAGAAAGCAGAGGAGTTCCAGAAAAACATCTACTTCTGCTTCATTGACTACACCAAAGCCTTTGACTGTGTGGATCACAATAAACTGTGGAAAATTCCTAAAGATATCAGAATACCCAAACACTTTAATCTCCTGAGAAACCTATATGCAGGTCAAGAAGCAACAGGTAGAACTGGACATGGAACAACTGACTGGTTCAGAATTGGGAAACGAGTTCATCAAGGCTGTATATTATCACCATGCTTATTACATCATGCAAAATGCCGGGCTGGATGAATCAAAGCTGGAATCAAGATTGCAGGGAGAAATATCGACAACCTTAGTCATGCAGATAATACCACTCAAATGGCAGAAAGTGAAGAGAAACTAAAGAGTCTCTTGGTTAAACTGAAAGAGGAGAGTGAAAAAGCTGGCTTAAAACTCAACATTCAAAAAACTAAGATCATGGCATCCAGTCACTTTATGGCAAAAAGAAGGGGAAAAAATAGAAACATTGACAGATTTTATTTTCTTGGGTTCCAAAATCACTGAGGACTGTGACTGCAGCCATGATATTAAATGACACTCGCTCCCTGGAAGGAAAGCTGTGACAAACCTAGACAGTGTATTAAAAAACAGAGACATCCCTTTGCCAACAAAGGTCCATATAGTCAAAGCTGTGGTTTTTCCATTAGTCATGTACAGATGTGAGAATTGGACCATAAAGAAGTCTGAGTGCCAAAGAATTGATGCCTTTGAATAGTGGTACTGGAGAAGACTCTTGAGAGACCCTTGGACAACAAGGAGATTAAACCAGTCAATCCTAAAGGAAATCAACCCTGAATATTCATTGAAAGGACTGATGCTGAAGCTCCAATAATTTGGCTACCTGATGTGAAGATTCGACTTGTTGGAAAAGACTCTGAATGAGAGCAGGAGAAGTGGGTGGCAGAGGATGAGATGGTTAGATAGCATCACCAACTCAGTGGGCATGAATTTGAGCAAACTCCAGGAGATAGTGGAGGACAGAGGAGCCTGGTGTGCTATATCCCATGGGGTCACAAAAAGTTGGATACAAGTTAGCAACTGAACAATAACAACAAGTTGAGGCACATGTGTAGGGGAAGAACAAGTGTTCAGTTTTGGACAAGTTGAGTTTGAGTTGTATGTTATACAAACAGTGGAAATTGTGCATAAGCAATGAAAGAAGTCTGGAGTTTGGGAGAAAGGTCTTGGACTGGAGGTTAAAAACTTGGGAGTTAATAGCATATTTTAAGCTCATAGTCTGAATCAGATCAATGAGAGTGAGTGTAGAGGGAGAAGAGAAGAAAGGCTAAGAGTGATTCCTGGGACAACCTACGTGAAGAACTGAGGGACTTGGGGAGGAACCAGAAAAGGAGCTGAGAAGGTGTGACCAGTGAGTAGGAAAAAAGTCAACAGCATGATGTTCTAATAAAAAGCATGAAGCCTAATAAAGAAAGTGTCCAGAAAGGGAGTGGTCGACTTTATCAGACGATTGTGCTAAGTCAAGTAGAATGAAGACTGGGGAGCTGGACATTGGCTCTCACCATTCAGCAGTCATTGGTGATCTTGATAAGAGCAGTCATTATAGAGTGGTATGAGTCAATGCCAGATTTCCATGGATTTAGACAAGAACAGGAGGAAAGAACCTGGAGACCATGAGTACAGGGCACTACTTGAGACATTTTTCTGTAACTGGGAGCAAAGAAATGGAGTGGAAGTTGGTAGGGAAAAATGAGCTCAAGAGAAGTGATTTTTTTTAAAGATGGGGGAGGGGGAACCCAGTCATTTATATGCTAATAAAAATGATCCAAGAAGGAATGAAAAATTGCTAATGTAAGACAGAGGTTGGGGAGAATTGCCAGAGTGATATCCTTGAGGAGGCAAAGGCAGTGGGATTTAGTGCACAAGTAGAGGGACTGATTTTAGCTAGGAACATGAATATGTCATCTGTGAAGTGGTTGGGTATTCAGATCTCTTCCCTAGTAAGGCATGATCCACATTATAGTGACCCTTTAATTACTCAATTACTGGTACAAAATCCGTGATAAGGCATTTGCTTCTCTGATGAATTTTCAGGTTGGACAGCAAAAGAAAAGGATCCACGTAAAGTTACGAGGTGTTAAATTCTTAATTTCAAATCATACATACCTTTTCCCTTAGATTGCTAATATCTCATAATTTTTTATCTCAGCACCATTTTTAAGGCTGACGGGGGCATTTTGATCTCCTCTATAACTAGAATGACTGAGATAGATGGGGTCTTCTAGTCCATTTTTGTGACATGTTGGCCATTAGCTATTATTGGGTTAGCCAAGAAGTTTACTCAGGCTTTTCCATAAGATGGTACGGAAAAACCTGAATGAACTTTTTGACCAACCAAATATATTAATGTTTTTGCAATAGGAAGTCTTGCATTATTGTCCAGGAGGCCCTGAACATGTATTCAGTCCCATTCAGAGGACCACCGTGATTGTGCTCAGTGTCTGGCCTATCCTGATGTAGTTCCTACGGGAGAGAGGTATTTCTTGTTCTGGAGTCCTAGAAAATATTAATAGACCTACCTTCCCATCCTCACAGGTATTTGCATAGCTAATACAAAACACTTTTCTCAGACAACCAGCAGCTTAACGGGTTTGGAGTCATAGACAATGTCACAGTGGTATTCTCCTGTGATATAAAATTCTTCCCTAGCCCCTCCCTGTGGTGTTGTTTCACCATTAGCTATTATGGGTGGGTGTTTCAGGTCTAGGATTAAAGAGTCTTAGGATCCACTCTTAAAACTTAGGTAGACATATAAGGCAGGGAATGGTAGGTCACCTTCCTTATATTGCCCAGAATATCAAATTCAGTTTAATAAGAACCAAAAGTTGCTTTTCTCCAGGGTTTTTTTTTTTTTTTATGTTGGTCTTGTTTAGCTCACAAGACCTCCAAAAATTGAGGGTCTCCAGGGTTTTAATAGGAACTGGCGGTGGCAATGTGTATGTCTAGAAGTTCAGAGACTCTTTTTCAAGATTCCACATTCTGCTAGAGTTCTTGGAGGCACATCATCCAACAAGGAAGCCTCAAGAAAAAGTAACAGTCACTCCAGTTAGAGTAACAGAGACCTCAAGGCCAGAATGACAGTCCTCCCCTGTGTACTGATTTGAACCCTTCCTGCTTCTTGGGTTTTCCATTCAAGAGAGCCCGAGGTAAAAGACTGATAGGTGACTCTATACATAAATTGGAATAAGACGCAGGTCACTAGACAAGTTGACAAGATACTGAGTCTCCTTCTTGGAAAAAGACACCTTCAGGGTAAAATATGTAACAACAGACTTTTAATACTCAGAATTCAGGCACTGACATTCTAGACCCCGTTGTTGTTTAGTCACTAAGTCGGGTCTGACTCTTGGCAGCCCCCATGGACCACATCACGCCAGGCTTCCCTGTCCTTCACTATCTCCCGGAGTTTGCTCAAACTTATGTTCATTGATGCCATCAGCCATCTCATCCTCTGTCTCCCCCTTTTCTTCCTGCCCTCCATCTTTCCCAGCATCAGGGTCTTTTCCAATGAGTCACCTCTTGGCATCTGGTGGCCAGCAAAAGTATTGAATCTTCAGCTTCAGTATCAGTCCTTCCAATGAATATTTGGACTGATTTCCTTTAGGATGGCCTGGTTTGATCTCCTGGCAGTCCAAGGGACTCTCAGGAGTCTTCTCCGGCACCGCAGTTCAAACGCATCAGTTCTTTGGCACTCTGCCTTCTTTACATCCAACTCTCATATCTGTACATAACTACTGGAAAAATCATAGCTTTGAGTATACGGATCTTTGTTGGCAAAGTGGTGTCTCTACTTTTTACACATTGTCTAGGTTTGTCATAGCTTTTCTTCCAAGGAGCAAGCTTCTTTTAATTTAAAGTCACTGTCCACAATGCTTTTGGAGCCCAAGAAAATAAAATCTGCTACTGTTTCCATCTTGTCTCCTATTTGCTGTGAAGTGATGGGACCAGATGTCATGATCTTAGTTTTTTTAATGTTGAGTTTTAAGCCAGCTTTTTCACTATCTCTTTCACCTTCATCAAGAGGCTCTTTAGTTCCTCTTCACTTTCTGCCATGAGAGTGATATTATCTGCATATCTGAGGTTGTTATTTCTCCCAGCAATCCTGATTCCAGCTTGTGAGTCATCCAGCCCAGCGTTTTGCATGATGTTCTCTACACATAAGTTAAATAAGCAGAGTGATGATATGCAGCCTTGTTATACTCCTTTCCAATTTTGAACCAGTCCATTTTTCCATGTCTGGTTCTAACTGTTGCTTCTTCACCTGCATAGAGATTTCTCAGGAGGAAAGTAAAGTGGTCTGGTGTCCCCATCTCTTTAAGAATTTTCCACAGTTTGTTGTGATCCATGCAGTCAAAGGTTTTAGCATAGTCAGTGAAGCAGCTGCTGCTGCTGCTAAGTCGCTTCAGTCATGTCCGACTGTGCGACCCTTTGGACTGCAGCCTGCCAGGCTCCTCTGTCCATGGGATTCTCTAGGCAAGAATACTAGAGTGGGTTTCCATGCCCTCCTCCAGGGGATCTTCTGACCTAGGGATTGAACCCAGGTCTCCTGCATTGCAGGCAGATTCTTTATTGCTGAGCCACGATGGAAGCCCCCAATGAACAGAAGTAGATGTTTTTCTGGAATTCCATTGCTTTCTCTACAATCTAACGGATGTTGGCAATTTGATCTCTGGTTCCTTTGCCGTTTCTAAGTCCAACCTGTACGTCTTGAAGTTCTCAGCTCACGTGCTGTTGAAGCCTAGCTTGAAGGATTTTGAACATTACTTTGCTAGAATGTGAAATGATGCAATTCTATGGTAGTTTGAACATCCTTTGGCATTGCCCTTCTTTGGGATTAGAATGAAAACTGGCCTTTTCCAATCCTCTGGCCATTGCTGAGGTTTCCAAATTTGCTGACATGTTGATTACAGTACTTTAATAGCATCATCTTTTAGGATTTGAAATAGCTCAGTTGGAATTCTTTCACCTCCACTAGCTTTATTTGCAGTAATGCTTCCTAAGGCCCACTTGGCTTGACACTCCAAGAAATCCCACTCTGGGTGAGTGACCACACCATCATGGTTATCCAGGTCATTAAAACCTTTTTTTTTTTTTTTTTT
The DNA here is from genome assembly GCF_910594005.1 of Cervus elaphus. Taxonomy (NCBI): domain Eukaryota; kingdom Metazoa; phylum Chordata; class Mammalia; order Artiodactyla; family Cervidae; genus Cervus; species Cervus elaphus. The sequence continues at coordinate 100,785,369 of NC_057832.1, read as the reverse complement.
GTAAAAAAAAAAAAAAAAACCTTTTTTGTATAATTCTTCTGTGTATTCCTGCCACCTTCTCTTAATCTCTTCTGCTTCTGTTATGTCCATACTGTTTCCATCCTTTATTGTGCCCATCTTTGCATGAAATATTCCCTTGGTATCTCCAATTATTTTGAAAAGATCTCTGGTCTTTCCCATTCTATTGTTTTCCTCTATTTCTTTGCATTGTTCATTTAAGAAGACTTTCTTATCTTTCTTTGCTATTCTTTGGAACTCTGCATTTAGTTGGGTGTATCTTTCTCTTTCTCCTTTGCCTTTTGCTTCTCTTCTTTCTCAGCTGTTTCTCAGACAATCATTGTGACTTCTTGCATTTCTTTTTCTTTAAGATGGCTTTGGAGCTTGGATATGTGCATATATCTCAAAACGGACTATAGATAAGGACATCATTGATGAAATCCTGTCAAAAAATTCATAGGGAGGAGTGAACACTAAGAAAATGGTCTTGCCACGCCACAGAGTAATACAAGTCAAGAGAATTAATGGAACCATAGTTAAATATGCTGAGAGTGTGTCACTGAACATCACAAGTGAAGGGAATGCTGCTGGTTGGAGTGGATAGAGGTCTAAAGAAAAGCATGGGCTATATCAATGGCAACAAATAATTGTGGTAGATGTTATATCTGAGTCAAGCTAAAGACCCATGCAACAATTCTATGAGTCATCTGTGGCCAATCTTTTAAGATGCTATTTGAGAGAATCAAAGAGCTGAGTTGTAGGAAAATGACCTCTACTGAAGGCTATCAAGCATAGCTGATGAATTTTCCTTTAAAGCCACAAGGCACCAGATATTGCCATGTCTTTTGGGGTCCCAGTAAGAAACGTATGGCACATTCAGTTTGGTCATAGAAGGACATTTATTAAAGTTGCTATCTTCAACGTTGTTATAGAGGTGAACCAAGTATCCTGCAACTAGTTACCTGAGGTACAATTACCATTCCTACTCTTGAAGGCTGGAGAAGGAAATGGCAACCCACTCCAGTTTTCTTGCCTGGAGAATCCCATTGACAGAGGAGCCTGGTGGGCTACAGTCCATGGTATCGCAAGAGTCAGACACGACTTAGCGACTAAAACACCACCACTCTTGAAGGAGCCACAGGTGGGGCTTAGGAGCAGATTACCAGACCTGAAGTAAGAGAGAGACAGAGCTGTGTAGAGGGTTACCTGACAGGTGCAATGTTTTTCTGTTAAGGGGAGAAGCCAGCCTGTAGCAAGCCTGCCAGGGGGAAACCAAGAAAAAATTATCCAGATCTCACTTTCCTCCCTCCCATGGAATCTCTTCCTACTTCCTCAAACTTGGCCAAACCCAACTGGAAGCCAGAGAACAAGAGGGTATTTTGACTGGGTCAGACATCTGAGGATGAAGAAGAACAGAGAAAGGTAGAGTAAATGAGGGATATCAGAAGATAGAGGAAGGTCAGTGATTCTTTTTCCTTTTTAACTTGTTTCGAGGATAGAACAAAATATCTATCCAGTCAACACGGGATATCTCAACTACACATTACGGAACTCTGTGTCTACATTACGTTCCTCAAAAAGGGCAGTAACTATCATGTGATTAGTGTGGCCAATGAAATCAACTTTGAGAAGCATTACCTTTTACCAGTTTATGATTTTAATGCTCTTTTGCCCTTATTATAGAGCAAGAGCAATACATTTACATTGTAGAACATTTAGGAACATAGATAAACTGGAAAGAGAAAACAAAACTTTCTTGTAATCCCACACTTTAGCAGTAACAGCTGCTAACATTATCGGATATATTTCTTAAGTTTCTTAATCATGCCTTGCATATATGTTTGCAAATTTTTTAACTTTTTTATGTTTTATTTTTAATTGAGATATGGTTGCTTTACAAGTAGTGTTAGTTTCTGCTGTACAATGAGGTGAATCAGCTATGTGTATACATTTTACATTGACATAATTTTAGACAAAGAAGTTGCAGTAACAATACATAAAATTGCCATATACCCTTCACAGTGATCATCTAAATGTTAACCTTTAACCACATTTGCTTCGTTCATCTCTCTTTCTGTGTATGTGTGCATATAATATATATATATATATATATATAGTTTATACACACATACATTTGTTCCAGATTATTTGATAGTAATCAAATGTAAACTCTAACAGAGGCAAGTTATGCCAATAACCTCTAAACCATCAGTATCCCCAAGTATAATGGGAAATCCTCAAAATTAAATAAAAGAATAATAATGATAGCAGAACCCTTATTAAGGAACTTCCATCAGATCAGAACAGACTTATCCAGTAATTGAACACCCTCAGACATTTGTAAATACTCTGGGGACAGGCTGTGAAGGGTCGTGTGACAGATACCCAGCCATGATCCTACTTACGGGGCTGAGACTCTAAATCAGTAAACCCAAGAAATATTAGAAGGCTCAGAGAGGGACCTGAGAAAGTCACCTTTGAGTTAGATACTGGATAGTCAGGCAAATGATGCTTCAGTTCCAACAGTCTGGTTGCTGGCATTCCATCTCATTTAGGGTGAAACATATCATTGTGGAGAAGTCAGTTCCAGGTGTTCAGTTTAAATGTTTAGTATAGAAGACAGAGAAATCAGTCATTTCTGCCAGGACATAAACAACCTCCCCAACAGTGGAACCACTCAGGAAAGAAGAGAAATTACCTTCTGTTTCCTTTCAGGTGCTTATTTAAGCAGGATAATATGTTGGGACTTGGTGAAATAATTTTTTTCCCAGCATAGCACATCACCTTGAGAATTGACATAAAACAGCGCCAGATGCTAAAATGCCTTCCTGGGTTGTTTTCTAGACTTGAGCCTATTCCCCTGAGGTATACAGTTGAGGATATCAGATGGTCCAGCCTTCTAAAAACCAAAAAGCAGGAAACTTAGCAATAGAGTCAAAGCCCAGAATGTCAGAACAGCACTGAACTGGATGTCAGTTGACAGGAGCCAAGAGTGTCCAACTTAGGCTTATCAAGGAGCAGCACCTTCCTATCTGGTCCCAGTCTTGACCTTGATTTAGAAAAGAGATTGCTTTGTTTTCCTTATAAACCAACACAAGTTTCAACTAATTTAGGAGACTGTCTCCTGACCAAAAAAGAAACATAGTAATTCCTTGCAGAGTGATTTTCCTGAGGATACCTACCAGTGTCCTATAAGGGAGGCTGGCAATTGATAGCACAGGTGAATGTCTTCTTAGCCAAAGGACTGGCAAGGATCCAGCCCTATTTTTTGAGATCAGGAGGGAAAAATGGAGGAGAGATGGTATGAAAGGGTTAACAAGGAAAAGAGAAATCCAGGACTACTCCCTCACCAAATTTTCAATTCCTAGAAAGAACAGCACCTGAATCCCCCAAATGCCTGTGGGCCCAAGAGTTAGCTGCAGAGGGTGAATGAGATTGGATGCTACACTTTTCAGTGAGACAAAGATGCACACGTATAAAATGAATGTGATGGAAGGACTCCAGTTGGAAGGTAGCCAAGGGGAGAGCTTGAGAACAAATCTCTCAGTGGAGCCTGTTGAAACTGCAGCCTTGGCCATAGTGTAGCCACAGACAGTCAGCCAAAGAGAGACATAAACAACTTCTTTGTGGGCAACCCACCTTTGTTATCCTTCTTCCCCACTCCATCATCAGAAGGACACGTGTCAGGGAGAGAGGGATGAGAATCACACCTCCCTCCAATCTAAGCCATTAGAAACTACGGTGAATAAGGGGTTTAGAGGAAACCTTAAAATCACATAGAAGGTTGAAGTTATGAAATGAACAGCAAGGAGTCATAAGAACTGGAAATGACTGTTCTAAAAATGAATAGCTGGGAATCAATAGGAAAGGAAGTTTCTGAAAAGTGATTATAGCACCTGCTAGGAAGAAAATTAATTCTATACCCAACAGTTGGGGTTTTTCTCTAAGACAGCTCCATTAAACATTCAGACACTACATCCTCCCTCTCCTATGACCCCTAGATTCTACCATACTCTTCATTCATATTTGCCCTCTTATTTCAGCAGCAATCTTATCAAGGATCAGGCACAGTAACCAACATTATAACCTTCCTTTTAATCTATTTTCCCAGTGAAATGAAGAGCCCCAGATGGTCAAGAGGTAGCCTCCGTTTCTAATTCAATGGGACCATTCTGAGACCTTTAGTATTAGGAGCTTTAAGCAAGCAAAGCCCAAAGCAGTGGAGAAGGGAAATAAAAACCTTGTAAGTGATATGAGAATCCTACTCCAATATTTAGCCTGATCCATGTATTCTGAGTTTGGGAGAAACAGCTCCATATATAGTCCTGGTTCTGAATATATGCCCTGACAAGCATCCCAATCTTATAAGTGCACCCAGTTGTATAAGTTCTCCCTGCTGACACCAAAAATGAATCTCCAAAAGCCTTTCCACCCATTGACTTATGATGATGGTAAAACCAGGAGATCCCAGGGGCATAATCAACCTTTTGCTCTATTACTTTTATGAAAGAGTGAATTTCTTGGTCCAAAACAAAGTGATACAAAATATTGTGTTAGCAAATCAACACTAAGTCCAAAAATGATGCTAATGGGAGAGAAAGGGCAGGCATGGAAAACAAATTCCTATCCAAAATAAGTGATTATTTTGATACAGGGAAAGAGAAGTCCCTTCCATGACTGAAGGAATTCAGTGTAACTCATTCACCACCACTCCCCTGAGTGTGAAGTTTCAGGGATCATTACTGTTCACAGGTTGATAACCTGAAAAGAAAAAAGCAATCGAGTTATCGAGTCTGTGTAAAAACTTGAAATCTGCCACTATTTCACTCTTTTCATGAGCTGGAAAGAAACTGATTGATATCTATAGGAAGTCATTTTATCTATCTGATAATTCAGGCTTCTCTGCAGTAAGAGTCTTTTGTTGACTATGCCAAAGCCTTTGACTGTGTGGATCACAACAAACTGTGGAAAATTCTTAAAGAGGTGAGAATTCCAGACCACCTGACGTGCCTCCAGAGAAATCTGTATGCAGGTCAAGAAGCAACAGTTAGAACTGGACATGAAACAACAAACTGATTCCAAATCGGGAAAGGAGTACATCAAGGCTGTATATTGTCACCCTGCTTATTTAACTTATATGCAGAGTACATCATTAAAAATTCTGGACTGGGTGAAGCACAAGCTGGAATCAAGATTTCCAGGGGAAATATCAATAACCTCAGATATGCAGATGATACCACACTTATGGCAGAAAGCAAAGAAGAACGAAAGAGCCTCTTGATGAAAGTGAAAGAGAAGAGTGAAAAAGTTGGCTTAAAACTCAACATTCAGAAAACTAAGATCATGGCATCTGGTTCCATCACTTATGGCAAATAGATGGGGAAACAACGGAAACAGTGACAGACTTTATTTTGGGGGCTCCAAAATCACTGCAGATGGTGACTGCACCCATGAAATTAAAAGATGCTTCTTGGAAGAAAAGTTATGAGCAAACTAGACAGCTTATTAAAAAGCAGAGACATTACTTTGCCAACAAAGGTCCGTCTAGTCAAAGCTATGGTTTTTCCAGTAGTCATGTATGGATGTGAGAGTTGGACTAGAAAGAAAGCTGAGCGCTGAAGAATTCATGCTTTTGAACTGTGGTGCTGGAGAAGACTCTTGAGAGTCCCTTGGACTGCAAGGAAATCCAATCAGTCCATTCTAAAGGAAATCAGTCCTGAATATTCACTGGAAAGTCTGATGCTGAAGCTCCCATACTTTGGCCACCTGATGCAAAGAACTGACTCATTCGAAAAGACCCTGATGCTGGGAAAGATGAAGGTGGGAGGAGAAGGGGACAACAGAGGATGAGATGGTTGGATGGCATCACTGACTCAATGGATGTGTGTTTGAGCAAGCTCCGGGAGTTGGTGATGGATAGGGAAGCCTGGTGTGCTGCAGTCCATGGAGTCACAGAGTCGGACATGACTGAGCGACTGAACTGAACTGAACACTCTGGGTTCATTCTGAGCTGTTCTTTCACTCATTCTCTACCACTCAGGGTCCCAGTAGGAACAAAGGGTACATGCAAATTAAGGTATTTCAAGGAGGTAATGAGGGTTATTTACAAATGCTTAGGCAGCATGTAGCACAAAGAATAGCACAGTACCCTAGTGCCATTACCACACCTAGACCCAAAAGCTAAGGGAAAAAGGAAAACCCAGAAAGATAAAGTCATACAGAGAGGTCTACCTGAAGGAAAGCTGGGACATTTATTTGTGATAATCTAGTAGGTTGAGAGTCAAGAAACCATACCATTTGATTTAAATGACCTTCCCTTTCAACTCCTGCTAGGGTTCCTATTTACCAAACCTAACCAGAAGCCAGAAGTCAAAGGATGCAGACCGAACAGGTCAGCCTCCTAGGTCAGGGAATAGCCAGGACATGGAAGCAACCTAGATGCCCATCAGCAGATGAATGGATAAGAAAGATGTGGTACATATACACAATGGAATATTACTCAGTCATTAAAAAGAATACATTTGAATCAGTTCCAATGAGATGGATAAAACTGGAGCCCATTATACAGAGTGAAGTAAGCCAGAAAGATAAACACCAATACAGTATACTAACACATATATATGGAATTTAGAAAGATGGTAACAATAACCCTATATGCAAGACAGAAAAAGAGACACAGATGTAGAGAACAGACTTTGGACTCTATGGGAGAAGGCGAGGGTGGGATGATCTGAGAGAATAGCATCGAAACATGTATATTATCAAGTGTGAAACAGATCGCCTTTCCAGGTTGGATGCATGAGACAAGTGCTCAGGGCTGGTGCACTGGGATGACCCAGAGGGATGAGATGGGGAGGGAGGTGGGAGGGGGGTTCAGGATGGGGAACACATGTAAATCCATGGCGGATTCATGTCAGTGTATGGCAAAAACCACTACAATATTGTAAAGTAATTAGCCTCCAACTAATAAAAATAAATGGAAAAAAAAAAAGAAGAACTAGGCAGAGAGGTGGAAAAGAGTGAAGAGTGGATCTAGAAAGGCACACAGGAGATATCCAGCACACGTCAGTTCAAAAATTATTTATCAAGTTCACCTACTATGCACCAAGTGTTATTCCAGATGTTGGGAATAGAATAGTCAAAAAAGCTCTTAACCTCATGGAGCTCATAAAGTACGTACATAAACATATGTAGTATATAAGATATGCACAAGTAATAATGAGAAAATAAAGCAAGGAAGGGATATACAGAATAATGGCTGGGGAGGATTATCACAATCTTAAATAAGATGATAGAGAGGGCTTCAGGGAAAATCTGAAGGAGGTCAGGAATTCAAATCTGTAGATATCTTGAAAAGCAGACCATACATAGGGAATAGCAAGTGGAAAGGCTCTGAGATGTGAGTAATATGCAGCATATCTGAGGAACAGAGAGAAGTCGACTAGGTGAGGTAGACTTGAGCAAGAGGGATATGGTATTAAGAGATAATATCAGAGAGGTGAAGCAGTAGGGGAGGCAGGGTGGAGACCATACCAGGTCAGTAAGGCTTTGTAGGACTTTGACAGAAACTTGCCTTTTACTCTGAGTGAGATGGGAAACCATTGGAGGGTTTTGAACAGAGGAGCAGTGTGATCTGACATGTGCTTACATCATCATTCTGGCTACTATGTTGAGATAGATTGATGTGGAGAGGTGGATCCAGGCTAAAAGAAAAGGAGGCCAGTTAGGATAGAAGGATATTGCAATAATGCAGTCAAGGGACAATGATGGCTTAGATCATGATGGTAGTAGGCATAGTGGATGGTAAAGGTAACAGGATTTGCTGAAGGATTGGATATGCATGTAAGAGAAAAGGAGGAGATTGACTCCAGGGTTTTTAGGTTACTGGGGAAAAAAGCAATTGCTATTTACTGAGATAGAGGTTACAAGAAGTCCAAGTTTGGTGTATTTTGTTCTGGGTGGATTTTAGGAGACCAGTTTTGGACATGTGAAATAGAATAGAGAACTTAGAAACAAATACTTGTCAGAATCAAGAGTATAGTAAAGAAGGCACAAAAAACTCTTTGAGAAATGAACATTGCTTGCTTGCTTGCTTGATTGATTGATTTGTAGGTGATTTTGAGGAAACTGGCTCACTCTGTGGAGCAATATAAACTGAATTATTCCTTAACATCATCACTATGTTGAGAAATAAAAATTGGATACTTACCTAACATCAAATACAAAGGGAGATTCTAGATGAATTAAAGACAAATGTGTGAGAGGGGGCATGGGGGGAGTCCTAGAAGAAAAATTCAGTGAATGCATTTATGTCCTAGGAGCAGGGACAGACTTTTAAACAAAATTTAGAAAACTCAAACCATGATGCAAAAATGTTGATTACATCAAAATAAAAGTTTTCTAAAACTATGATGAGGTACCACTTCACATCCACTAGAAAGACTGCAATGTTAAAAAGTGGAAAATAACAAGCAAAGAGGTGAAGAAATTGAAACCCTGGTACATTGCTGTTGGGGATGTAAAACGGTTCAGTCCTCATGGAAAATAGTTTAGTGGTTCTTCAAAAAGTTAAACACAGAATTGCCATATGCCTCCACAGTTCTACTCCTAGCTATATACTCCAAAGAATTAAAAACAAGTACTCAGACAAGTATATAACATGAATGTTCATAATAGCCCTCTTCTTAATGGCCAAAAGGTGGAAATAGCACAAAAGTCTATCAATGGAAGAATGAATAAACACAGTGTGGTCTATCCATTCAATGGAATATTATTCAGCCATTTAAAAACATGAAATAATAATACAGGCTGTAACATTTATGACCCTCCAAAACATGCTAAGCAAAAGAAATCAGACACAAAACCACATATTCTATGGTTCCATTTACATGACCTATCGAGAATACAAACATTCATAGAGATTGAACAGATTGGTGGTTGCCAGGGCTGTTGGGGAGGCAGGGTTGGGGGAAACTAACTTAATACATCAGGGTTTTACTTTGGAGTGATGCTTCTGAACTAAACAGAAGTGGTGGTTGCACAATATTGTGAATGAACATATCACTGAACTGTTCACTTTAAAATAGTTAATAAAAGTCTTGGTTGAAGTACTAAAAAAATAAAAGCTTTCTATCCAGGGGAAAAATTAATAGACAAATAATAGAATTAAGGCAGATTACTTGTACTCATTAAAACTGATAATGGATTGAAATATAGAACACACCAAAAAAATCTTCTAAATGAACAAGAAAAAGACAGCAATCCAGGGACTTCCCTGGTGGTCCAGTGGCTAAGACTGAGCTTCCAGTGTAGGGGGCCCAGGTTTGATCCCTGTTGAGGGAACTAGATCCTACATGCTGCAACAAAGATCAAAGATCCCATGTGCCACAACTAAGCCTGGTGTAGACAAAGAAAATAAAAAACAGCAATCCTAATAAAACAATGGGCAGAAGAAACCAAAAATTGATAAAGATATGAAGAAATGTTCACACTAGCGAATAATCAGAGAAATGCAAATTCAAACAACGAGATATTAATTTACATCGATTAGGAAAAAATTAGAAAGTTGAATAGTACTAAATATATATGTGGAGAGGAGGGAGATACATCTTAGATCATGTTCTTCAAAAGCCGACCTTGAGATAGGGATTTATTTGCTGGTGATTTACTAAAGAAGTCATCACAGGATAAACTGGTAAGGGAATAAGGGATGCAGGACAGAAAAACAGAAGAAACTGAAAAATGATGTGTTTCAGACAGAGTCCTAGCCTCAACCCAATCCTGTGGGGGAGTTCTGGAGAGGAAATTACACAGTCTGAGCCATTTTATGGCAAAGGAGCTGGGCTTTAATACTTAATACTATAGTTACTCATTGCCTACAAAATACCCTGGGGTGACCCAAACTGCCAGGCACTTCCTATTCTCTGGAGTAAGTGGCTCCAACAGCCCAAGAGTAATCCTCTAAAGATTTTATGACTGGCCGGAAGCAAAGCACATAGGGAGATGAGCCAACAGAGGTAGAAAAAGGGATCCATGAGGGGCTTCCCTAGTGGTCTAGTGGTTAACAATCTGCCTTGGAATGGAGGGGATGCAGGTTCGGTCCCTGAACCGGGAAGATCCCACATGCCTCAGAGCAATAAAGCCTGTAAGCCACAATCAGAGAGTCCATGCACCCCAACAAAAAGATTCCACATAATGCAAGGAAGACCTGATGTCTTAGTTGTAGCCCTCAGATCTTTGTTGCAACCAAGACCCGATGCAGCCAAATAAATATTAATAAATATCATAAAAAAGAAAAAGGGATCCATGAGTTTCTGAGCGTTGCAGGAAAAAATGTCTGCAGTAAGATGTGATAATATAAGAACCTCCAGGACTACGGGTGGAAAAATAGACTGGAAGCCATTGTGGAAAGCAATCTAGCCTTTCTTAGATAAACTAGATTGTTAGATAGATACGTGTATCATATGACACAGTGTTTTTATTTTGGATACATATTCCAAAGAAACGATAACTTGGGTTCATAAGGAGAATAGTTACTTGGACATGTCCACAAGGACACTGCTTTTTTTTTTTTCCCAAAGCCCTAGGAGTCACTAATGTGATCTTATTACCAACATGTCACACAGGCACCTTTCATCATCCTGACCTTTTAGTATCCTGAGATCTAATGAATCATAAGAGCCAAGTGACAGAACTGCTTGTCTGTGGCGTGAGCCAGCTGAAGAAACTTTCCTTGCTCCACTCAAATTTGGCAGTTTTTCAAGTCATCTGTTTTGTCAATGCAACACATCCAGATGTGTTATTTTTTGCCTCCAAGCATTGTGCCTTTTTCTTAGTGTAAGGCAGGTTAAAAGCCCTCATATTTCCCTACTTCCTGGTATACATGTGTTTTACCAAGGCTTTTAGAATACTTGCTGGACAGGCATGATTTTCTTTGGGATGATAAGAAGATCGATGTTATTACATCAGTTAGGGTCCAGTCAAAACAGTGGAAACTATCTTCAATATTTCAAATGAGGGGTGTTTAATAAGGGGAACTGATTACACAGTTGTTGGAACACCAAACATGTAAAAGAGAGGTTGGGGTAACTCAGAGATTAATATCTGTAGGAAGAAGCTACAATTCCTAGAGCTGGGTAACAGAATGGAAGATATGATGTTACCAGAACCTAGGGAAGAGGACAATTTACTACTGCAGTGTGTAGACTGTTACGGGAGTACAGCCCAGATCACTTAATGAGATATGGCCAAATGGATAAAAGAGTATGGTGGACTTGGCTGCTACTGGTATCTTGATTGGGCGTGGTAAGGTTATTACCGGAAATTCTTGAAGAAGCTGGAGGCTAGACCTGGAAGGTATGTAGACTCAAACTAGAAACTAGAAAAGACTGCTTCCTTCCTCCACTTTCCAGTTTCTGAAAGTGTCTCCAGTTGACAGCGCCTCCTAGCTTGCAAGGGAATCTGGAAAAGGGAAATTTGTAGAATCCAGTCCCAGCATCATAGATAGATACATGTCTGACACACTTATAGCAAGATGGTAAAAGTGTGCTCCTGGCCCTGCCGGATGAAATCAAACAGTTTCCAGTATATTTTTTTAATCCTAGCCAGGATCACACAATACCTGCCTAAATTTACCAGTGAAAGTCGCTCAGTTGTGTCCAACTCTTTGTGAACCCATGGACTATACAGTCCATGGAATTCTCTAGGCCAGAATACTGGAGTGGGTAGCCTTTCCTTTCTCCAGGGGATATTCCCAATCCAGAGATCAAACCCAGGTCTCCTACACTGCAGGTGGATTCTTTACCAGCTGAGCCACAAGGGAAGCCCAAGAATACTGGAGCGGGTAGCCTATCCCTCCTCCACTGGATCGTCACAACCCAGGAATTGAACCTGGGTTCTCCTGCATTGCAGGTGGATTATTTACCAACTGAGCTATTCACCAAGGCTACTGTTATTGGTCACTAAGCTGCCATTATTGGTTCTGTTCCAGGGGAGACTCTTGGACACCACCTGTGACAGAGATATGATGGCATAGGAGACAAAGTAGATAGAGGTGGAGGAGACCTAAAAAGACAGTGAACAGAATATTCTGTCCACACACTACATTCCATTGTTTACAGCCATTCTGTGTTGCTATATTTTAGATGTGTCTAGGTAAACAGTACATGACCAGATTTTTAAAATCCAATCTCACAGGTAACCTTAATCCACTTTGTTTATTGTGATTATTGATTTATTTGGACTTATTTCTACTAACCCATTTTTTTAACTTTTAATTTTATTTTGGAGTATAGTTGATGAACAATGTTGTGATAGTTTCAGGTGTATAGCAAAGTGATTTAGTTACACATGTACCTGTCCCTCTTCTTTTGCAAATTCTCTGTCAACATTTTTTGTTTTTTTCAAATTTACCCTATTTGTCTTTGCTTTTATTCTTTTTCTTTTCCTGGCTTATATTGCATCAGTTTTTCTTTATTCCCTTCCATTCATTTGAAGATTATAAATTTGTTTTCAGACATCTCCTACTTAAGTGAATAATTCTTTCCTGAAAACCAGATGTTCTGTATAAAAATGTTAAGCAGGAGTGTATTTCCTATCATTTTAAGTGGAAATATTATAATGAATTATATGTCAATAAAAATCTCCCAATCAGGTCTTAAAACATAACTAAAACACCTATCTATCATTAGCAAATCATCAATTTAAGAAGAAAAATACTTTAAAATTGGCTTCTGATTAGAAGTAATTAATATAATTGTAAAGCACTTGATTTGATGTAAAACTTGATTTCTCAGTACCAGCAATATCTGAAATGCATGTTTCTTTGTCAATATGTGTCTTTTATAAGATCACTACATATGATTTTGACATTCTGCTAATTGTATTTGGAATGTAAATCAAATCATTAGTTGTACAATTTTTTTTAAAGCAATGTAGACATGAAAGTGGCCATGCTGTGCTCCAGTAAGATTTTTGGTAAACAGTAGGCTGGATTAAGCTTAGAATCTATAGTTCACTGATCTTTTAAATATCTATAGCATCTCCTGTGGTTATCTGCTTTTTTATTACTGTTAAAATAGTTGTATCTACTGATCTTTTCAAATAAATGATTTTTGGTTTCATTGATTATTGTTTTTATTTTGTTGGTTGTTGCTTCCATTTAATTTATTTCCTTCTGTTCACTTAGTGTTTAGTTTGCTCTGCCTATTTTAGTTTTTTAGGGTTGACGTTTACATCATTGTTTTGGAATCTTTCTTCTATTCTAATACAATCACCTAATAATACAAATATTCCTGTAAGAGCTGCCTTACCTGTATCTCAGAAGTCTTAATGCGTGCATTTTATTTCAAAACATTAAAAAATACCCTTTTATTTCCTTTATAACCAATGAATACTTTAGAAGTACACTGTTATTTCCCACTGTTTGGTGACTTTGTGTCTTTCTACTGATTTCTCATTTAATTTCAAAATGGTTAGGAGACATACTCATTTTTTTAATCCTTTAAAAATTGACTTATTTTGTGACCCAGAATGTGATCTTGATCAATGTCTGGTGGGCATTTGAGATTTCTTTTGCTGTTTTGTATATTATTCCATAATTGTTACACGGGTGTTGTTGCTTGCTTGTGTCCCTCACAAATTCTGTGTCATTATCTGTATAATTATGAAGATGCTGCAATTGAGTTATTTTGTTCTCCTTTTACTTCAGTTAGATTTTCTCTGCACATTTAACCTTATTTTGAATATATTAGTAGGATTTTTATATCTTTGTAACTGACTAGTTTATGAAACATTCCTCCTTATCCTTGGTAATATTTCTCCTCTGAAATCTACTTAATCTGAAATGAAGTGATTGGTATGACTATGTTATATTTAAACTTTTCTGTTTAACCAATCTGTATCTTTACAAAATAAGTACGTGGGAGATAGCACATAATTGGTTCTTGCTTTTTAATCCAGTTTAACATCTGTCTTTCAGATGGTCTGTTAGGTTATTTAAATATTTAATTAAAAAAATAAATATTTAATTTATATAGTTGTCTTTAAAACAATCTTGTTTGTTCTCTATTTGTTACCACTATTTTTTGTACATCTTTCTCTTTTCCAGTTTCTTGTAGACTGTAATTTTAGTTTAGTTTTGTTTTATTTTGGCCATGCTGTGCAGCTTGTGGGATCTTAGTTCCCTGACCAGAGATTGATCCTGGGCCCTGGACTGCCAGGGAATCCCCTAGATTAAGTAATTTTAGAATTTTTTAATATCCACTAGAACAGCGGCAAAAGGGACTGGTTTTGTGGAAGACAATTTTTCAATGGATTGAGGGTTTAGGGGAGGCATGGTTTCAGGATGATTCAAGCACATTACATTTATTGTGCACTTTATTTCTGTTATTATTACATAAGTTCCACCTCAGATCATCAGGCATTAGATCCTGGAGATTGGGCACCCTTGCTCTAGAAGCTTATTAGCTGCATTTCTTTGTTTTTATTGTTTGCTATATGTTTGCGATATATATCTTTTAGTGTACCTATATATATTTTAGTGTATCTTTGATACATATAGAAAAGCCTTTACAACTGTATACTTCTGTTCCCCCAGTACATTATATTCTTGTCATATTTTGCACCTACATAAGCTATAAGACTTTATATATAATGACTGTTTGCTTTAACAGTTACTTTAATTCTTTATTTATTTATAATTTTTAGTTTATACTGGAGTATAGTTGACTTACAATGTTATGTTAGTTTCAGGGATACATCAAAGTGACTCAGTTATACATTTATCCATTCTTTTTCAGATTCTTTTCTCATGTAGGTAATTACAGAATATCAAGTAGAGTTCTCTGTGCTATACAGGAGGTACTTGTTCATTATCTATTTTGTATATGTAGTAGTATATGTTAATCAAAAACTCCTAATTTATTCCTCCCCCCATCTTTCCCCTTTGATAATCATGTTTGTTTTCTATGTCTATGAGTCCATTTCTGTTTTGTAAATAAGTTCATTTGTATCATTTTTTTAGATTCCACATTTAAGTGATATCATGATATTTGTCTTTCTCTGTCTGACTTCACTTAGTATGATAATCTCTAGTTCCATCCACCTCGCTATAAATGGCATTATTTCATTCTTTTTATGGCTGAGTAGTATTCCATTGTGTGTGTGTGTGTGTGTGTGTGTGTGTGTGTATGCTACATCTTCTTTATCCATTCACCTGTCAATGGACATTTAAGTTGTTTCATGTCTTGGCTATTGTAAATGGTGCTGCTGTAAACATTGGGGGTGCATGTATCTTTTCAAATTATGATTTTCTCCAGATAAATGTCCAGGAGTGGGATTGCAAGATCATACAGCCACTATACTTTTCATTTTTTAAGAAACCTCCATACTATTCTCCCTAGTGGCTGCACCAATTTGCATTCCCACCAACAGTATAGGAGAGTTCCCTTTTCTCCATACCATCTCTAGTGTTTTTTATTTGTAGACTTTTTGATGATGGCCATTCTGACTGGTGTGAGGTGATACCTAATTGTAGTTTTGATTTGCTTTTCTCTAATAGCAATATTGAGCATCTTTTCATATGCTTTTTGGCTATCTATATGTCTTCTTCAAAAAAACTATACAACTTTAAGACACATATTTTTAAAGTTAACTAAGGAGGTGAAAGACCTGTACTCTGAAAACTATAAAACATTGATGAAGGAAATTGAACATGATACAAAGAAATGGGAAGGTATCCATGCTCTTGGATTGGAAGAATTAATATTGTACAAAGTGCCATACTATCCAAAGCAATCTACAAATTTAATACAATCCTTATAAAAATATTTATGATATTTTCCACAGAACTAGAACAAATAATCTTAAAATTCATTTGGAACCACAAAAGACCCAAAACTACCAAAGTAATGTGGAGAAAAAAAAGAACAAAGCTAGAGGTATCACCCTCCTAGGCTTCAGACTAAACTACAGGGCTACAGTAATCAAAACAGCATGGAATTGGCACAAAAACAGACACATAGCTCAATGGAATAGAATAGAGAGCCCAGAAATAAACCCACACACTTATGATTGACTAATCTACAACAAAGGAGGCAAGAATATACAATGGAGATGGGGCAGTATCTTCAATAAGTGATGCTGGGGAAACTGGACAGCTACATATAAAATTATGAGATTAGAGCATTTCCTAACACCATACACAAAAAAGAAACTCAAAATGGATTAAAGACCTAGGTGTAAGACCAGAAACCATAAAACTCTTAGAAGAGAATATAGGCAGAACATTCTTTGACATAAATTGTAGCAATATTTTTGGGTAAATCTCCTAAAGCAATAGAAATAAAAACACAAGTAAAGAAATGGGACTTAATTATCAATAAAAACTTTTGCATAGTAAAGGAAACCAATGACAAAATGAAAAGGCAACTTATGAAATGGGAGAAAATATTTTCAAATACCATGACTGATAAGGGGTTAATATCCAAAATATATAAACAGCTGATATAATTCAACATCAACCAACAGCCCAATCAAAAAATAGGCAGAATATCTGAATAGATATTTTTCCAAAGAAGGCATAGAGATGGCAAACAGGCACATGAAAAGATGCTCAACATCACAGAGAAATAACAAATAAAAACAACAGTGAGACATCACCTCACATCTGTTGGAATGGCTATCATCAAAAAGTCTACAAATAAGAAATGTTGGAGAGGATGTGGAGAAAAGGGAACTCTGGTACAACTGTTGGTGGAAATGTAAATTGGTACAGCCACTATGGAGGGTCATCAAAAAACTAAAATCAGATTTGCCATATGATCCAGCAATTCCACTCCTGGGTATATATCCAGAAAAAAGAGAAAACACTAATTCAAAAAGATACATGCATCCTAGTGTTCATAGCAGCACTATTTACAATAGTTAAGGTATAGAAACAACCTGAGTGTCCATCAACAGATAAATAGATAAAGAAGATGTGGTTTATACATACAATGAACTAATACTCAACTATGAAAAAGAATGAAATTCTTTGCAACAATGTAGATGAACTTAGAGATTATTATGCTTAGTAAAACAGAGAAAGAAAGATAAATATTATGGTATTACTTATAAGTGGAATCTAAAATATACAAATGAATGTATATGCAAAATAGATTCAGAAATATAGAAAACAAATTAATGGTTATCAAAGAGGAGGGGGACAAATTAGGGGTAGGGCATTAAGAAATACAAACTACTACATATAAAATTGATAAACTACAAGGATATATTGTATAGCACAGGAAATTATAATCATTATCTTGTAAGAAGTTTTTTGTTTTTGGCAATGCCATGCACAGGATTTTAGTTCCCTTGCAGGATCATAGTTCCCTCACTAGGGATTTAACATGGGCCCTGGCAGTGAAAGCGCTGAGTCCTAACCACCAGACTGCCAGGAAATTCTCAGCTTTTAATGGAATATAATCTGTAAAAATACTGAATCATTAGCCTGTATAGCTGAAACTAATATAATATTGTAAATAAACTATACTTCAATTAAAAAATAAGAGACCATTATTAATAAATTACAGCACCTTAGAAATAATAAAACATTTTTTAATAAAACACATTTTTAAGTTGTGTTGAGTTTTATGAAATGAATGTAAGTTTTTCTTAGATAAATAAGGATGGAAAATATTTTTTTCCTCTTTTGTATTTTTAAATTATGGAAGTATTATAACACATTTACAGGAGACTTGGAAAATACAGAACAAAGTTATATACAGTTTCACTATATATTGCAATATTTTTAAGTAGCTAAATTAAGAGTTTTTTTAGTTGGAGTTTCAATACCAAACTCTCAAAAATTAATAGAATAAATATACAGAAAAGTAGAGGATGTAGTAGATATGAAAAGTAACTTCAATCAGTTCAACATAATTAAGATTTACACACTTTTCACACAACAGTAGGATACAAATTCTATTCAAATTCCCATAGACTCTAAACTAGGAGACACTGGAACATATTCAGGGACATAAAACAAAGTGCAAAAATTTTATGGTCTAAAGGTAATTACAATTGTAAGCCATTATGGAAACATGATTAACCTAACAATATAAAATAATTACATACAATTTGAGGGGTTAAATAGAGTGATGTGGTGAGTGGAAATGCATACATGCACATGTTTTCATCCACCCAGTCAGTCTATGTCTTTTGGTTGGTGTATTTAATCCATTTACATTTAAGATATTAACTGATATATATGATCCTACCAATTTTTTAAATGTTTTGACTTTATTTTCTGTAGGTCTTTTCCTTCTCTTGTGCTTCCTGCCTAGAGAAGTTCCTTTAGCATTTGTTGTAAAGCCAATTTGGTGATGCTAAATTCTCTTAATTTTTACTTGTCTGGAAAGATTTTGATTTCTCTGTCAAATCTGAATAAGAGTCTTGCTTGGTAGAGTATTCTTAGTTGTAGGTTCTTCCCTTTCATCACTTACAAATTTAAGAAATATATCATCTTCCTGAACAGATGAAGTTAAAAAGGAAGACACCTGCTTACCTCTGAATTCTTCCCTACCACTTTTCCTACTGGCAACCAGTATTTTTGTTATATCTTGTTTTCTCGGTAACTATTCATTTTGATAGAATTTAAAACTTAACAAAAATTTAAAACTTAGAAAAAAAAACTTTTAAAAATTAGAAGAAAAATGTAAAGCCTAGAATTAAAAAAAAAAAAAAAAAGAATTTAAAACTTAGAGAAAAAAACCTTGTTAGAATGGCATGTACCCTCAACCCAGACCAAACAACTGTGTCCCTTTTTCCCCCTTTGCTTTACTGCAGGTGTTCAGAGATTTGAGCACAAGGAGCCTCAGTGTCATTTTCTTTTTGTCTATTCTTCTTTAGGTTTGCCAAGCTTCTTCAACCCATTGATTGAAATTTTTCTTCAAATTTGAAATCTTTTGGCTATCATGTCTTAAAATATTTGCCCTCCCCCACTTCCCAGGCCCTCTGATTACACAAGAGTTAGACCACTTGATACTGTGGTAGATCCCCCAAGGGTTATCTATTGGCCAACTCATCTGGTCCCATCACCTCATGGGAAATAGATGGGGAGACAGTGGAAACAGTGTCAGACTTTATGTTTTTGGGCTCCAAAATCACTACAGATGGTGACTGCAGCCATGAAATTAAAAGACGCTTACTCCTTGGAAGGAAAGTTATGACCAACCTAGATAGCATATTAAAAAGCAGAGACATTACTTTGCCAACAAAGGTCCGTCTGGTCAAGGCTATGGTTTTTCCAGTGGTCATGTATGGATGTGAGAGTTTGACTGTGAAGAAAGCTGAGCGCTGAAAAACTGATGCTTTTGAACTGTGGTGTTGGAGAAGACTCTTGAGAGTCCCTTGGACTGCAAGGAGATCCAACCAGTCCATCCTAAAGGAGATCAGTCCTGGGTGTTCATTGGAAGGACTGATGCTGAAGCTGAAACTCCAGTACTTTGGCCACCTCATGCAAAGAGTTGACTCATTGGAAAAGACCCTGATGCTGGGAGGGATTGGGGGCAGGAGGAGAAGGGGACGACAGAGGATGAGATGGCTGGATGGCATCACCAACTCAATGGGCATGAGTTTGAGTAAACTCTGGAAGTTGGTGATGGACAGGGAGGCCTGGCGTGCTGCGATTCATGGGGTCGCAAAGAGTTGGACACGACTGAGCGACTGAACTGAACTCAGCATCCCGTTTAATAGTGTCTCTTCCCTGAAGGCAAAGGTCATGTGACTGTTTATTTTTCTTATGTATTTCATATGCTCTCCATATACTTCAGTTTGGATAGTTTCTCTTGTTAGTTATCAGATTTACTGAGATTTTCTTCTTTAGTGTCTAATTTGCTGGTAAGCCCTTTACTGTAATTAGATTTCATATTTTTTCCTATGGAACCTGTTAGACTAGTGACATTCAGTCATAAAAAGCTATACAAGCATATTTAATATACCAAATATTCAAAAAGTAGTGTTATTAAATGTTTTAATTGTGTGAATTGAAGTACTGGACCAAATAGTTTTTGAATTGGATAATGTGTTTCTCTTCTATATGTGGATATTTTCCCCTATATTAGTTGAGGTTTTGATTAGATTATGTTTTAATCTCATATTGTATGTTTATGTGTTGTTGTTGTTGTTTTTAATAAATGGAGTTGTGAAACTCCCTGGCTTCCTAGGTGGCATTAGTGGTTAAAAAAAAACCCACCTGCCACTGCAGGAGACCCAAGAAATGCAGGGTTCGGTCCCTGGGTCAGGAAGGTCCCCTGGAGGAGGGCGACAACCCACTCTAATTTTCTTGCCTGGACAATCTTCATGGACAGAGGAGCCTGGCAGGCTACAGTCCATAGGACTAAGAAGAGTCAGACGCGACTGAAGCAACTTAGCATGCACACATGAAACTGCCCAAGAGAATTTCCAAAAGTGCTCCTAAACCAACATAGAATCTTCTAGATCCCCTAAGGGTTATCTATTAGCCAACTCTAGCATCCCATCAAACAGTGTCTCTGCCCTGAAGACAGAGGCTTAGGTAAAAGTTAGAGTCTGTATGTGTTGAAGAGTTACCTTAGACTACGCAATAAGAAAGAAGGAAGACTATTCTTTGCTCTGACCTCCACCATATTGGTGACCACTCAAAGATTTCTGGACATATAAGGAGTAGAGAGGGCAGGTACTGGGGAAATAGACTGGATTCCTTGCATGTCCAATTACATAAAGTTCAAACATTGCTTTAGTCACTACTCAGAGGCTATACTCACATTCCAATTATGAATTTGAATACCTGAAATGCATGTAATAATGTAATAAATATTAATTTGATCAGCTTTCCGATAACTATTTAGCTATATAGGTTTTCTCAAATATAAATCAATATCTTTTCCCCTTGGCTTATATTTAAACTGACCCTAAAGCCCCAGATCCTCTGTATCTGCTTATGGATTCCTAGTTATTCTTTCCCCCCAATTTTTATTCCCAGGAGTCATCAAAGTTCCCCAGTTATTCTCACTAAGGACTTCCTATTTGTTACCATCAGAGGGCGACTTTCAATAATTTCCTGGATCCAGGCTCCCTCTTGGGGTATAATTTTAAATTGCTCCCTGATGTCATTCCTTTACTCTTCCATGAAATCTCTCTAGAACACGGTCATTTCCCCAAACCTATTACCATCAAAAACTTCCCTCCCAGCCCTTTTCTAACCTAGTCCCCAAGTGTAAAAGCAGTGACAGTTACAAAATCAGAGAGACACTCTTGTTTTCTTTTGTATAAGACTAGTTTTGATATTTCAGATCTCATGTCTTCCCCTGAGTATCAATCTCTCTTCATTCATCCATCGATATACCAGTAGTTTGCCTTCTATCATATTTAAAACTAACATTTTCAAGCCATACTTCTCTTTTCATTTGAAGCACACAGTGGGTTGGCTCTGCCTGCTGATCTCCCACTGTTTCTGGACCGGCCTGTCTCCAAAAGTAAAGGCATAGCAGATGCAGGCTCCCTATAGTGAACTCTCAGCCTATTCAATGCTGTTGTTTCATTCTTCTTGTAAGAACAGGCCTCTTCTTCTTCATCTAGTCATGGCTATGTGAAGCTTGCTCAGTCATGTCTGACTCTTTGTGACCTCATGGATTGTAGCCCACCAGACTCCTCTGTCCTTGTAGTTTTCTAGGCAAGAATGCTGGAATGGGTAGCCATTCCCTTCTCTAGGGGATCCTTCTGACCCAGGGATCAAATCCAGGTCTCTCGCATTGCAGGCAGATTCTTTACTGTCTGAGACACCAGGGAAGCCCAGTTATGGCTATCCTGCTATGTAGTCACAAATGTGACCAGTTCAAAACTAATAGACATATCAGAGCTAACCTAAGAGCACAGAGCAGAGGTGTGTAGAGAGGTAAATGCCTCAAAGAGGCTTGGATAAGCCAAATAAAACCCTTGATTCTGGTTCCATGATGATTTTTCCTTGTAACTACTTCTTCTTTAAGAACAAGATAAAAAGGAAGAAAAGTTGAGGACAGCTATTTTGTACCACCAACACTCTGTTGTTCAGTCGCTGATTCATGTCCAGCTGTTTGCAACCCCACAGACTGCAGCATTCCCTGTCCTTCACCATCTCCCTGAGCTTGCTCAAACTCATGTCTTGAGTCAGTGATGCCATCCAACCATCTGTCATCCCCTTCTCCTCCTCCCTTCAATCTTTCCCAGCATTAGAGCCTTTTCCAGTGAGTCAGCTCTTCGCATTAGGTGGCCAAAGTATTGGAGCTTCAGCTTCAGCATCAGTCCTTCCAATGAATATTCAGGACTGATTTCCTTTAGGATAGACTGGCTTGATCTCCTTGCAGTCCAAGGGGACTCCTTTCAAGAGTATTCTCCAACACTACAGTTCAAAAGCATCAATTCTTCAGCACTCAGCTTTCTTTACAGTCCAACTGTCACATCCATACATGACTACTGGGAAAACCATTGCTTTGACTATATAGACCTTTGTCAGCAGAGTAATGTCTCTGCTTTTTAATATGCTATCTAGGTTTGTCATAGCTTTTCTTCCAAGGAGCAAGTGTCTTTTAATTTCATGGCTACAATGAAACATGGCAACAATGCATAGCAGTTATAAATAAAGCCTCAAATCTCACATAACCTATTTGTGATTTTTCAACTAGGCATTCAATTACTCATTTAACCTATTGATATAAATATTTGTGTCTACTTTGTACCAAGTACTACTGCTCCAGGCACTGGGGAGATAGTAGTGAACTAAGCATGCATAATCCATGCCACATTACAGTGTATGTTCTCCTAAAGGAGATGGATAAAAATTTTAAAGTATGTAGATTCAGGTAAATCTAAGGACTTTGAAGACTAATAAAGCACAATAAAGAGATAGAATTTCAGAGGAAGAGAGTACCTATTTGGAAGGAAGACCTGCCTTATGAGGTGACACTTGCCCAGAAAAATGAATGGAGTGAGTATAAGCCATTGGAAGTTTTTGGTGAAGAGTGTTCTAGAGACTAGAATTAACAAACCTTGAAAGGAAATGACCTTAGCCTGTTTAGGGAATACCAAGAAGTCTAAGATGGCAAGAATTGCTGCTGCAATGGAGAGACTAACAGGAGACGAAGGTGGGGAGAAGGGTGATCTTGCATAATAAAGAGTTTGGATTTTATTTCTTTCATTTATTTATTTTAAAATTATCTACCTGCAGTGCAGGAGACCTGGGTTCAGTCCTTGGGTTGGGAAGATCCCCTGGAGATGGGAATTTATTTGGCTGCATTGGGTCTTAGTTGCATCTCTCAGGGTCTTTTGTTGTGGAACACAGACTCTAGTTGTAGTGTGCAGGCTGAGCAGTTGTGGCACACTGGCTTAGTTGCTCCGCAGCATCTAGGATCTTAGTTCCCTAACCAGGGATTGAACTCATGTCCCCTGCATTGCAAGGCAGATTCTCAACCACTGGACCACCAGAAAAGCCCTGAATTTTATTTTGAATGTGATAGGAAAGTATTGACAAGATTTGAGCAGAAGTCTGTGATTTTTTTTTCATTAAAAAAAGACCTATCTATAGAAATACTTTTGTTTCTTTCTTTCCCCTTCTTCTACACATTTTACACTGCCTCTGGATTTAACCAGGTGTTCATGAGGACATAAAAGAAGAAGGCCACTGTGCACCCAGGAAAATGGCATACTTGGACCATAGTTCATAGATTCTTTATATAAAGTCAAGAAAGATCACTTAGAATTCTTTCTGATAAAAGTGTCAGATTTCTTAAGGGAAACAGAGCTGATAAGAACTGTCAATATGCATCTAATCTCTGACTGATACATTGTTCACTCCCTAACATTACTTCCTCTCCTCCCACCTCACCCCCCATTTTCCTGCAAAGAAGTTTCATCACAAAGAAAGCTGCAATTGTGTTTAGGCAGCCTATGGTAAAAGGGAGCTTTGGCTTAGACCAGGGTGGTTGAAAAGCAGTCATATTTGGAATACATTTGGATAATGGAATCAATAGTTCTTGATGATGAATTGAGTGGATGTGTAGTTGAGAAAATAAGAGGAATCAAGGATGCTTTCTGCCTGAACAACAGAATGAATGGCAATGTCATTCACTGAGATGGTAAAGACGGAGGGGGTCCAGGACAGCATTCGAGGCTGCCAGTCAACGATGGGCCTGGCAGGTGGGAAATAAGGGCAATAGCCCAAATCCAGCCTGGCAGTAGTTTTCTGCTTGCAGCCAGTGGACCACAGTGCTTCACCTGGGATGTGGCTGGAGCTGAGTGCCGGGCATACTCTGCTCAGGAGACAGAAATTTCAGCATGATACTTTTCTAAGAAGCCTCAGCCTAGTAAATGAATAGGAGCAGAGAAACTAAGGAGATAAAAGGATGTTCCCATCCAGCAAAATTCATTCACTGTTTGGCTTGACTGTCAGCAACAAGCAAGTGGACTAACTGACCCAAATCTGAGACAGCAGTTGAGATCCAGCCCTGAGCCTTTGGAGTGGGAGCACTGACTCCAAGACCCTAGACTACCAGAGAACTAATCCTACGTGGTATCAAATAGTGAGAACTCAAACAAAGGAAACCACTGGAATACAAGACCCGGCATCACCCAACCACCAGCAGCACCCTGTGCAGGATGCCTCATCTAAACAATAAACAAAACAAAAATACAAACCCAGTCATCAGCAGACAGGATTGCCACCTCACTCAGCCCTGCCCATCAGAGGAAAACCAAACAAACAAACAAAAAATCAGCACAAATCTCACCCTATACAAGCTTACACAAACCACTGGATCAACCTTAGGAGGGCAGAAACCAAAAGGAAGAAAGAATTCAATCTTGAAGACTTGGAAAAGGAGACCTCAAACACAATAGGTTAAAAAAGAAATAATGAAAAGGCAGAGAAATACTACACAAATGAAGGAGCAAACTAGAAACACAGAAGTCCAAATAAATGAAGAGGAAATGGGCAACCTACCTGAAAAAGAATTCAGAATAATAATAGTAAAGATGATCAAAAACCTTGAAAACAAAATGGAGAAAATGCAAGAATCAATTAACAAAAACCTAGAAGAATTAAAGAATAAACTTACAGAGACAAACAATAGAATTACTGAAATTAAAAATACTCTAGGAGGAATCAATGGCAGAATATCTGAAGCAGAAGAATGAATCAGTGAGCTGGAAGATAAAATGGTGGAAATAACTTCTGAAGAGCAGATAAAGTAGAAAGAATGAAAAGAACTGAGGATAGTCTCAGAGACCTCTGGAACAATAGCAAATGCACCAACATTTG
Organism: Cervus elaphus; assembly: GCF_910594005.1. Classification (NCBI taxonomy): domain Eukaryota; kingdom Metazoa; phylum Chordata; class Mammalia; order Artiodactyla; family Cervidae; genus Cervus; species Cervus elaphus. The sequence continues at coordinate 100,760,060 of NC_057832.1, read as the reverse complement.
AATTCAAATGTTCAAATAGGGATCCCAGAAGAAGAAGAGAAAAAGAAAGGGTTTGAGAAAATTTCTGAAGAGATTATAGTTGAACATTTCCCCAACATGGAAAAGGAAAAGTCAATCAAATCCAAGAGGCACAAAGAGTCCCATACAGGATAAACCAAAGGAGAAACACGCCAAGACACATACTAATCAAACTAATAAAGGCTAAACACAAAGAAAGAATATTAAAAGCAGCAAGGGAGGAGCAACAAGTAACATACAAGGGAAACCCCATACTCTTTAACAGCCGATCTTTCAGCAGAGGCTCTGCAGGCCAGAAGGGAATGGCAGGATATATTTAAAGTACTGAAAAGGAAAAATCTACAACCAAGATTACTGTATCTGGCAAGGATCTCATTCAAAATTGATAGAGAAATAAGAGGATTTTTATTTTTTATTTTTTTTATAAAAAGATTTTTAGATAAGCAAAAGAGAATTCAGTACCACCAAATTAGCTTTACAACAAATGTTAAACTGACTTATATAGTCAAGAAATACATCAGAAGAAAAAAGATCTACAAAATCAACCCCAAACAATTAAGAAAATGGCAATAGGAACATATATATCAATAATTAGTTTAAATGTAAATGGATTAAATGCTCCAACCAAAAGACACAGACTGGCTGAATGGATACAAAAACAAGACCCATATATATGCTGTCTACAAGAAACCCACTTCAGACCTAAAGACACATAGACTGAAGTAAGAGGATGGAAAACTATATTCCATGCAAATGGAAAGCAGAAGAAAGCAGGAGCAGCAATCCTCATATCAGACCAAATAGACTTTAAAACAAAGAAGATTACAAGAGATAAGGAAGGACACTACATAATAATCAAGGGATCAATCCAAGAGGAAGACATAACAATTGTAAATATCTATGTACTCAACATAAGAGCACCTCAATACATAAGACAAACACTAACAGACATAAAAGGAGAAACTGACAGTAATACAATAATAGTAGGAGACTTTAACACCCCATTGACACCAATGGACAGATCATCAAAACAGAAAATTAATAAGGAAACACAAGTCTTAAATGATACATTAGATGAGATAGATCTCATTGATATCTTCAGGACATTCCATCCAGATGCAGAAGAATGCAACTCTTTCTCAAGTGCACATGGAACATTCTCCAGGATAGACCACATCTTGGGTCACAAATCAGACCTCAGTAAATTTAAGAAAACTGAAATCATATATAGCATCTTCTCTGACCACAACACTATGAGACTAGATATCAATTACAAGAAAAAAACTAAGAAACACAAACACATGGTGATTGAACAACACATTTCTAAATAACCAACAGGTTACTGAAGAATTCAAAAGGGAAAGCAAAAATTTCTAGAAACAAATGACAATGAAAACACGACAACTCAAAACCCATGGGATGCAGTCAAAGCAGTCCTAAGAGGGAAGTTTATAGCAATACAGTCCTACCTCAAGAAACAAGAAAAACATTGAATAGACAACCTAACTTTACACCTAAAATAACTGGAAAAAGAACAACAACAACAACAACAAAAGCCTAAAATTACAAGAAGGAAAGAAATCATAAAGATCTGAGCAGAAATAAATGAAAGAAACAATAATAAAGATTAATAAAACTAAAATTTGGTTCTTTGAGAAGATAAACAAAATTGACAACCCTTTAGCCAGACTCATCAAGAAAAAAAAGAGAAGAATAAAATCAGCAAAATTAGAAATGTAAAAGGAGAGGTTACAACAGACAATGCAGAAATACAAAGGATTATAAGAGACTATTATGAACAACTACGTGGCAATAAAATAGATAACGTGGAAGAAATGGACAGATTCTTAGAAAAGTTCAATTTTCCAAGACAGAACCAGGAAGAAATAGAAATTATGAACAACCCAATTACAAGCACTGAAATTTAAGCTGTGATAAAAAAAATCTCCCAAAAAACAAAATCCCAGGACCAGATGCCTTCACAGGAGAATTCTATCAAGCATTTAGAGAAGAACTAATGCCTATCCTTCCAAAACTCTTTCAAAAAACTGCAGAGGAAGGAACATTTCCAAATTCATTCTGGGAGGCCATCATCACTCTGATACCAAAACCAGACAAAGACAATAGAAAAAAGGAAATTATGGGCCAATATCACTAATAAACATAGATTAAAAAAATCCTCAACAAAATTTTAGCAAATTTTAGAATTCAGCAACACATCAAAAAGCTCACACACCATGATTAAGTTGAGTTTATTCCAGGAATGCAAGGATTCCTCAATATACACAAATCAATCAATGCGATACACTATATTAACAAATTGAAAGATAAAAGCCATATGATAATCTCAATAGATGTAGAAAAAGCCTTTGACAAAATTCAGCACCCATTTATGATTAAAACTCTTCCAAAAAATGGGCATAGAAGGAACCTACCTCAACATAGTAAAGTCCATGTATGATAAGCCTATAGCAAACATTATTCTCAATGGTGAAAAACTGAAAGCATTACCCCTAAGATCAGAAACAAGACAAGGGTATCCAATTTCACCACTATTATTCAATATAGTTCTGGAAGTCCTAGCTACAGCAATCAGAGAAGAAAAAGAAATAAAAGGAATACAGATTGGAAAAGAAGTAAGCCATCATGGTTTGCAGATGACATGATACTGTACCTAGAAAATCCTAAATATAGTATCAGAAAATTACTAGAGCTAATCAGTGAATTTAGCAAAGTTGTAGGATACAAAATCAATACACAGAAATCACTTACATTTCTATATACTAACAATGAAAAATCAGAAAGAGAAAAGGAATCAATCCCATTCACCATTGCAACAAAAAGAATTAAATATCTAGGAATAAACTTACCTAAGGAGACAAAAGAACTGTACACAGAAAATTATAAGACACTGATGAAAGAAATCAAAGTTGACATGAACAGATGGAGAGATATTCCATGTTCCTGGGTAGGAAGAATCAATACTGTCAAAATGTCTATACTACCAAATGCAATCTACAGATTCAATGCAATCCCTATCAAATTACCAATGGCATTTTTCACAGAACTAGAACAAAAAATTTCACAATTCATATGGAAACACAAAAAACCCTGAATAGCCAAAGCAGTCTCAAGAAAAAAGAATGGAGCTGGAGGAATCAAGCTTCCTGACTTCAGCTTATACTACAAAGCTACAGTCATTGAGACAGTATGGCACTGGCACAAAAACAGAAATACAGACCAATGGAACAAGATAGAAAGCCCAGAAATAAACCCATGCACCTATGGATACCTTATTTTTGACCAAGATAAGGCAAGAATATACAAAGGGGCAAAGACAGCTTTTTCAATAAATGGTGCTGGGAAAATTGGACAGCTACATGTTAAAGAATGAAATTAGAACACTTCCTAACACCATACACAAAGATAAACTCAAAATGGATTAAAGACCTAAATGTAAGACCAGAAACTATAAAACTCTTAGAGAAAAACATAGGCAGAACATTCGATGACATAAATCAAAGCAAGAGCCCCTATGACCCACCTCCTAGAGTAATGGAAATAAAAACAAAAGTAAACAAGTGGGACCTGATTAAACTTAAATGCTTTTGCACAGAAAAAGGAAACTATAAGCAAGGTGAAAAGACAACCCTCAGAATGGGAGAAAATAATAGCAAATGAAAAAACTGACACAGGATTAATTTCCAAAATATACAAACAGCTCATACAATTCAATGCCAGAAAAGCAAACAACCCAATCAAAAAGTGGGGGAAAGACCTAAAAGACAGTTCTCCAAAGAAGACATACAGATGGCTAACAAACTCATGAAAAGATGCTCAACATTGCTCATTATTAAAGAATGCAAATCAAAACCACAATGAGATATCACCTCACAACAGTCAGAATGGCCATCATCAAAAAGTCTACGAACAATAAATGGTGGAGAGGGTGTGGAGAAAAGGGAACACTCTTGCACTGTTGGTGGGAATGTAAATTGATACAGCCACTATGGAAGATGGTATGGCGATTTCTTAAAAAACTAGGAATAAAACCACCATATGACCCAGCAATCCCACTCCTAGGCATATACCGTGAGGAAACCCCATTGTTCATTGCAGCACTATTTACAATAGCTAGAACATGGAAGCAATGTAGATGTCCATCAACAGATGAATGGATAAAGAAGTTGTGGTACATATACACAATGGAATATTACTCAGCCATAAAAAAGAACACATTAGAGTCAGTTCTGATGAGGTGGATGAACCTAGAAGCTATTATACAGAGTGAAGTGAGTCAGAAAGAGAAAGATAAATATCATATTTTAACACACATATATAGAATCTAGAAAAATGATACTGAAGAATTTATTTATAGGGCAGCAATGGAGAAACATAGAGAATAGACTTATGGACATGGGGAGAGGGGAGAAGAGGGTGAGATGTATGGAAAGAGTAACTTGGAAACTTACATTACTATATGTGAAATAGATAGCCAACAGGAACTTTCTGTGTGGCTTAGGAAACTCAAACAGGGGCTCTGTATCAATATAGAGGAGTGGGATGGGGAGGGAGGTGGGAGGGAGGTTCAAAAGGGAGGGGATATATGTATACCTATGGCTGATTCATGTTGAGGTTTGACAGAAAACAACAAAATCTGTAAAGCAATTATCCTTCAATAAAAATATAAATTAAAAAAAAAAAAGACTAAGGGAGGAATGACAGGGAAGGAGGATCGAGGATTATTTTGAACTTGTCAGTCTGAAATGCCTGTTAGCATCCAAGAGCAGATGTAAACTGCTATTACACCTGGTCCCCAACCAGAATGTAAGCTCCAAGATAATAGGGATTTTTGTCTGTTTTTTTTTACTACCATATTCTTGAAACCTAGATGAGGCCCTGGCACATAGCAGGTGCTTGATAAATATTTGCTGAATGACTGGACAAATAAATGAATAAATATGAGTCTTGAGACTTTTTAGTTTGAAGTCTTGGCCTATAGCCCTTGCTGAATAAAGTGATGAAAAGCAAACTGTGGCAACAAATACCATATATTAATATCTAAATTGGTGAGAGAAAGCCAAGTCCAAGGGGCCTCTTCCACCTATCTGAACTCAAGTTCAGATTTCTGGATTGGCCTGCCACATGGAGAAAAGGGGAGCAAGGAGAATGGAGGGCCAGAGTCCACACAGAAGAGTGAGCCAATCCATTTATGTGATCTTTTAAAAGATTATTTTATTTTATAATTTCGGGTGCCGTGGGTCTTTGTTGCTGCAGTCTTTCCCTAGTTGCAGCGAGCGGGAGCTAGTCTCCAGTTGTGGTGTACCAGCCTCTCACTGCAGTGGCTTCTCTTGCTGCAGGGCACCAGCGCCATGTGCACAAGCTTCCATAGTTTGGGGGCATGGGCTCAGTTGTCATGGTGCACGGGCTTAGCTGCCCTGCAGCATATGGATCTTCCCAGGCCAGGGGCCAAACCTGTGTCCCCTGCCTTGGCAGGCGGATTCTTTACCACTGGACCACGAGGGAAATGCTATGTGATCCTTTAATGTATAAGATCTCTCCAAAGACAAAGAAAGCCTCAACAGTGATTTTCATTTCCTTCTTGAGGGAAAACAATGTGGGAATACGAAAAAGAAGAGACTCCCTCCCCATTTCCAACCCCCTCACCCTAAGTCTGTGATACAAAATATTGTTGTTTTTTAAAGCTTTTGCCAGTACTGAAATTCAATACATGGTTTGGTGTGAAAAATGTACTGTACAGGAAGTATATATATATATATATAGTTTGGCATGATTATGTATCACCCTATATCACTCTTGCTGGCTATTACGCTGTGAAAAGTCTGGTGTTATTTGAAATAACTGGAAGGATCAAGAAAATAAAGAAGTAAGAGTGTGGGGGGAAGTTTCTTAGTTTCAGCCTTCTGAGATACCAATAAACCAGTGCTAGTTACCAAGAGTCTACCTTTTGTGGGTGAACTCAGTCTTGACTGAATTGTGATACTCTGTCTCCCATGGTGAGTGTGTGTGTGTGTGTGTGTGTGTGTGTGTGTGTGTGTTAGTTGCTCAGTCATGTCCAATTCTTTGTGACCTCATGGTCTATAGCCTGCCAGGCTTCTCTGTCCATGGAATTCTCCAGGCAAGAATATTGGAGTGGGATACCATTTCCTTCTCCAGGGAATCTTCCTGACCCAGGGATCGAATATATATTTCCCGCACTGCAAGGGGATTTTTTTTTTTTTACTGTCTGAGCCACCAGGGAAGCCCTATGTCTCCCATATCAGGGTAGAATTCTAGAATACTGTCAAATACTCTTCTCTCATGGAGAGAGGCATCTGAATTTATCACATCTATTTCCTGAACTGTTCTATTTTACAGTTGGGTCTTTGATGTTTGGACTGACAAGCTAAGACTCTGCAACCTTGTTTTCTGGTGCCATTGAAATAGATCAGGAGAAACGCTCTAAAGAGACGAAATGAAATGTGTCAGTGGGGTTGGGAAGGTGCCATGAGTGGGAAAGCATGTGTTCTGCCTCTCCAAATAGCATCCCATCAAAACATTTAGAAACTTGCCATGGCGGGCAGCTCTATTCCCAAGATTTTTCCTGGGACCACCTTCTGTCCCATACTGTCCATCTTGTATATTTAAAAAAAAAATTTCCCCTTTTGTTTCTCCTTTGGTGCCCATATCCCTGACACGTCAATGCTAAATTAAGTGAAAGCTTTGTGTAAAAAAAAAAAAAAAAAAACCAGCTTCCACTCCGTCTTGTGAGTAGATATCCCCATATTTTAAATAGACAGACCTACAAACAAATCTCATGGCCTCTAATTTCTCAGGTTCCCAGTCTCCTGCTCACATTCATGTGTCTCTATTTCTGGCAGTCTTTCTTAGATCTGTATTTATTCCATAATGACTATCACATTCCTCTCCTCCTCCTGCTACATTCTCCTCCTCATAGAATTAATTAACTCTGAAAGTCATTTTCCATTCATTCATCACTGTATAATGCTAATTCTGTTCAGATTTGGTATTGATCAACAGATGACATGAATGAATGTTTCAACCCTGCTCCCACTCTGCCCACGAATGGAAGGCAGGTTGCTAAGCAAGGCTTTCTTTCCAGGCTCCAGCTTCTAGCAGGCTTTCATTTTTGCTTTGCTATGGGGATAATTTCTTGAAACCCCTATTTCCTTGTTCGCTAGTATTTGAACTGATATAGAAAGTTCAAACTCAGCCTCAGCATTCACAGCAGCCAGCATGTTAAAGTATTTGAGGTACCAAACGTATCTCCTCCCCTCACAGGTTCTAAAGCAACGGTGGGTGGCAGGGCGGGGGAATGCAAGAATCAAGTAAGTTCAAAGTATCTGTTTTGGCTGGAGGCTAATTTGGAGTCTGTGGTTGGGACCTGAATATAAATTTGGCTTTTTAATACATCCCTCTAGTCCCCAGGTAACTTACCACCTGTTGCTGGCAGGCTGTTTGAGAAAGCAAGAGCCAAAATTGAGATACTATCCTTGCTCTGCACTATATGCCACTACTTTTTCTTTGCAGAAAAGGAGGGGGGTGGTGTTGCCATGCTAATACTCTTAAAAGCATGGAAGTTTCTGTTTTATAAACAGTTGTTTTATTATTTTATTTTTGGCCATGCTGCGAGACATGTGGGATCTTGGTTCCCCAGCTAGGGACCATACCTGTGCCCCCTGCAGTGGAAGAGCAGAATCTTAACTACTAGACTGCCAGAGAAGTCCCTTATAAGCAGTTAGAAATAGAAAGAGAGGAAGAAAGTGGTTCCACAAAGAGTTCTTCCTGCCTGGTGCCCTCACCTAAACCTCTTTGTACTGAGGTGACATCTCCCATAATGCATTTTGCCACCCCCAGGCGCCCCATCCTCACCACCCAGCATTTATGGGACTGTGAGGTCTCTGTCTAGACGTGGAAAGCTGTGGAGGCAGGAAGGCTGAGGAGGAACCATTCTTAGTTCTCATCAGAGAGCAGCAGCCAAGGGGTAATCAAAGGGATGACTGACTTGAGTTTTGGTGGACACAGTCCCTGTGTTTGGAAAGAAGATAGTCAGTGGGGAGTGTGTGATGCACTCACATTATCTTCTCTCAGATGGTCTCCGTTCAAGGACATCCTGGCTTTGCTGTGAATTCAAGTTTAGTAGGCTTTTCCGATCTGACTGATCTGCCTTGTAATTGGTCGCATGGGCTTGTTTATTAAGCTTTGTTACTTTTCATGAGTTCTTAATCTTTTTCTGTACCTTCAGAAGTTGCAGTTTAGGTACTTTAAGGTAGAATCTCTTCTCTCTTTTCTCATCTCTTCCCCTGATTTCTGGTGCTCCTTTCTCCTGGTTCTCCAGCCTCTGGTTGGCAAATCACTCCTGTTCAGGCTTTTTGTTTTTGTTTTTAAACTCCATCCACTTGTCATGTTTCTCCTTTGGTGTTTGCTCGGTCTGAGGCTCTGTCCTATGCCTAAGTGTCATTTCAGCCCACCATTCTCCTCTTGAGCTTCTCTACTCCAGTATCTTCAACTAGCACATGTACTTGAGGCTGATCCCCAAATGTGTAATTCTTTCCCAAACCTCTCTTTTGAGCCCCAGACCCATATCTTAAGCCATTTACTAGACACTGTCCCCACCTGCACCTCATACTCAATTGACCAAAACCAAAATTCATCATGTATCCCCCAAACTGACTCCATTTCCTTTATTCTACATTTTGGTAAGTTACACCTACATCACTCAGGCTAGCCATGTGACTATAATATTCATGAGAGCATGGATCCAATTGGTTACCAAGTCCTAGCGATACCACCTTTCTAACGTATTTCAGATCTTCTTTTATCCTTCTTCACTGCTACCACCTTTCAGTCATGTCCGACTCTGCAACCCCATGTACTGCAGCATGCCAGGCTTCCCTGTCCAGCACCAGCTCCCGGAGTTTGCTCAAACTCATGTCCATAGAGTCAGTGATGCCATCCAACCATCTTATCCTCTACCATCCGTTTCTCCTTCTGCCTTCAATCCTGCTACTACCTTTAGAACCTATATAAGTTCAGGGTTTTCTTGTTAGTTTCAAACAACAGAAATGAACTGATTAAGCAAAACAAGGAATTTATTTGAAAAGACATTGGAAAGGCTGACAGAGTTGAAGGGAGAACTGAATAACCCTACTTCAGGAAGCATAGATCTGGGGCATCTCTAGGGGCCTTGGCAGGTGGAGCTCAGACTTTCTGTCTGTGACACGGCATTGGGTAACTCAGCTGCAATCATCTTTCATCTCTCTGTCTTTATCAAACTTTCAGATTCCTAGTAGAGAAAATCTGGTTGGCCATCTTTGAGTAAGTCATCCAGGATTAGGGGTTAGTGGCACAAGTTTGTGACTACTATAGACTCTTATAACTTCTCAACCCTTCCTCAGTACTGTCATAGCCTTCTCAAAGTCCTCTTCATCTTTCCAATCTATAGTTCACACCACCATCACTTTCATATTTTAAAAATATATCTTGTTCCAAGTATCGCTACTTAACATCCCTCCATAGTGCTTCATTGTTCAGAAAATAACCTGTAAGTTTCTTCTAAAGACTTCACTCTAGGATTTGGATCCTGGCTTTCTCTCCAGTCTCATCTCTTGCTACCTTTTCACGAAATCTTATCTTCCAGGCATACTGCAGTTACTGGCAATGCTCCTAAACAAGTCATGCCTTGTTCTATGTTCATGTTTTTGTGTGTGTTCCTCCCTCATCCTCCCTCTCTTCTTTTCACCTGGTCAATACATTCATCTTTCCAGACTCAGTTTAGAGATTAGTTCCAAACCTCTTCCTGTCTCTTATTATCCAGGTTAAGTCCTCTTCCCCTCTACTCCACTAGCATCCTGAATTTATCTCTAACATACACACTGCAATGTTACACTCAGCTCTCTCCTTGTCTTCTTCTTGGTTAAAAAATGAGCTCCTTGAGGTTGAAGACTACATCTAATTTATATTTGGTTTCCATTACCTAGGATGGTGCCTAACAGGTCACAGATGTTTGATAAATATATTGAAATAAATAAAACTGATTTTGAATGCCTGATATAAAGCAGAGCTTACTGCCTAGGAGACAAACACCCTACATATAAGAAAAGCACACGCAGAGCAACAATTTATTATGTAATTGCAGCTCGAGAAAAACAGAACCTGCAGGCTAGAGTGTGAGATTGGATTGATATGAAAAGTCTTCTCCCAAGAAGAAAGGTCTGAGAAGTAGCATAAAGAAAGAGGAAGACTCAAATGGATTGAAGAGGTTGGGAAGAGAGTTTGGAGTTTGGAGAATAAGATAAATAAATGCTTACTTTATAAATGTGTTTGAGGGATAAGCTAAAACCATTGGCTAGGCAGAGGCTGATTAAGATACAGTGAAAATACATCCTTACTGTATTGCACAGGGAACTATATTCAATATCTTCCAAAATGGAAAAGAACATGAAAAGAATATATATATATATATATAACTGAATCACTTTGCTATACAGTAGAAATTAGCACAACATTATAAATCAAAGATACTTCAATAAAATTTTTCTAAAGATATAGTGAAAAAATCAGTATGTGGTATGTTGGGGAGTCATAGGTTAGAAAAACAAGTTGGAGCAGATTGTAGCAGATTTTGTTTAAAATCTCTGTGCTTTCCATTCTCTGACTCCAACATAGAACATTCTAGACTGCCTTTTCATCACAAACACCCTGTGTCTCCTCTAGAATATTTTGAAAATGGACAGTTTCCAGGTCAAGGAATTCCCCCTTCCCCCCGAACTAAGATTTCCCTATGTCCTTCAAGGTACTGTACACTAGATCTTTCTATTCTTATTTTAGATGAAGTGTTTGTGTTTGTGTGATGTTTTTCCCCACCCTGGGTTGCAGACAAGCAGCAGAAGCCTTGCACCCCCCCACCCCACCCCCATTTGCTGGCTTCTATTTATTTTAGTTTCAATCTAAACATGAGCTAGACCCACAATTCCAGAAAAATTAGACATGAGAAAAGGATGAAAAGCTTACTAGTCTGTTTCCCTTAAAGGGGATTTGCAGAGTTTAGCTCAGTTTAGTTATCACTAGACAGTACATTTAGTGTTTATGTCTAGACAAACTGCAAACAATCACCTATGGACACTATTATTACTAATATGATCTTTCCTCCAAACTCATAAGCTTTATTGGCGCTTGGGCTAATAGGCCTTACTGCAGAATCGGATACGACTGAGCGACTGAACTGAACTGAACTGAAACCTCTACTTAATTGTCAGAAGGAAGTGAAGCCACTCAGTCGTGTCCGACTCTTTGCGACCCTTTGGACAGTAGCCCATCAGACTCCTCCATCCATGGGATTTTCCAGGCAAGAGTACTGGAGTGGGTTGCCATTTCCTTCTCCAATTTAATTGTCTGGGTCTCCTTAATTTGACCTCATTCTACCTCTCCACTTTTATATGTTGTTACTTCAAACAACAATAGCAAAAAAAAAAAAACAAAACAAAACCAAAATAACCCTCCAGTCAGGCCTAATAACTGGAAAAATATCATATTGAGAGGGGAGGTATATAGTACAGAATGGCTACTCCTCCTAATTTCACCCACGACTGACACAGGAATTTTTTTTAATGTCTTCATGTAGGTAAATTTCACCACTATCATGGAGTTGGAATGTCACCTTTAAATCATTTTGTCAACTCCATTTTTCACAGATGAGGAAATTGAGGCCCCAAGAAATGAATTGATTTACCTAATATGTTAGCATGTAGTTGTCATTATTTTTTCACATGTAACAATCACTTCCTCTTCCCTCCCTGCATTTACCAACTAAAGTTAAGTTCTTGAGGGCAAGGATCATCACATCTCATGCATTTTCTGCACTCACAAGGGCACTGCTGTCTCCTCTTGTTTCCCATCCAGGATCAAGAATGGGGCTGAGCACATAGAATGTGCTAAGAAGAGAATGTTTGCATTGAACTGAACCCCTGCAGAACGTGGACGATTTAGAGGCACGGAGTTTGGCCTCTCGGTGACTACTTGCCTCAGCTGGCCCACTTAGCAGTGAACAGCAATGGGCCAAAAGACACAAATCAAGTGTGTAGTCTTGTTTGCCCAACTAAGTTATAACTACCTTCTAATACAGACTTATTTTGTAGCCCATATCACTTTGAACAGTACTAGTCACAGAGTAGATGCTCAATTAACAACATTTTAGAGACCTCTTTGGTGATCCAGTGGTTAAAACTCTGTGCTTCCACTGCAGGGAGCAGGAGTTTTATCCCCAATCAGGGAACTAAGATCCTGCATGCTACGTGGCATGGTCAAAAAATAGGAAAAAAAATTTTTTTTAAATACAACATTTTAATTGACAGTTCTCGGATCAATAATCAGATCTTGGGCTGTGTTTCATGCAGCAACTAGAGTAGCTTTACCAAAGAGAAAGCACCAGGCTGTCAGAGATGGACACTGCTGGGTTGAAGGAGCATTTTCAGGTTGATCTATGCCTTAAATTGGCCTTGAACAAGAGCATCTGGGATCCTCTGCTGCCTTTTAGATACCAAAGAAGCATTTTGAAAAGTGCTACAATAAAGCTGATAATATAGTGGGGATTTTTGTTTTTCTATCTTTATTTTTAATTGGAGAATAATTGCCTTACAACATTGTATTGGTTTTGCTGTATAACAGTGTGAATCAGCCATAAGCTTAATTTAAGCTAGTTTAAACTCCAAAGAGAAAGCAGGTTATTTATTTTCACCATTAACCCAATCTTATTGATGTGCATCTTTCACCATGTTTGAACAGTAAATGGGCTTCCTAAGAATTAGTCAAGGAATCAAAATACTTTGTTACTAAATATTGCAACTTTTGCACCCCCCCCCCCCCTTTTCCCCAGAGGGAACTGGTATCTGGGGGAGGGGAGATGGGAAAGTAAGTGAAAGCATAGATTGCGAGAATATTTGTAACTGATGATTATTTTTATTATCTTAATTCTAGGTAGGGAAACAGCTATGCTTAGGTACCTGAGGGAACCAGTAATCCAAGCAGTCATTAAGAACTGGAAATTTAGTTGTGATGTTCCACTAACTATATCCCTTCTCGTGGAATTATTGGCTAATTATTGGCTAAGGCAGAATTGTTTCCATGTAGAGAAGAGTAGGCAGGTAGGTCTATAAAACAGTATTTATAATTTAAGAATATTGTCATGGTCCAGTTGCACAAAAGCATTTGCTTAAATAGTCAACTAGACCAGTTCCTTGAATGATCTAAAATCTCTATTTTTTTTTTATTGAGGTATAGTTAATGTACAATATCATATACGTTTCAGGTGTACAACATGGTAATTCACAATTTTTAAATGTTATAATCCATTTAAAGTTATTATAAAATATTGGCTGTATTCCCTGTGTTGTAGAATATATCCCTGTGTCTTATTTGTCTTCCACATAGCAGTTTGTACCCCTTAATCTCCCACTCCTGTCTTGCCCCTCCCCCTCCTCACTCCCCACTGGTGATCACTAGTTTGCTCACCATATCTGTAAGTATGCTTCTCTTCTGTTACAGTCAGAGTTTATTTTTTTTTAGATTCCATGTAGAAGTGATATCATATAATATTTGTCTTTCTCTGTCTGACTTACTTCACTTTAGCATAATACCCTCCCAGTCCATTCATGCTGTTGAAAATGGCAAAATATCATTCTTTTTATGGCTGAGTAATAGTCCATTTTATATACATACCACATTTTCTTTTTTTATATAATCTTTATCTCCTATTTATTTTTTGGGGTGTGATAGGTCTTTGTTGCTCTGCAGGTTTCTTTCTAGTTGAGGAGTGGGAGCTACTCTTTAGGGGCCATGTGTGGATTTCTCATTGCAATGGGTTCTCTTGCAGAGCTCAGGCTCAAGGGCACTTGGGCTCAGGAGTTGCAATTCTGGGCTCTAGAGCACAGCCTCAATAGTTGTGGTGCATGGGTTTAGTTGCTCTTGCTCTGCAGCATGTGGGATCTTCCCAGATCAGGGATCAAACCTGTCTCTCCTTCATTAGCAGGCAGACTCTTTACCACTGAGCCACCAGGGAAGTGCCATACCATATCTTCTTTATCTATTCAATTTAAGGTTGTTTCCATATTTTGGCGATTGTAAATATTTGCTATAAATATTGAGGTACATGTATTTTTTTTAATTAGCATTTTCAGACTTTTAAATATATATATATATATACCCAGGAGTAGAATGGCTGGGTCTCATGGTAGTTCCATTTTTAGTTGTTGTTTTTTTTTTGTTTTAAGGAAACATCATACTGTTTTCCACAGTGGCTGCACCAATTTACATCCCCACAAACAATATATGAGGGCTTCCTTTTTTCCACATCCTCTTCAATAATTGTTATTTGTGTTCTTTTTGATTATAACCATTCTGACAGATGTGAGGTGATAGCCTATTGTGGTTTTAATTTTCATTTCTTAAAACTGCTACTTTAGGAGTAATCAACGTATCAATTGTCATCGTGTCTCTAAGAAATCCCGCTTGCTAAACTCTTCAAAATGAAGTTTGGTTTTCCCCTAGCATGCAGGCTGAATAATGAATCCTTTTCTTTGCTACCCATATATATGCAATTCAGATCAGTTTGGTTGCTCAGTAGTGTCTGACTCTTGTGACCCCATGGACTGCAGCACGCCAGGCCTCCCTGTCCATCACCAACTCCCAGAGATTACACAAACTCATGTCCATTGAGTCGGTGATGCCATCCGACCATCTCACCCTCTGTCATCCCCTTCTCCTCCCACATTCAAACATATGCAATTAATGATCACCTAAATTGGCTCCTTTAAGTTTGGCTCCCAAACTTCATTGAGGGAGGTCAAGAACGTGTAGAAGACCACACCTTTGAGTAAGAAAATTATAATTGGGTATTCTGCTTCTTTTTTAGGTCTCAACATGGCAAACCAAGGACTTCCAGAACTAGCCCAGTTACATTTGAGAAAGAAATATTTTTTGATAGTGATGAGGTAAGAAAGAACATTAGCAATGTTCATTTATAATCTTTCTTTGGAGTTGCTTAGAGTACTTTATAAGCAGGGTCTCACAAACTTCCTGTTGAAAAGCAAAAAGTAGTCAAGATTCATATAGAAAGCAGGTTAATTTATCTAATTTAATGAAAGAGAAACAGAGACATAGAAAAGGGAAGAAAGAAAGTGAACTCGCTCAGTCGTGTCCAACTCTTTGCGACCCCATGGACTGTAGGCTACCAGGCTCCCCCGTCCATGGGATTTTCCAGGCAAGAATACTGGAGTGGGTTGCCATTTCCTTCTCCAGAGGATCTTCCTGACCCAGGGATCAAACCGGGTCTCCCGCATTTTAGGCAGATGCTTTACCATCTGAGCCACCAGGGAAGTGGGAAAAGAAAAGGGAAGAGACAGGGACATATCAACAAAGAATCATGGCTCAAAACCCAGGGACCAGAAATCTATTTTAGGACATGAGTGAACATTAAATCCTGACTTAAACTAGATATTGTGATCACTTCTTAAAACAAAACTCCATTGGGTAGCTTGGTTACTTCCCTAGGTTTATCACATTCAAGTAAATTTTCTGGGTCAACTTTTATTTCATCAGCCAGAGATAGTACAATTCAACATAAAGCTAAAAACATACTCTAATCATATTCAAGCTAATTTTCTGGGTCAACTTTCATTTCATCAGCCAGAGATAGTGCAATTCAACGTAAAACTAAAAACATACTTCAATTTAGACATTTTTACATGTGTGTGTGCACTTAGTCACTCAGTCGTGACGGACTCTGTGGTCCCATGGACTGCAGCCTGCCAGGCTCCTCTGCCCATGGAATTTTCCAGGCAAGAATACTGGAGTGGGGTACCATTTCCTACTCCAGGGGATCTTAGTTAACTGCTGGAGACTAATTTGGAAAAAGATGTAATACCTCAGAAAAATTTCCAGAGGCTTTCCCCCCCAAAATTAATTTTTAAATATACTATAAAAGAAGCCTTTGCATCTTCTCCCCCCAAAATTTTTCCAAGATGTTTATGATTCTAAATGTTATATACTATATATCACATCTGTGAAGCAGGATTTTCAAATGTATTTTTGTTTTGAACCCAGGGACTCCAGTTTTACAATAAGTAGTATAAATTAAATAAGTACATCTTTGGATTTGCCCCCTATTGCTTCCCACCATCCCTAAAGGAATGTATGGCATGGCTCTGCTAGTCCTTCTCCTAGTCCTCCTCCAACCCCTGAAAATTGCCAACTCCTGGCGTTTTCCTCCTGGAGCATAACACCTCCCCTCACCACACAGTTCTGTTGCTCCTTACTATCTCCCTCTTTTTCATTCACCTTCTTACTCTATTTGCCTGTGCAGTTCCCTTTCTTCTGAATCTCATCTTACCCCATCACCTTCTTGAGAACAGGCGATCTTTAGAAATGCTGATCCACACACAGGATTGTGCTCTTTATCTAATTTCTCATCAGACCAAGCCCGAAGGAGGTAACTCAGAGTTTTTTTTATCTCCTTGTGTTCTCATGCCTTTGACTCATTCTTAGATTATCTAGGGCCAGACAATAACCCCGGAGTCAGCAGGAGGTGGAACAGGCCCAGCAACTCTACCACCAGGCATGACACTCAAACAATCCACCAGCACCACCACTGGCAGATAAATGCAAAACGGCAGGCAGAAGGGCTGGGGCTTCCCTGGTGGCTCAGACGGTAAAGAATCTGCCTGCAATGCGGTACACGTTGGGTTTGGTCCATGGGTCGGGAAGATCCCCTGCAGAAGGGAATGACTCCCACTCCAGTATTCTTGCCTGGAGAATTTCAAGGCCAGAGGAGCCTAGCAGGCTGCAGTCCATGAGATTGCAAACAGTCAGACACAACTGGACAACTAACACTTCCACACTTCTCAGACAGAAGTGTTACCAAAATTAAATTACTCTTTACTACATTTCTGGAAGAATCATAAATCGCAAAATTATTTTTTAAAAAATGCAGAGTGCACTGCTATTTCTCTCTTCCTGTGTGCCACCCCCCAGCTCAGCAAGCAGTTATCCCCAGGACTTTCTTCCACTCACAACCCTTAAGTTATTGTCCTTCTGTAACTTGCTTTTCTCCTTAAAGATTGTCCTTCATTTTTTTCTTTCCGCTTCTTTTTATCTGCTTTCCTTCCTACAGAAATGGGAAAGGCAGAGGAAAGAGGTGTAAACCCTTGGGGTGATTTGTCTAAACTTTGATGCCGTCCTTGTCTATTTCACCGCTTCACCTCCTAATGACCCCTAACATTTCACACAGCTGGTCCACATTTCCATATACAAGCTGCTCTGTCAGGACGCCTTAGAACTTAGCTCTGCAGGTTATGGCTCTCATTCCAGCAACCCAGGGTGCAGAACATGAAGTTCTTCTCACTTAATTTGAGTTAGAGACCAGATTTTAGCTGGACTGAGGTGGAGTAAGGAATGGAATATTGTTTAGGATAGGTGCAACTTGAAACACTAATATTTTGTTTATTTTCTCTAGGTTATTGATGCAGTCGGGCAATCAAAATTTGTTCTAAAGAACCTGCACCATTACACAGTCCATCCAAATTTGGTAGGTGATAAAAAGCATTCCCCCACAGTCTCCAAGAGCAAGTTTCAGCTGCGGTGCCGAGGCCCAGTGCAGAGAATAACCCAAGTGCCCCCAAGTGCCACCAGCTACTGTGCCTGTGCATCCTCCTGGGACCGGGAAGCAGAGCTGTCTCAGGGCGCTGATGGGAACGGTGGCGAGGGAGGAGGGTGGGGCTGTGAAGAAAGTAGGCCCTGCAGCTGACTTTTTTTTCTTATGTTGAGAAAACATATGTCTCATTAGGAAGTATTCTGTTTTCTCCCTCTCCCTTCCTCCCTCCCTAGTCCCCTGCCATCCACCTACTGATGGAAAAGCAAATTTAGTGGGCCTCCCCCTTCCCCCACCACATCTAAAGTGACCGGCTCTTTTTGTGACTGTTTTTCCTTTTTGACATTGTGCTTATTCTGCCTTTTAATGTGGTTGTGCCTGGAGAAACGTTGGTGGGTGGGAAGAGGTAGATGAGAGCTGTGTTGGCCTCCTCAGGGCTCCCTGGGATCAGAGATTTGGTACCTCATGGTCCACTCTGCCACAGCCTTGTAGAGAAGGCCATTTAGGTTTAACATAGAAACTTCTGTTGGCCCTATTGTTGTTGGACACAATGTTACACTTTTTCACAAGCATTAAGTCCTCTCTGTTCCTTTTTATGTGGAAACTTTCCCATCTCATTTCCCCAGCCCCTTGGTGGATTTGCAGGGAAATGTTCTGAGAGGAGAAAGGGACTGAAAGCTTCAGACATTTTCTGTAAAACAAGTTTTTGAGCAGATTTAGTCAGGCCCTGTCCAGCTTCTCTGTCCCTACCCCTTAGAGGCAAAAGATTAGCTAACCAATCAGTTAATCTGCCCTTGATCTAATCCCTTTGTCTCTCTGGAAAATTTTCTGTCTGCTCAGGCCCAGTACTATGAGCCTTTGAAGCCCACTGCACTGCAGAAATTCCTGGCTCGAAACAGGAAAATTCGAAGCTTCATGTTAAAAGTAATAGAGTATGATCAGGATAAGACCTTACTGATTCTGACCAACAACCCACTTCCCTGCCCGATAGATCATCAAGGAAAGGACATCACACCAAAATACTTTTCCAATGAGTTACTGCTCAAGGTAAGAACACCTGGGGAAGTTTCCTGGCATCATGAGTAAGGATCCTGAGGAACTAGCAGTTAGCTTGAAGAAGGGAGCTAACTTAACATGGAAGATGGTACTCAGGGCCAACTACTTTCTTCTTATTCTTTGCCACATGCTTCACCAAACAGAATCTGAGGGCCTGGGAAATACTCTGAATCAGAGCTGTACAAACTTGGGTCATGAAACTTCATTCATTGCACAGAGAAAAGAAGGTCTTAGTAAAAAAATTGTTCTTCCTTGATCAAAGATATTTGTAATTAACAAAGGGTAAACTAGCCACTGGCTTTCTAATTGAGTATAAAGTGCTGTGGTTAGTTGCTCAATTGTGTCTGACTCTTTGTGACCCATGGACTGTAGCCCACCAGGCTCCTTTATCCATGGGATTCTCCAGGCAAGAATACTGGAGTGGGTTGCCATGCCCTCCTCCAGGGAATTTTCCCAACCCAGGGACTGAATCCAGGTCTCCCACATTGCAGGCGGATTCTTTGAGTATAAAGTAGCAACAGATAAATCTGGAATGACAAGTAAGGAACAGAAATGAATATCTAAACGGGAAGAGTTATGCTCTCCACCCATAGCTCTTGGGTATCAAGAGGGAAGAGGAACAGAAAATTTACTATCCCAGCAGCCAGATATTTGGGGCTCTGTTATAAACTGTGGTTGTTGTTTAGTTGTGTCTGACTCTTTTGCGACCACAAGGACTGTAGCCCGCCAGGTGCCTCTGTCCATGGGATTTCCCAGGCAAGAACACTGGAATGGGTTGCCATTTTCTTCTTCAGGGAATCTTCCTGACCCAGGTATTGAACCCACATCTCCTGGATTGGCAGGTGGATTCTTTACCACTGAGCCACCAAGCAAGCCCAGGACAAATGCTAGATACATGCTAAGCTAAGAACTAAAATATAAAGGTGATTACAGGACAGTTTCTATCTTAAAGGAATTCGGAGTCTAACAGGAGAGACAGATCAATAAATGAGATATACAAAGTAATTATTAATATAATATACTAGAATATGTGAGTAATAAAAGAATATACAAGATATACTAATATACAGTAGAGAACAGTATCTTTGTTGGAGGAAAGGAAATAATCAGGGAGGTTTGGCAAAGGAGGTGAACCCTAACCAAAAATAAAAGAAGATATTCTAATCAATGGGAAAAGCAGAGGCATAGATTCATGAGAAAGTGAGGTGCATTTAGGGGAATGTAACAGAGTAAATGGTGGTACTGGAGAAGACTCTTGAGAGTCCCTTGGACTGCAAGGAGATCAAACCAGTCAATCCTAAAGGAAATCAACCCTGAATATTTACTGGAAGGACCAATGATGCTAAGGCTGAAGCTCCAATACTTTGGCCACCTGATGTGAACAGCCAAAGAGCCGACTCATTGGAAAATACCTGGATGCTGGGAAAGATTGAAGGCAAAGGGGAAGACGGCGGCAGAGGATGAGGTGGTTAGATAGCATGATGGACTCAACAGACATGACTCTGAGCAAACTCCAGGAGATGGTGGAGGACAGAGAAGCCTGGCATGCTGCAGTCCATGGGATCACAAAAAGTCAGACATGACTTATCAACTGAACAGCAGCAATAAGAGAGTAAATGGCAGGAGTTAAAAAGTATAACCAAATCTGCAGTTTAGAAAGATCTTTTATGGAAGTTGAGAGAAAAGTATAATAGTTGCAGAGGAGATAAAAATCACAAAGATTAACTATCACTCAACATTCAAAAACTAAGATCATGGCATCTGGTCTCATCATTTCATGGCAAGTAGATGGGGAAACAATGGAAACAGTGACAGACTTTACTTTCTTGGGCTCCAAAATCACTGCAGATGGTGACTGCAGCCATGAAATTAAAAGACACTTGCTCCTTGGAAGAAAAGCTATGACAAACCTAGACAGTATATTAAAAAGCAGAGACATTACTTTGCCAACAAAGATCCGTCTAGTCCAAGCTATGGTCTTTCCAGTAGTCATGTACAGATGTGAGAGATGGACCATAAAAAAGGCTGAGAACCAAATAATTGAAGCTTTTGAACTGTGGTTCTGGAGAAGACTCTTGAGAGTCCATCGGACTGCATGGAGATCAAACCAGTCAATCCTAAAGGAAATCAACTCTGAATATTCATTGGAAGGACTGATGCTGAAGCTGAAGCTCCAATATTTGGCCACCTGATCAAAGAGCCAATTCATTAGAAAATACCCTGATGCTGGGAAAGATTGAAGGCAGGAGAAGAAGGGGAGGACAGAGAACAAGATGTTGGATGACATCACTACTCGATGGACATGAGTTTGAGCAAGCTCCAGGAGATGGTGAAGGACAAGGAAGCCTGGTGGGCTGCAGTCCATGGGACTGCAAAGAGTCAGACATGACTGAACAACAACTATTTTGTTGTTACAATTGTCAAGGTGAGACATGCTGAAGAATTTAATTGTCAGCTAAAAAAGATAAACAGCATGAGAGTTGTGAGTTAAGTTTTATTTGGGACAAAATCAGGACTGCAGCCCAGGAGACAGCACCTCAGATAGCTCTGAGAGACTGCTCCAAAGAGGTTGTGGAGGAAGGTCAATATATAAGATTTTGGTGAAAGGGGAGTTCAGTGCAATCAAACACTTATTTTACAAAAGGTTTTCTGCTAGTCATGAGGGGCTAATGTCACCATGAAGGGATTTAGTTCTTTTCTAGATATGAGGAGAGGCAAGGATTGGGATGTATAGTCAAAGCTTTGGTTTTTCCAGTACTCATGTATGGATTGAAGAACTGATTCATTAGAAAAGACCCTGATGCCGGGGAAGATTGAAGGGAGGAGAAGGGGACGACAGATGATGAGATGGTTGGATGGCATCACCAACTCAATGAACATGAGCCTGAACAAGCTCCAGGAGTTGGTGATGGACAGGGAAGCCTGGCATGCTGCAGTCCATGGGGTTGCAAAAGTCAGGGACATGATTGATAGACTGAAGTGAACTGAACTGAAGGACTGGAATCATTATCGGTTCCTGAAAATATCTATCTAAAGACGTGTTCCACCAGTTTCCCTGGAGCACACAGTGGCTCTCCACCCTGATTTCTCTTCAGAGTGTTGAAAATCGGAAGCTGCAGTAGCACAGGATTCAATCTCTGCAGAGGCAGGTGTAAATGCCCCTGTTGTTGTTCAGTCACTGGCACATGCTCTTGGCAAGCGCCAATTTGCACTTGACAGGCCAGTGCCAATTTGTAGTTGACAGAACTAAATCAATAACAGAAAATGAAGAAAACCAATTCAAAATATATTTAGGAATCATGATCTAAAAAAGATCTTTAACTCCCTGGCAATCCAGTGGTTAAGACTCTGGGGTTTCATTGCTAGGGGCCCTAGTTCAGTCTCTAGTCAGAGAGCCAAGATCCCATAAGCCTTGTGGTGTGGCCAAAAATATGTGTGTGTGTGTGTATGTGTGTCTTTCTTGTGAAAAAAGATCTTGACAGCCATAAGAGTGGACCTAATATAACTGCTGCTGCTGCTGCTAAGTCACTTCAGTCATGTCCAACTCTGTGCAGCCCCATAGACGGCAGCCCACCAGGCTCCCCTGTCTCTGGGATTCTCCAGGCAAGAACACTGGAGTGGGTTGCCATTTCCTTCTCCAATGCATGAAAGTGAAAAGTGAAAGTGAAGTCACTCAGTCGTGTCCGACTCTTAGCAACCCCATGGACCGCAGCCTACCAGACTCCTCCATCCATGGGATTTTCCAGGCAAGAGTACTGGAGTGGGTTGCCATTTCCTTCTCCAATGCATGAAAGTGAAAAGTGAAAGTGAAGTCACTCAGTCGTGTCCAACTCTTAGCGACCCCATGGACAGCAGCCTACCAGGCTCCTCCATCCATGGGATTTTCCAGGCAAGAGTACTGGAGTGGGTTGCCATTTCCTTCTCCAATGCATGAAAGTGAAAAGTGAAAGTGAAGTCACTCAGTCGTGTCCAACTCTTAGCGACCCCATGGACAGCAGCCTACCAGGCTCCTCCATCCATGGGATTTTCCAGGCAAGAGTACTGGAGTGGGGTGCCATTGCCTTCTCTGCTAATATAACTAGAAGAAATTAAATAAGTGAAAGTGTTAACAAAAAATCTAATTATAACATAAATATGATGCTGGGAGTGGAATTACCCAAGATAGACCATTATAATAACATGTGGTTAATTTAGAGTTAGTATTTCCTCCATTGCTAGATGGATGGCAATGAAAGATTCCTTTCCAAATGGAAGATAAAATGCTAACATCCAACAATATAAGCTGACAGAGGAGTTAATTGATTCATTGCCTGTGATTTCTTGGGTCTCAGAATTTGTGCCATTTGAGCATAAGCTCAGTGATTGTTCTCCTGGTAGTGGGTAATATACACTGAGAGGAACAAATGCCAGGCCAGGGTTGCCTTGCTCAAGGTAGAGAAGGAAATACAAGACTATCATGTAACCTTGGTGCAAGAAGAGCTTCCTTCCAACAGCTGC
This sequence comes from Cervus elaphus, assembly GCF_910594005.1. NCBI lineage: Eukaryota > Metazoa > Chordata > Mammalia > Artiodactyla > Cervidae > Cervus > Cervus elaphus. The sequence continues at coordinate 100,736,827 of NC_057832.1, read as the reverse complement.
CACTTTGTGAGCCTTGCAGGTCACATGCGGGACCTGATCCTATTCATGAGTAAATTACAGTACCAGCCAAATTGTATTAATAGACAGTAGTAAGGCTTTGATTGTTGAAGACTGGCAGCATGGTAATTTTATGGGGCTATTTGGAACAAGTCCAAGAAGATGGAAATGCCCAATATCTAGAATGCCTCTTGAATATTCATGCTGCATCCCTCCTTGTCTTACTAGACAAATGTGGCAATCTTTTGTGAGCCTAAGACTATACACAAAGGAAGCATTCTTTTGCTACATCCAGACATGTGTATAAGAAGAGTGTGGGTATTAGCAATCAAGTTGAAGAATGGACCAGACATGTCTATCACAGTGGTTGTTATACTCACAGCCCTTTCTAAGTAACATGGCCCTACCACAGTTTGTGAAGAAAGGCCATATTCTGAGTAACTAGACTCAGGAGGACACTAGACCCAGGGAAGTCAATCTCATAGGCTGCTTAGTGACCTGTGCTATAGATTGGTGCTGTTAAACCAAACCACCAAACAAAAACTGAAACCAAACCAAAACCAACTGAGGCCAAAAGCTTGGCATTAGTACACTGGTACCGAAGCAAATCTCAGAGACAGAATTTTGGGTGAAATAGAAAAGAATAGACTTATTGCTCTTGACTAAATAAGATGTACAACTTAAGAGTTGTGAGTTAAGGTTTATTTGGGGCAAAATGAGGACTGCAGCCTGGGAGGCAGCATCTCAGAGAGCTCTGAGAGACTGCTCCAAAGAGGGAGTGGGGCAAGGTCAATATATATAAAATTTTGGTGAAGAGGGAGTTCAGTGCAGTCAGGCACTCACTTTACAAAAGGTTTTCTGCTAGTTATGAAGAGTTGATGTCACCATGAAGGGATTTAGTACTTTTCTAGATATGAGGAGATACAAGGATTGAGATCATAAATTCTGTTCCTAAAAACACCCACAGCCTTGTCTAACTCAATGCAAATAGGAGCCATGCCATGTAGGACAACCCAAGATGGACAGGCCATGGTGGAGAGTTCTGACAAAATGTGGTCCACTGGAGAAGGTAATGGCAAGCCACTTCAGTATTCTTACCTTGAAAACCTCGTGAACAATATGAAAAGGCAAAAAAGAAATGACACTGAAAGATGAACTCCCCAGGTCTTTAGGTGCCCAATATGCTACTGGAGAAGAGTAGAAGAATAACTCCAGAAAGAAGAAAGAGACGAAGGCAAACCGAAAACAATGCCCAGCTGTGGATGTGACTGGTGAAGGAAGTAAAGTCCGATGTATAAAGAACAACATTGCATAGGAACCTGGAATGTTAGATCCATGAATCAAGGTAAATTGGAAGTGGTCAAACAGAAGATGGCAAGAGTGAACATTCTAGGAATCAGTGAACTAAAATGGACTGGAATGGGTGAATTTAATTCAGATGACCATTATATACTACTGTAGGTAGAAGAAATGAAGTAGCCTTCATAGTCAACAAAAGGGTCCTAAATGCAGTACTTGGATGCAATCTCACAAACGACAGAAAGATTTCTGTTCATTTCCAAGGCAAACCATTCAAAATCACAGTAATCCAAGTCTGTGCCCCAACTACTAGTGCCAAAGAAGCTGAAGTTGAACAGTTCTATGATGACCTACCAGGCCTTCTAGAACTAACACCAAAAAAAGATGCCCTTTTCATCATAGGGGACTGGAATGCAAAAGTAGGAAGTAAACAGATACCTAGAGTAACAGGCAAGTTTGACCTTGGAGTACAAAATGAAGCAGGGCAAAGGCTAACAGAGTTTTGCCAAGAGAACACACTGGTCATAGCAACACCCTCTTCCAACAACACAAGAGAAGACTCTACACATGGACATCACCAGATGGTCAATAATGAAATCATGTTGATTATATTCTTTGCAGCCAAAGATTGAGAAGCTTTATACAGTCAGGAAAAACAAGACCAGGAGCTGACTGTGGCTCACATCATGAAATCCTTATTGCAAAATTCAGACTAAATTGAAGAAAGTAAGGAAAACCACTAGACCCTTGAGGTATGACCTAAATCACATCCATTAGGATTATACAGTGGAAGTGACAAACAGATTCAAGGGATTATTAGATCTGATAGAGTGTGTGAAGAACTATGGATGGAGGTCTGTGACATTGTAGAGGGGGTGGTGATCAAAACCATCCCCCAAAAAAAGAAATGCAAAAAGGCAAAATGGTTGTCTGAGGAGGCCTCACAAATAGCTGAGAAAAGAAGAGAAGTGAAAGGCAAAGGAGAAAAGGAAAGATATACCCAAATTTGAATGCAGAGTTTCAAAGAATAGCAAGGAGAGATAAGAAAGCCTTCCTCAGTGATCAGTGCAAAGAAATAGGGGAAAACAATAGAATGGGAAAGACTAGAGGTCTCTTCAAGAAAATTAGAGATACCAAGGGAACATTTCATGCAAAGATGGGAACAATAAAGGACAGAAATGGTATGGCCCTAACAGAAGCAGAAGATATTAAGAAGAGGTGGCAAGAATACACAGAAGAACTATATAAAAAGGATCTTCATGACCCAGATAATCATGATGGTGTGATCACTCACCTAGAGTCAGACATTCTGGAATGCGAAGTCAAGTGGGCCCTAGAAAGCATGACTATGAACAAAGCTAGCAGAGGTGATGGAATTCCAGTTGAGCTATTTCAAATCCTAAAAGATGATGCTGTGAAAGTGCTGCACTCAATATGTCAGCAAATTTGGAAAACTCAGCAGTGGCACAGGACTGGAAAAAAGGTCAGTTTCAATTCCAATCCAAGAAAGACAACATCAAAGAATGTTTAAACATTGCACTCACCTCACACCCTAGCAAAGTAATGCTCAAAATTATCCAAACTAGGCTTCACCAGTATGTGAACTGTGAACTTGCAGATGTTCAAGCTGGATTTAGTAAAGGCACAGGAATCAGAGATCAAATTGCCAACATCTGTTGGATCATAGAGAAAGCAAGAGAATTCCAGAAAAACAACTACTTTTGCTATATTGACGATGCCAAAGCCTTTGACTGTGTGGATCACAACAAACTGTGGGAAATTCTTTAAGTGATGGGAATACCAGACCACCTTACCTTCCTCCTGAGAAATCTGTATGCAGGTTAAGAAGCAACAGTTAGAACTAGACATGGAACAATGGACTGGTTCCAAATTGGGAAAGAAATACATCAAGGCTGTATATTGTCATCCTGCTTATTTAACTTACATGGAGAATACATCATGCAAAATACTGGGCTGGATGAATCACAAGCTGGAATCAAGATTGCCAGGAGAAATACCAATAACCTCAGATATGCAGATAACACCACCCTTATGGTAGAAAGTGAAGAGGTTCTAAAGATCCTCTTGGTTAAAATGAGAGAGAGAGTGAAAAGCTGGCTAAAACTCAATATTCAAAAAAGTAAGATCATGGCATCTGGTCCCATCACTTCATGGCAAGTAGATGGGAAAACAGTGGAAAGAGTGATAGACTTTACTTTTGGGCGCTCCAAAATCACTGCAGATGGTGACTGCAGCCATGAAATTAAAAGATGCTTGCTACTTGGAAGAAAATTTATGACCATCCTAGACACCATATTAAAAAAACAGAGACATTACTTCGCCAACAAAGGTCCGTCTAGTCAAGGCTATGATTTTTCCAGTAGTCATGTATGGATGTGAGAGTTGGACTATAGTGAAAGCCGAGTGCCAAACAATTGGTGCTTTTGAACTGTGGTGTTAGAGAAGTCTCTTGAGAGTCCCTTGGACTGCAAGGAGATCCAACCAGTCCATCCTGAAGGAAATCAGTCCTGAATATTGATTGGCTGGACTGATGCTGAAGCTGAAACTCCAATACTTTGGCCACCTGACGCAAAGAACTGACTCATTAGAAAAGGCCCTGATGCTGGGAAAGATTGAAGGCAGGAGGGGAAGGGGAGGACAGAGGATGAGATGGTTAGGTGGCATCACTGACTCGATGGACATGAGTTTGAGCAAGCTCTGGGAGTTGGTGATGGACAGGGAAGCCTGGCATGCTGCAGTCTATCGGGTCACACAGAATCAGACGCAATTGAGTGACTAAATTGACAGAAAAACACCCAACTATCTAAAGACCTGTTCCACCAGATTCCCTGGAGCACAGAGTGCCTCACTCCAAACTGAATTCCCTCGGGGGGTGTTGAAAGTCAACAGCTGCTGTGGCACAGTGTTCAGTCTCTGCAGAGGGAGATGGCAAATGCCCTGTTGTTCAGTCATTGGCAATGCAATTGGTAAGTGACAATTAATGATTGACATTGCTTTGCCAGGCAAAGGGGGACACAGTGGGCTCCTACACTGAGAAACTGTGTGTCACAACCTAGGAGGATTTGAAGAGTTTTATAGTAATAGTTCATGAGTGGTGTTGCTGATAAAATTAGGCTGTATTCAGGTCCTGAATGCTTTTAATCTTGTCTCAGGTGGTCCTGATGAACTTCTCTGGTTCCTTTAATCTTGCTTCAGGTGGTGTCTTGACTACTCTTCCCTTGAATAACAACTGTTTGCTAATCAGGGAAGGTCATGGAGGCTGGAGTCCTACAAATGAGAAATAGGCGACAGAAAGATCTGTGCCCAGGAGCCCCACAGGGTCCTGCTTAGTTTCGTAACCTACCAACAACCAAAATCCTTGAGCTAATCAGATTCTTGCTTCCAGGCATCTGAATTGGGAAAGGAAAAGATTGAGAGTGTGTGAGGAGGAGGAGAGCATTGAGATTGGAGGAGGGCATGGTAACCCACTCCAGTATTCTTGTCTGGAGAATCCCATGTATAGAAGAGCCTGGTGGGCTACAGTCCATAGGGTCACAGAGTCAGATACGACTGAAGTGACTTAGCACACATGTGCACATGGGAATAAAAACTGAAAGGGCATGGAAAGGAAGGACAGAAAAAAGTCAAACCATGAGTAAGAAGGTAGCAGGTAGGTAGGGGCAGATTGAAGCAAAAGTTGTAGGTTAAAAAAAATATATATACATTCAGGGCAAAAGTAAGGAATGAATGCTAGAGCGAGAAGGAGACAGGAAGAAAGTAGCAAAATGTTAATAGCATGATGCTAAATGATATGAGATAAGACAGACAAGCTCATGCAGTTGGTGTCCTTACCTCGTGCTGCTTTGGATTCCAAATAATGGTTTTATTCTTGTTTTTCTGCTCTAAAATCTAGCCCTGCTAAGGTTTCTGCTTTTTTGTGGTCAGATTATTGGCTATGACAGGTCCTAGGCATACATGGAGGTAACTTCAATGAATACCCCTATTAATGGAGGTAATGTCAATGAATCCTGTTCCTCAAAATTAAATAGTTTCAAGAGCATGAGAATCAAAAGGACATGGTTCAACCACAGGATTTTTATAAATTTATGAGATTTTTATGAGAATTAAACAATAAATGTAATTTATATAGCAAATAAATACAACAAAATAACCAATAAATGTAATAACAAATATAAAAAAAGACATGGTTAATTCAGCAGCAAGCATTTTAAAAAAGAGGTTTGAAAATTCTGAGCAAAAAGGTTCAGTACAGGTCAACTAATTAGTTTGGTTATTCACTTATTCTGTCATTCTTTTATTCATTCAACAACATTTATTGAGCACTTACTATTTGCCAGGCAATGCTTTGTGGCAGGGATTGGTCAGTGACTAAGTCAAAGTTTAATTCCAGTGGAGTAGACAGACCATAAGCAAGTCAATGATTGCACAGAAAATGTCTAATGTAATAAGTGCCCCCAAAAGTAGGGTAAAGGAATGGAGAGTGATGGGTGTGATTTTAGACGGTGTAGCTAGAGAAGGTTCTCAGAAGCAGTGATGACATTTGAATAGGGACTTTAATGAGATATGTCCTGCAGCTGCTACACCTAGAATATTGTTCCCATTTCAGATTGCCACACATTAGGAAGAATCTAATTTGTAACTTTCTCAAATGAGTTAAAATGAGAGAAATCAGGAGAACGGGGAACAATCCAAAGCCATGTCATGTGAAAAAAGTTCACAGTGCTGGCAATGTTGAGTCTGGAAGAGAGCGGGAACTCGGGAAATGTGATAGATTTCTTTAAATTATTTAAGGACTCTATGAAAGAGACACTAGATTTGTTCTGTTTGGAGTTGTTGCTGTTGTTCAGTCACTCAGTCATGTCTGACTCTTTGTGACCCATGGACTGCAGCATGCCAGGTGTCCCCATCCTTCACTATCTCCTGGAGTTTGCTCAAACTCATGTCCATTGAGTTAATGATACCATCCAACCATCTCGTCCTCTGTCACCCGCTTCCCTTCCTGCCCTTCAACTTTTCCAGCATCAGGGTCTTTTCCAATGAGTCAGCTTGTCGCATCAGGTGGCCAAAGTATTGGAGTTTCAGTTTTAGCATCAGTCCTTCCAATGAATATTCAAGGTTGATTTCCTTTAGGACTGACTGGTTTGATCTCCTTGCTCTCCTCTTGGGAAGACTTTCAAGAGTCTTCTCCAGCACCACAGTTCCAAAGATCAATTCTTTGGTGCTCAGCCTTCTTTATGGTCCAACTCTCACACTTGTACATGACTATTGGAAAAACCATAGTTTTGACTATACGGATCTTTGTCAGCAAAGTGTTGTCTCTGCTTTTTAGTACTCTGTCTAGGTTTGCCGTAGCTTCTCTTCCAGTTAGCAAGTGTCTTTCTATTTCATGGCTGAAATTTGGACTGTAGGGTAGAAGTTGCAGGGTGTTCAGTTCAGTTCAGTCGCTCAGTCGTGTCCGACTCTTTGCGACCCCATGAATCACAGCACGCCAGGCCTCCCTGTCCATCACAAACTCCCGGAGTTTACTCAAACTCATGCCCATTGAGTCAGTGATGCCATCCAGCCATCTCATCCTCTGTCATTCCCTTCTCCTCCTGCCCCTAATCCCTCCCAGCATCAGGATCTTTTCCAATGAGTCAACTCTTTGCATGAGGTGGACAAAGTATTGGAGTTTCAGCTTCAGCATCAGTCCTCCCAATGAACACCCAGGACTTATTTCCTTCAGGATGGATTGGTTGGATCTCCTTGCAGTCCAAGGGACTCTCAAGAGTCTTCTCTAACACCACAGTTCAAAAGCATCAATTTTTCGGCACTCAGCTTTCTTCACAGTCCAACTCTCACATCCATACATGACCACTGGAAAAACCATAGCCTTGGCCAGATGGACCTTTGTTGGCAAAGTAATGTCTCTGCTTTTTAATATGCTATCTAGGTTGGTTATAACTTTCCTTCCAAGGAGTAAGCATCTTTTAATTTCATGGCTGCAGTCACCATCTGCAGTGATTTTGGAGCCCAAAAAAATAAAGTCTGACACTGTTTCCACTGTCTCCCCATCTATTTCCCATGAGGTGATGGGACCAGATGCCATGATCTTAGTTTTCTGAATGTTAAGCTTTAAGACAACTTTTTCACTCTCCTCTTTCACTTTCATCAAGAGGCTTTTTAGTTCCTCTTCACTCTCTGCCATAAGGGTGGTGTCATCTGTATATCTGAGGTTATTGATATTTCTGCCGGCAATCTTGATTCCAGCTTGTGCTTCTTCCAGCCCAGCGTTTCTCATGATGTACTCTGCATATAAGTTAAATAAGCAGGATGACAATATACAGCCTTGACGTACTCCTTTTCCTATTTGGAACCAGTCTGTTGTTCCATGTCCAGTTCCAACTGTTGCTTCCTGACCTGCATACAGGTTTCTCAAGAGGCAGGTCAGGTGGTCTGGTACAGGGTATTAGCAATCAGCTATTAATTAAGTAGGTTAAGTTTTTAGAGATAGGAAGATTGACCACTTGATAATGATATGGAGGGGATAAGATGAATGGTTAGACTTGATGGCCCTTAAGATCCTTTGAAAGTCTTTGATTCTGTGACTTTAATAATGACAAAATTATTACCTCACAAATCATCCCATTCTGTGGCCTTTTCACTGCAGAGAATGGGATGTGAATGAGACAGCCATCTCTAAGAAAGGTGGGTAGCATCCCATGGATCAACAATATTTCCCAATTTATTACCAAATGTTTGGTAATTCACTAAGAGTGAATCCTCAGAACCCAGGAAATTCTTCCATTTACACCAAGGGCTAGTGTGCAAGCTTAATCAATGACTTTGGAATCTGACCAAAATTTGGACAAATCATCTGGCTGTGAAATGAATATGTGTTAGCCCACTGAGGGAATTGCTTTCTCTTCTTTGGGTTTCTGTAGCCCTCCTTCCCTCTTTGGCAGGTTTTGTTGCATGAGTTTAGGGAACTGGAGCTTAGTCCAGGAACCTAGCTTTGCCTTTAATCCAAGGGGACTCGGCTCACTCCCTCACTTACTCTTCTTCCCATTGCTGCAGGAAAGTCATCAGCACAAGCCCACCGCGAACTTCTTCCTACCCTTGATGCCTCAGAAAAAAAAGTTAAGATCTGAACTGAAACCAGTATTTCCTCTGATGCTGTTGGAGGACACCAAATCCAAGCGAGAACAATGGTTTAGGTGAAGTCCTGGCTCTTTCTTCCCTTGTCCTTATTTATGTCACTATCTCTCTTCAATACAATTTAACATTTATACTTGTTGTTTATAGGGAATGTGGAAAATTGTATAACAATAAGACAGTTTTCCTATGTGACCCCCAACCACATTTCTACCTTAGCGACAGAGAAACAGTAATGCAAACTAAGATTTTTCACAAGAGATGTAGTCAAAGGTCTATGATTTGAGGAAACAACAACAAAAAATCTCCTTCAGTGCACAGAAGGATTGTGGTATAGGAACAATCTGATTTGAAACTGGTTATAGGCACAGCCTCTATCTAGTTTGGAGAGGAGAGAGGAGATAATTCCTTCATAGGCTTGCAATGCTAGGTTCTAGAAGCATCCCTTCCCCTGAAAAATACTGCCACTCTGTACCAATGAACACCCTCCAATTGTGCTGTCCTTTCTTCTTCCCTAGAATCTGAGGATTCAGTGCCTGGTTTCAATAACCCCCTACCCTTACCCCATCCCCGCACTAGGACCTACTAAGTCAACTTTCTTTGTTAAGGTTTTCCACCGACAAGGATTTCAAGAGTGAAGGGAAGTATTCAAAGGTCTACACTTTGAGGCAACAGAAGAAAATGTACCCTCAGCTCACCTTTGCTTCAGTCTGTAAAAAAGATATGAAGAATGACGGTAAGGTCCTCTCTTTCAAAGCAATGCTTTACAAGACAGCGATGTGGGCAGAAGGGACAACCTATGGGGATGAGTGATGAGGGCAAATCAACATCTCTCTTGGAGGTTCCAGAGACTGTTTATCTGTGTAGCATGGAAGCCAAGAACAGATAGAGGCCTGAGTGGTTCTAGGCTTTTGACCTTGTTTAAATCCTCAAATTTCAAGAAAGTTCCAGCATAGTGTTTCCCAAACTACTTAACTTACACGTTACTAGTTTTGGTCAATGTGTTATTTGCCCTATCATTTACTTAATGTTTTTCTTTAAAATTATTATTTTTTGGTTTCATCCTAATTATTGTCCTATGTCCTAATGTCCTATGTTATTGACATTATGGGTTTGATATACTAACACATGGGTTTTTTCCTCCTCTTATATGTTTAAGTGAGGCTTCCCTGGTGGCTCAGACAGTAAAGAATCCGCCTGCAACACAGGAGACCTGGGTTGGGAAGATTCCCTGGAGGAGGGCATGGCAAACCACTCCAGTATTCTTGCCACCATGGACAGAGGAGCCTGTAGGTGGGCTACAGTTCATGGGGTTGCAGTCGGAAATGAATGAAGGACAAAGCACAGCATATATTCAATCAAATTCATAATAATTAAATTTAAAATGTTTATGTATCTCCCCAAACTACCCAGTGGTGTGCATATCATACTTTGAGGAAAACTGTTCTAAAAGGGCCAAAGGATAAGCTGTGAGTCTCAGAGGTCCATGAGTCTCCTTGGGGCTGAGGCAGGACATAGTGTGGAATAGGTTTCGGATAAGGTAGGGGTGCAGTAAGAATTCTCCTCACAAACTATCATTCATTTAGCAACATTTATTGGTCACTTACTAAGTGTTGGATATTTATCAAGCACCAGTAATAGCATTTTCAGTACATAGGATAGATGGATGGCTAGGTCACTAAGGGCTTTGTCTATTAGTATAAATAAAGGCTTAGGTTTTATCCAGCAAGTGTTTATGACCCACTGAAGAATTTCAGAGCACTGAATTCACATTTATGTATTAGAAGTTTAATCGGTGAGTGCCCAGACTTCCCTAGCCTGTGGCTCCAAGATAAGGTTCATTTCTTCTATGGGGTTTCCCTCCTTGAGCAATTTCTGAAACTCCCAAAGGTATGCTTCTCTGTTCTCCAAGGCCATTCTAGTGACAGCCAACCATCCTCAGTTCCAACAGTCACAGCTCCAGAGGCATGAGGGCATATTTTACCATCCCTTACCTGGCTTCTTCAAGCATCTCTGCTCCTCCTGGACCTATGTGCCACCTCACCCAAAATCCACCTACTGCCTCTCTTAACTCCCTGTGCTTGAGTGTTCAGTTGTATCTGACTCTTTGCGACCCTATGGAATGTAGCCCACCAGGCTCCTCTGTCCATAGGATTTTCCAGGCCAGAGTACTGGAGTGGGTTACTATTTCCTTCTCCAGGGGATCTTCCTGACTCTAGGATTGAACCCATGTCTCTCACATCTCCTGCATTGCAGGCGGATTCTTTACCACTTAAGCCATCAGGGAAGCACCTTCTTAACTCCCCATATGCAGCTAAACCCAAACTGTGGCATTAAATAACACTTCATAGAGACTTCTCTGGCAGTCCAGTGGTTAAGACTCTGCACTTCCAATGCAGGGGGTGTGGGTTTGATCCCTGGTCAGGGAACTAGATCCCACACGCTGCAGTAAACAGCCAAAACAGAACAAACAAACAAAACTAAAACCCCAAACACTTCACAGATGTGGACAAAAGTTCAGGGATGGCAGAGAGTCACTTATCTTGTTTGAAAAGGGGCCACTCTGGGACTTCCCTGGTGGTCCAGTGGCTAAGATTTCACACTCCCAATGCAGAGGGCTCAGGTTCAATCCCAGGTCAGGGAACTAGATCCCACATGCTGCAACTAAGACCCAGTGCAGCCAAACAAATAAATGTTTTAAAATAAATAAATAAAAAGGGCCACTCTTAAGGCTCAGCCTCAACCCTCCCCTCCATCCTCCATGTTCCTTCACACTTACCAGCAGGCCCCAGCATATTATCCATTCTTGGGAGTCTCTTGGTTTACATGCACCATCTCTGCTTAGGCTCCCAATACCTTTCACCCACGAGAGGGGAAAAGGTTGCTCCTTTCCCCTAAGCCTTTTTATCTTCAGGCCCAGAATAAATATGTAGGAACATCTATTTCCTTCAAGGGAAATGCTACATGGAAAGCAAGTTTGAGCTTTATAAGCCAGAAAAGGCAAGCATAATAGTATATTTAGTAAACTTGGAGTTAAATCTCAATTAATACCATATGCAGGGTATCAGCAGTTTAGCTTAAATCCATATTAGAAGAAAGAATTTCTCCAGGGTCTAGAATCTAATCTGGATTAGAATTTCTCTGATTTTTCAAGGCCATGATTCTGTTAAGGTAACCCAATAACCCAGTTTACACTTCTAAACAGAACACTTAATATCTCAGTCTGCAGAATTTCTTAGAATTATGGTAACTTTACAGGTTCCCTCAAGAAAAATGAATGGATATTTACCTATGTATCTAAAGGGTAATTACTGTGCTTTTCCTAAACAATCTATTGTGAAGTTGAAGCAGTGTCTCTACTTCAAGCAAAAGAGAACCTAGCAAGCCCTCCTTCCATCCATCCAAATAAAAGGTTACATAGAAAACTGTTTTGATGGGGGCCATGAAGGCTGGTTAGGAGGCTGTCCAACAAACAGACAGGACCTGAATTAAGGCAATAGCAGTAGGAGTAAGAAAACAGATTTAAGGGATATTTACATGGCATAATGCTTCAGAATAGAGGGGAGGGATGGGAACAAGACAAGCCCACAGCAGAGGCATCCAAGAAAGGCTGAAATTGAAAGAGAATCTGGAAAAAGTGATACTGAAGCCAAAGGCAGAAACAGCTTCTTAGTTACACTCTCAGACAGGAGAACTGAAAATCAACATACATTTTAGGAAAGGGCTAAGAGAAATATGAATGCACAAGTGAAAGTACCTTAACTTACTAAGAGTTATGTAAGTGTCAACCCCCTGGAGAAGGGAATGGCAACCCACTCCAGGACTCTTGCCTGGAGAATTTTGTGGACAGAGGAGCCTGGTGGGCTACTGTTCATGGGCCGCAAAGAGTTGGACACGACTGAGCAACTAACACACACACACACACACACACACACAAACACACAAGTGTCGAAATGGTCACAGATGGAATCATTTGAAAGGGGTGGGATTAGATAGGGAAGATCCTAAACTGGTAGTGTTTTAAAGTGTGTCTTGATGAAGGGAAGAATTATAAACAAAGTTGGTAATGGTGGTCAGTAGTCCAAAACCTACCCTTCTTGCTCTGAGTAAAGACCAGGTTTCTCACCCCTCCAAATGGGTCTCTTTTCGTTTTTCACATTTTGTGTCCTCCCTCGGGATGCCCTGTGCTTTGTTGCAGTCTCCAAGAAGTCAGGGAGCGACTCGCCAACTTCGCAGATGATTTCGGAACCATTAACCCTTTCATCACTCCTGGAGAAGAAGCCCACCAGAACCGCACCTGGAGAGAGCGAGTTCCGCAATGGAAGGGCCCAGCAGTGGTTTATAAAAAGCGCCACTGCCATTAAGTGAAAACAAACCCTACAGGGCCCCCGCTTCTCTCCAAAGACTTGAGGGGCCTGCAGAAGTCGCCATCTAGGGCGTGCCAACCAAATAAAATTTCATTCTGCCCGCTCCGGGCGTGGGCTGCCGGGTGGCTTGCAGGGCTGGCCGGGGCTAGCCCCCAGTAGCGACCGGTCGCTGTAGGGGCGGAGATGCGGCTCCGGTGGGACCCATCGCTGGCCCCGCCTCCGCCCGCTTGGGAAGGAGGAGAGGGCGTGGCCACGCCCCCGGGGGAGCGGTGAGAGCGGCCAGCGCAGAGCAGGGAGGGCGGGCCTTCTTTCCGAGTGACGGGACCGCGGCCCAACCGGTGCCAGAGCACCGGGCCGGCCTTCCTGCAGCCTCTTCCGCTTGCCGGCTGCGGCGCCTGGGACGGTTGCGGTGGGTCTGGGCGCTGGGAAGTCGTCCAAGATGATTAAAAAATTCGACAAGAAGGACGAAGAGTCTGGTACGCCCGGGGCTCAGCCTCGAGGGCCCCTTCCCCTTCCCCCGCCCCGCCGCCACCTGCTCTCGGGGACTGCGGACCTGGGGGCGTGGGCGCCGGTGTGCCAGGGGGCTGGAGTTGGAGCCCGGCCCCTCCTCCGACCCCGGTTCACTTCAGCCGGGGGCCTGCCCCTAGCCCCTCCCCCCCGGGCTCCGGAGCCTCCCTTCAGGTCTGCGCGCTCGCGCGCGGCCGGCCGCGCGCCGCCTCGGGCTGCTCGGCGGCCCCGCCCCCCAGCCCCCCTCCTCTGGCGCCGCCGCTCCTCGGACCCGCCTTCTCCTCCGCCCGTTCGCCTGGGGTGGGCTTGCCCACCAAAGAGGCGGGCCCAAGGCAGGTGGCGGAGGGAGTGAGTGTGCGCTTGCGAGAGGCGGGGGTTGGATGGGGTGGGGTGGGGGCGGGGTACTGGTAGTGTACGGCCCGGAGTGGGTCTGGGGTCGACCGGACTGTGTGTGTGTGTATGAACTTTGTGGTGCTTGTACCTTACAGTCTCCCTGGGGACCTCTGCGCTGTCCGCTTCCCTGGGGGCAAGGCTGTTCCGTGGTACCTAGCTCATTTAATACTCAAGCATCCAAAAGTGAGTTGCATCCTGATACCCATCTTTGGTCCAGAGTAAATGAGGCAGATAGCCAAGTCCCCTCAAAAAAAAAAAAAAAAAGTCTCAGTGATTGATAGCTGCTCTCACAAAGCATGGTCGAGGGTTGGGTTAGGAAACCTCTATGACCCTTTCAAAGCTTGAAGTGTATCTAATTCTCTGATAAAGTTTTCTGCCTCCCAGCAAAATGTTAGAAATACATAAAATAGTGCTTTCCTGTAGGGAAATCCAAAGGGCCTTGCCACAATCTTACCTTAGTTGTGAGGACATGGCAGGTATTTGTAACATTCATATAAAAAGAAGGCAGGCCAAGAAGATACTCATTTCAGGCAGAGTTTCTGTAAAAGAGAAGTACAGGATCTTACAGGATAGCAGACAGAGCTAGTGTCAGAGTCAAAAAGATTTTAATCAATTTGTATGCATATTAGTAATGATTATCACTGTAATATCCAAGTGGATACCTCGCTTAGGTGAGATTTCTCAAGCATTTAAAACCCTTCTATAGAAAGTAAATACATCTGTGTATGCCAGCTATTAAAGACATTTTTTCCCCCATGATATAGGTAGTGGCTCCAATCCTTTTCGGCATCTGGAGAAGAGTGCTGTCTTACAAGAGGTATGGCTTGGAAGTATAGTGTGTTTTTTCTTTTCTGTTCCATTTTAGAATGGGGACAGAGCACCTGGAATTCTATGATCCAAAATAAGTGTAACTGATTTCAGAGAATATATACTGGAGGGAAAAAAAAAGAGGGGTTTCTTGCCATAGGAAAGACTAGAGTTTATAGAAATGCAAACATTTGTAGACTTTGTCACATGTTGAGAATTTTAAGTAAAATAAGGTAGGAGGTGTTTAGTGCGAGGCTTTTGAAGGAAGTTGTAGATACTAAGCTCATTGTATTCAAATGATGTAGGTAAATATTGAGATTTTTAGGTAAAGTCCACAAGTTGAAATGGGAGACCTAAGGGAGTGAGTATGGAGTGGAAAATCAGGGTCACATCTAATAATTTATTATATACCATAATAAATTGAAAACTATAAGCTACATTATTTGGATACTATGATTAAAATATGTAATAGTCCTAAAAACCTATATATAATAGTCTTCATTTTATTTAAGTTGATTTTCTATAACCTGTGATAGAAAATATATATAGCAGTGTTTTTTGTTTCCACAGGCTCGTATATTCAATGAAACGCCCATCAATCCAAGAAGATGTTTGCATATTCTTACAAAGATTCTTTACTTACTGAACCAGGTAAATTATTGTGATTTTCCTCAGATTTGTGTCTTAGAATAGAAATACATAATGTGCAGTGAAATTTTTCTAGAAAGTATAATTATTAATTTTTTAATAATCCACTTAATTTTAAAATTTGCAGTGTTTGATTAATGTAGTAATATGTAAAATTTCTTGTGGACAAGGTGTATGACATATACTTCTTTCTTATTCATGAGGTACCAGATCAGCTAAGCACACAGTATAATCTCAACATTGATTTGAATTTAACAAGTATTAGTTAATATTAAAACATGTTGTTTAGGTATGTTCAGAGGTCTTTATGTCCCTCCAAAAATATTTTAAAAAAGCTTAGACAAATTCTAGATAGATATTTTATCCTTTTCTGAGGGTATATTATATTAATATTTTAAAGCTTTCATTTTAATATTCAAATTAAGGGATATAAGCTGGAATATTGTTTTATTGTACTTCACTTTATTGCATTTTTTTTTTTTTTTTACAAATTGAATGTTTGTGGCAACCCTGTATTGTTAGATGATGGTTAGCATTTTTTAGCAATAAAGTATTTTTAAGTTAAGGTTTGTACATTGTCTTTATTTAGACATAAAGCTATTGCACAAAATAGACTACAGTGTAGTGTAAACATTTATATGCAACATTTATGTGTATAAATGTATAAATTTATTTGTATAAATAGTGTAACATTTATATGCACTGGGAAACCAAAAAATTCCTATGATATGCTTTATTGTAATATTTATTTTATTGTCATGGTCTGGAACTGAACCTACAGTATCTGCAAGGTATGCCTGTGTTTGTTTATTTATGATTTTCTTAGTATGGTTCTGGGCTTAACTGTTTCGTGCTTTATGTCTTTTTCTCTGAATGGGGATTATGATAATACCTGTTTTAGACAATGGTAATGATTAAATGATACAGTAAATGTGAAGCACCAAAAATAGTTCTGGACACATAGTAAACATTCAGGAATAGTTTTCATTCAGTCATTCAGCATATATATTTATTATACACCTGCTGTGTCCTATGCACAGGGGATATAGCAGACAAAACCAACAAAAATGTTTGCCTTCATGAAACATAGATCCTACTTCTTTTTTTTTTCTCTTATGTGTGTGTTTTTTTTGTTGTTGTTTGTTTTTGTTTTTTATTGCTTCAGACTAAAAAATCTCATGAAATGTCTAGGACCTTAGAAAATGTGATTTTGTTTGTTAGATTCATATACACACACACGTGTACATGCATGCATACACACACCTATATATACCTCAGGTGGTTTACATATGGTGCAAAGAACACTGTGGTTTCCAGCTTGAATTCCATGAGAATATTTTTACTTGACTACGTTTCATGACCGATGACTTTATCCACAGAGATAAAGTTTTGTAGTTTGCAAATGAAGGCTGAACAACAAGTCCATGCTTTTAAATAAAATATATCTATTCACAAACATATATCCTCTTGTGGTATTATTAGAAACATTTAAGGCAAAGTCAGTTTGATTTAACTTTTCATGGCACACATTGTGTCCAAGTTGGCTAACTCGTCAGCAAGCATAGCTTCGAGTAATGTCGGTCTAGAGTAGCATATATTTTTATATTGACCAATGCTGCTTTGATGGGCAACCTGTGTCGAAACATAACTATTTTGATGAGAAAGTTACCCACATAGTCTGATAAACACTGACAACTAGGTGAACAGATTTGGGAACCTTAGCCTTAACTTTTGCCTAATTCATGGTAGTTCTTTATGGAGAATTTCTTTTAAATTTCTACCAGAGTTGACACATCCATATATTTTTGAGTTTCAAGTCAGAAAGTAGAGACTTAAGGTGTCTTTCATCCTAAACTTTTAAGGTTTTTCATCAAAATTGGTTTATTCTTACACCTATGACAAATAGATTGAAGACTAGTTGTATTTTTTGTGAAAGCTGAAGCCCTGAAAAATGCTGGAGCCTAACATATTACATAGGATTGCTTTTAATGAAGAAACTAAATACTGAAATGATAATGTCTCAGGTGGTCTGTGGTCTGCAGTGTTTTGACTATTAATAAGATATGTTATCTAACACCTTACTACTGAAAAATATGTGGTTCCCAGATCAGTAGCATTCACATCACTGGGAGCTAATTTAAATGGAAAATTTTAGGTTTTACACCAGAGCCAGTGAATCTGTATTTTGGGAAGGTCCCCGGATAATCTATTAAGCACATTAAAGTTCTGACCCAAAGGATGTTTTTAGGGGCTTGAGCCAGTATCTTGAGATGTATTGGCAGCCCTGTAAGTCTTTTGTATTAGTAGCCCTATAAGCCTTTTTGTATAATCTGATTCCTGTCCTTTTGGTTGGTCCCTTCTTACCATGTTTTCTGTGATTCCTATAGTTCTTTACAGTTTAATATTTATTATGCTCCTATGATAGGTCAGGCTTTGCACTGGGCATTGAATTATAGAAATGTAGGAGATATGATATCTGCCCTTAGGCTGCGTAACATTAACATCTTGTTCTGATTAAGAACTCAACTTCATTTTCTAGCTCTTGTAAATTTCAGTTCTTCAGGGAATTTAAAATAGTTCCTGCTATAAGGTTAGAGACCACTGTTCAAGAACTTTTATAGCATAGTGTGTGATAACAAATTATTTTAAATAAGGAATGCATAAATGGCCATGTGGGTTTATAAATAAAAAGTCAGAAAAATAACAAAGAGGCACAGTGTTTATAAATCGATTTTTTTCCCCTGAGTTCTAAAAGATCTTTGCAGAAATAATTGGAAAAATCCATATTTTTTTTGTTGTTGTTTAAGAAATTGTTTTAATTTAGATTTACTTTACATTACTTAGGGTGAACACTTTGGAACTACAGAAGCCACAGAGGCCTTCTTTGCAATGACTCGACTGTTTCAATCTAATGATGTAAGTCTTTTTTTTTTTTTTTAAAAAGAATTCTTTTAGGCTAAAAATGCTCTTTTTATTTGTTTTCCTTGGGGGAACTTAGAGTGGTCCAAATGAGGGAAGGTTGTTTGAAATGTTTAAAAACTATTTAAAAATTGTTTTCATAAAACTTATAAATGCTTATTAAAGAACACAGGAAAATGAAAGAATGAAAGTATATTGTTTAAAGCTGTTCACTCACAGATCTGCCATGCAGTCATGAAAACTGCTAATATCCAGCCTCTGGCATGACACTGCACAGATGGACTGGTATAGAAATCAGTGGACATAGCTATCTCATCTCTTAAATTCTCAGTCAAGTTTCTGGTGGGACTGGGGTTTCTGTTGGCAGTTGAGAAGAGTTCAGTGCAGAGTGGGGAAGAGGATGAGGAGTAGGGAAAAGAAGAGTGAGGACAGACTGAGGCTGCCAGCAACCCCGCATCTGTCTCTCTTTCCCTTTGACACCGTAACTTTCAAGCATAACAACTGTGCTTCATTTCTGTCCTCCATTGTGGCACATATTTCCTTTTTGCCCAGCTCTGACTCAAACCCATCCAGAGAAGGGGATTATGGAATCTGTATTTCTGTTTTCTGTTAACATAGATTGGTCAAACTGTGCAGTCCTTTTGGTATGTTTTGCATATCAACACAGGCCACATTTTGTGTTGAGGACTTTATGGGATTTGAGTCTGGTTATGTGTCTAGATAATGAGCAGCTTGGGGATTAGGTCCTCAGGGACATCAGCAGTCCCTTTTAAGGCAAGTGTCTCAGGGGAAGTCGCTGCACATTCTTCAGGCAAAGGAGTCTGATTTCCTCAGACAGAGTATGCAGGACTGCTTTCACTTGCCATGGAAGCCTGGAGGAATTTAGAGGTTCAAGCTTCATCAGAAACTGCCCCTGTGTCCCCATTCCATTTTTCAGGGCCCCACTCCTTCTTTCTCAGTTAGGGTGCTAACTTTAACATAAAATTTCCCACAGGAGGTGAATTGAATTTGCATTGTTATTCAGTCACCTGCAGGATATGCTTTTCGGAAATCTCAGGCCTGTGCCCACTTGAAATGAGGCTTTCTGTTAAGGCATTATGGATGTTTTCTAGTCCCTGACATAGACCTTAGGCTGTGAATTTAATGTTCTGAGCTTAGCATTTTCTTTTACCAAGTTCACCAGTGTACTTAGAAGGAACTGTCCTATTATCCAACTCATTTTTACAGCAGTCTTCTGTGGTGGCAGCTAGTTGATTACCCAAAGCTTTGTCTTCTGTAGGTCATTGATCATACTTGTCTGCATTGATGATTTAAGTGTTTTGCCACTGCATGCCAAGGACCACTAGGGTCCTCTTTACCACTAGAGACAGAGTCAGCAATGCCTTTTATCAAATCAGTAAGAATTTTATTTAAATTTAATCATAGAGTGTATATATAGTCTCTTATGACTTTTCTGTCTTGTTTCTTTTACTTATGGCTTTTGAGATTGATCCAAGTTCTTTTGTGTATCAGTGGTTTATTAATTTTTATTGCTTAGTAGTATTCCATTGTATGGAGGTAGGTAATTTTAATTTATTTATCCATTAACAAGTTAATGGATATTTGGCTTATTTCTAGTGTATAAATATAAACAAAGCTGGTAAAACTACTCAATACAAGTCTTTGTGTGGACCTATTAATATATTTTCATTTTCTTTGGTTAATATCTAGAAGTGGCGTTCTTGGGTTTGCATTTCCTGAATGATGAATATATTAATCATGTATTAAGTAAACATATGCTGATTTGCCACCTGTTTATTTTCTTTAGTAAGAAGAAGATAAGCATCTTCTGTTTACATCTTTTTACCTGTTGTTTTTTTTTTTAATCAGGTTGTTTATCTTCTGCTCACCTCATCTCTCAACTCACCTATTGTGTTGTGGGTGCTCTTTGTATTTTCTGAATACAAGACCTTCATCAGATAGTTCAGTTCAATTCAGTTGCTCAGTCGTGTCTGACCCTTTGCGACCCCATGAATCGCATCATGCCAGGCCTCCCTGTCCATCACCAACTCCCGGAGTTTACTCAAACTCATGTCCATCAAGTTGGTGATGCCATCTAGCCATCTCATCTGTCATCCCCTTCTCTTCCTGCCCCCAACCCCTCCCAGCATCAGGGTCTTTTCCAATGAGTCAACTCTTCGCATGAGGTGGCCAAAGTATTGGAGTTTCAGCTTCAGCATCAGTCCTTCCAATGAACACCGAAGACTGATCTCCTTTAGGATGGACTAGTTGGATCTCCTTGCCGTCCTATGGACTCTCAAGAGTCTTTTTGTAAATATTTCCTCCCAGCCTGTGGTTTGAGTTCTCATTTACTCATTACCGCATTTTTTAAAAGCACACTTTACAAATAGTAAAATCCACCCTTTTTAGGGTATAGTTTTATGAGTTTTGACAAATTCATACAGTAGTATTAATCAAGATTTAGAACATTTCCATCACTCCAAAAGGTTCTCTATTATATGATTTTTTCCTCCCATCCTCAGGCGCAGGAAACCAGTAATCTCTTTTCTTACCTTATAGTTTTGCTTTCCAGGAAGTCATAAGAATGATATCATACTTTCACTTATCATACTTCATCATATGTATGAAGCTTTTTGAGTCTCCTTTTCAGGCACTTAGCATAACTCATTTAAGATTTGTGCATGTTTTTGTTTGTTGATTCCTTTTTATTTCATTGTAGATATTTGTTGTATAGATGTACCTCGGTTTGTTTATTTGTTCACCAGCTATAGAATATTTGGTTTGTCACCATTTTTTCATGGCTGTGAATAACGTTGCTGTAAACATTCATGTATAAGTTTTTAAACATAGTTTTTATTTCTCTTGGGTAAATACCTAGGAGTGGAATTACTGGGTCATATGGTAGGTGTAGAGGCTTCCCTGGTGGCTCAGATAGTGAAGAATCGACCTGCAATGCAGGAGACGGGTGTTTGATCCCTGGGTGGGGAAGATCCCCTGGAAAAAGGGAGTGGTTGGCTCCTCACTCCAGTATTCTTGCCCAGAAAATCACATAGACAGAGGAGCCTGGCAGGCTACAGTCCATGGGGTCACAAAGAGTTGGACACGACTGAGCGACTTCACTTTCACTTTCATATATCTTCTATGATGAAGGTTCTGATCATATCTTTTGCCCATTTTTAATAATTTGGTTGTATATTTTCTTTCTACTGAATTTTGAAAGGTCTTTCTGTATTCTGGACACAAGTCCTTTATCAGATGTTTTCCAAATATTTTCTCCCAGCCTATATCTTATTTTTCATTTTCTTAGTCTTTAAAAGAACAGAAGTTTTTAATTTTGGTGAAGTCCAGTTTATCAGGTTTTTCTTCTTCCTGTTACGGATTGTGCTTTTGATGTGTACTGTAGAAATCTTTGTCTAACCCAAAGTCACAGAGGTTTTCTGCTATGCTTTTTTCTTAGGTATTTTGTAGTTTTTGTGTCTTAAAATTGCTGTTTGATCATTTTGAGTTAATTTTTGCACATTATATGAAGTGAGGGTTGAATTTCTTTTCATCTTTCTCTTCCTTCACCCCTTCCTCCGTTTCCTCCCCCTCTTTTTTTCTCAACAAATTCTACTGGAATAATTGCTTATCAATATGGAGGGAGAAGGATAAGGAATAATAATAATGATTGTGTTACATTGGCACTTTGCTTTTTTTTTTTTCTATATGTTTATTCTTATTCCAGAATCACACTATTACTGTAGCTTAAAAAAATTATTTATTTATTTATTTTTGGCTGCACTGGGTCTTTATTGCTTTGTGCAAACTTTCTCTAGTTGTGGCAGGCAGGGGCTACTCTTTGTTGTGGTGCACGGGCTTCTTATTGTGGTGGCTTCCTCTTGTGGAATACAGCTCTAGGACATGCAGGCTTCAGTAGTTGTGGCATATAGGCTTAGTAGTTGTGGCTCATGGACCCTAGAGTGCACAGGCTTCAGTAGTTGTAGCATGTGGGCTCAGTAGTTGTGGCTCTCAGGCATGGGCTTCAGTAGTTGTGGCTCACGAGCTTAGTTTCTCCTAGGCATATGGAATCTTCCTGGACCAGGGCTCAAACCTATGTGCCCTGCTTTGGCAGGCAGATTCTTATCCACTGAGCCACCAGTGAAGTCCTACTGTAGCTTTATAGTATGTTTTAAATTAGGTAGTACATGTTTTCCTATTTTATTATTTTTTTCTTTTTCAAATTTTTTTAACTTAAATTCTTTTAAATTTATTTTTAATTGGAAGAAAATTGCTTTATGATGTTGTGATGGTTTCTGCCATACAACAATGCAGATCAGCTATAATTTATGTATATATCACCTCTCTCTTGAGCCTCCCTCCCCTCCTCCCATCTTACCCCTCTAGATCATCACAGAATGCCTGGCTGGACTCTGTGTTATAGAGTAACTTCTTACCAGCTATCTATTTTACACATGGTAATGTATATATGTCTATGCTACTTTCTCCATTCGTCCCACTTTCCTCTTCCCCCACTGTGTCCACAAGCTGCTTCCCTACATCCATGTCTCCATTCCTTCCCTGCAAATAGGTTCATCGATACCATTTTTCTATATTCCATCTATATGCATTAATATATGATATTTGTTTTTCTCTTTCTGACTTACTTCACTCTGTATAAACAGGCTCTGGGTTCATTCATTTCACTCGAACTTACTCAAATTCATTCTTTTTTATGACTGAGTAGTATTCTATTGGGGTGTGTGGGTGTGTGTGTGTACCACATCTTCCTTATCCATTCATCTGTTGATGGCCATCTAGGTTGCTTCCATATCCTAGCTGTTGTAAATAGTGCTGCTGTGAACATTGGGATACATGTGTTTTTCAGTTATGGTTTTCTCAGGGTGTATGTCCAGTAGTGGGATTGCTGGGTCATATGATAGTTCTATTTTTAGTTTTTAAAGGAATCTCTTTACTGTTCTCCATAGTGGCTATATCAGTTTACATTCCCACCAACAGTGCAAGAAGGTTCCCTTTATCCACAACCTTTTCAGCATTTTGGGGCTTCCCTCGTGGCTCAGAGAGTGAAGCATCTGCCTGCAATGCTGGAGACCCGGTTTGATCCCTGGTGCGGGAAGATCCCCTGGAGAATGAAATGGCAACCCACTCCAGTATTCTTGCCTGGAGAATCCCATGGACGGAGGAGCCTGGTAGGCTACAGTCCATGGGGTCGCAAAGAGTCGGACACGACTTCACTTTCACTTTTTCCAGCATTTATTGTTTGTAGGTTTTTTGATGATGGCCATTCTGATTGGTAAGAGGTGATACCTCATTGTAGTTTTGATATGCATTTCTCTAATAATTAATGCTGTTGAGCAGCTTTTCATGTGCCTCTTGGCCATCTGTCAGTTTCTTTTAAAGAATTGTTTTGGCTCTTGTAAGTTCTTTGCATTCCTATATTCATTTTAGAATCAACTTTGTGTATGTATGTGAAAGTCGCTCAGTCATGTCCAACTGTTAGTGACCCCATGGATGGTAGCCTGCCAGCCTCCTCTGTCCATGCAATTTTCCAGGTGCGAATACTGGAGTGGGTAGCCATTTCTTTCTCCAGGGGATCTTCCTGACTCAGGGGTTGAATCTGGGTCTCCTGCATTGCAGCAGACTCTACCGTCTGAGCCACCAGAATCAGCTTATTGACTTCTATTTAAAAAAAAAAAAAAGGCCTGCTAGAATGTTGATGGTGATTGCATTGACTCTAATGATCACTTTGCTAAACTATTTCAATAAAATTTTACAAAAAGATCAGTTTGAGGAGAATTCACGTTACATTATTGAGTTTTCTATTCCACAGCCGTGGTATATATTTCCCTTTATACAAGTCTCTAATTTCTGTCAGCAGTATTATAGCTTTCAGCACAAAAGTCTTAAACATGTTTTGTGAAATTTATCCCTGAAGTAGTTAATATTTTTATACTATTGCATTTGTATTGTTTTAGGTACTCTATAGAAATTAAATAGATTTTTGTATATTGATCTGTTTCCTGTGATTTTGTTAAATTTATTCCTTCTAGCAGTATTTTTGGAGATTCCTTAGGATTTACTTTTTTCAGTCTGAATGATTTTTACTTGTTTATCTTACCTTAATATCTTGCACTGTGATACAGCGTGAAATGGAAGTTGTGGTGGAGGATATACTCGTTTTGTTCCTGATCTTAGAGGGAAAGTATTTAATCTTCCACATTAAATGTGATGCTAGTTCTAAGTTTTTCATGTGTGTGTGTACTTAGTTGCTTAGTCTTGTCTGACTATTTGTGACCCCATGGACTGTAACTTGCCAGGCTCCTCTGTCCATGGAATTTTTCAAGAGAGAATACTGGAGCAGGTTTTCATTTCCTACTCCAAGAGACCTTCCCAAACCAGGGAATCAAACCCACATCTCCTGCATCTCCTGCTTTGGTAGGCAGATTCTTTACCACTGTACCACCTGGGGAGCCCCTAAGTTTTTCATAGGTGACCTTTATCAGGTTGAGGAAGTCATTGTCTCTTCTTTGTTTGCTAGGAGGGTTTTTTTTTTTTTTTTGTAGATGAGTGTTGAATTTTGTCAAATGTTTTTTCCGTATCTATTGAATTATCATGGTCTTTCTCTTTTAGTTTGTTAATATGGTAAGATGCATTTACTTGTTTTCCTGGAAAATATAATATCTTTATTTTCTGTTAAAATTCAAAATTTGGTATTAATTTTGAGTATGTGGTCATGAAATAATATTTATCTGTAATTTTTTCTTATGTTTTTGTTTGGATTTTGTATTTGGGTGATGCTGGCATCATAAAATGAATTGATAAGTGTTACTTCCTCTTCTCTCTTGTAGAGTTTTGTAGAATCATTATTATTCTTATATATATATATATTTATTTGTTTTATTTTTGGTTGCACTGGGTCTTCATTGCTGTGCTCAGGCTTTCTCTAGTTGTGGTAAGTGGGGGTTACTCCTCGTTGCAGTGCACAGGCTTCTCACTGCAGTAGCTTCTCTTGTTGCAGAGCACAGGCTCGAGGTGAAGACGCTTCAGTAGTTGCAGCACTCGGGTTCAGTAGTTGTGGCTTACAGACTTAGTTGCCCCAAGGCATGTGGGTTCAGTCTCTGGTCTGGGAAGATTCCACATGCCTTGGGGCAACTAAGTCTGTAAGCCACAGCTGCTGAACTAAACACTGGCTGGACCACCAGGGAAGTCCTGTAGAATCATTATTAATTTTTCCTGAAATGTTTGTTGGAATTCAGTATTGAAAGCATCTGCACTGTGGTAAGGTTTTTGATGATAATTTTAAAAGGAAACAGATGGTATTATTCAGATTATTTGTCTTCTTGAGTGATCTCTGGTAGTTTGTGTCTTTCAAGGAATTTCTCCATTTTGTTTACATTGTTGAACTTCATTGGCTAAAACTATTCTTAATATTTTCTTGTTCTTTTAAGGGTTTGTAGAATCTGTTGATACTTCTTTTTTCACTTTGATATTATAATAGGTCAAGCAGAACAAACAAAGTATATAATAAGATGGTAGATATAGACCCAAATATATCATTATTGCTTTAAATGTAAATGAATAACACAAAGAACATTTACAGAAATTGACTGTACACTGAGCCATAAAATAAGACAAAACAAATTCCAAATGAATGAAGTTATGTATCTTGTGTTCTCATTACCTTGGGTTAATGTTGGTAATCAATAATAAAAGAGTAACTGGATAGGTCTTCCCTGGTGGTCCAATGGTTAAGAATCTACCTACCAATGCAGGGGACATGGGTTCGATCCCTGGGTCCAAGAAGTTCCTACATGCTGTGAGGCAACTAAGCCCACTTGCCACAACTACTGAAGCCTGCTATGCCTTAGAACCCCTGCTCCACAACAAGAGGAACCACCAAAATGAGAAGGTGGTGCACTGCAACTGGAGAGTAGTCCCTGCTGCCTATACCTAGAGAAAGCCCATGTGCAGCAGTGAAGACCCAGAGCAGCCAAATAAATAAATGTTTTTTAAAAGAGTAACTAGATGATTTACCATATGTTTTTGATATTAATAACACATTTCTGGGAATCATCTGGTGGTTCCATGGTTAGTACTCTGCATTTTCATGGCTGAGGTTGCAAGTTTAATCCCTGGTTGGGGAACTAAGATCCTGCAAGCCTCAAGACTTAAAAAAAAAAAAGCACATGTCTCTTCTGTTTCTAGATTTTCCCTGCTACCAAAGATATCTAAAAAATATATACATATATCTCCCACACAGTGGTTTTCAAGATATTAGATTAACAAAAATTCCAGGATTATGATATGAAGAAAAACCAATGCTTGTACTAGTTCGTTTCCTTGGGGAAGATTACAGGTCTCAGATTGTTACAGGGGTTGTTAGTTGTTCAGCAGCTCAGTCATCTCTAACTTTGTAATCCCATGGACTTCAGCATGCCAGGCTTCCTGTGTTTCACTATCTTCCAGAGTTTGTTCAAACTCATGTCCATTGAGTTGGTGATGCCATCCAACCATATCATCCTCTGTCATCCCCTTCTGCTCCTGTCCTAAATCTTACATAGCATCAGGGTCTTTTCCAATGAGTCGGCTCTTTGCATCATGTGGCCTAAGTATTGAAGCTTCAGCTTCAGCATCAGTCCTTCCAATGAAATTTTAGGGTTGATTTCCTTTAGGATTGACGGGTTTGATTTCCATGCTATCAAAGAGGCTCTGAAGAGTCTTCTCTGGTACCACAGTTTGGAAGCATCAATTCTTTGGTGCTCAGCCTTCTTTATGGTCCTACTCTCACATGCATACATGACTACTGGAAAAACGATAGCTTTGAATATATGGAACTTTTTCGGCAGAGTGAGGTCTCTGCTTTTTAATACACTAAGTTTATCATAGCTTTTCTTTCAAAGAACAAGTATCTTTTAATTTTGTGGCTGCAGTAACTTTCCACAGTGATTCTGGAGAGCAAGAAAATAAAATCTGCCACAGTTTTCCCATCTATTTGCCATGAAGTGATGGAACCAGATGCCATTATCTTAGGTTTTCGAATGTTGAGTTTTAAGCCAGCTTTTTCACTTTCCTCTTTCACCCTCATCAAGAGGCTCGTTAGTTCCTCTTTGCTTTCCACAGTTAGAATGTATCATCTGCATATCCAAAGTTGTTGATATTTTTCCCAGCAGTCTTGATTCCAGCTTAAGATTCATCCAGCACAGCATTTCGTATGATGTACTCTGCAGAATACACAGAAAAACTATACAAAAAAGATGTTAATGACCCAGATAACCACGATGGTGTGATCACTCACCTAGAGCCAGACGTCTTAGAGTGCACAGTCAACTGGGCCTTAGGAAGCATCACTGTGAACAAAGCTAGTGGAGGTGATGGAATTCCAGCTTAGTTATTTCAAATCCTAAAAGATGATGCTGTGAAAGTGCTGCACTCAATATGCCAGCAAATATGGAAAACTCAGCAGTAGCCACAGGGCTGGAAAAGATCAGTTTTCATTCCAATCCCAAAGAAGGGCAATGCCAAAGAATGTTCAAACTACCACACAATTGCACTCATCTCACATGCTAGTAAAGTAATGCTCAAAATTCTCCAAGCCAGGCTTCAATAGTACATGAACCATGAACTTCCAGATGTTCAAGCTGGATTTAGAAAAGGCAGAGGGACCAGAGATCAAATTGCCAACATCTGTTGGATCATAGAAAAAGCAAGAGAATTCCAGAAAAACATCTACTTCTGCTTCATTGACTATGCTAAAGCCCTTGACTGTGTGGGTCACAACAGACTGGAAAATTCTGAAAGAGATGGGAATCCCAGACCACCTGACCTGCCTCCTGAGAAACCTGTATGCAGGTCAAGAAGCAACAGTTAGAACTAGACATGGAACGATGGACTGGTTCCAAATTGGGAAAAGAGTACATCAAGGTTGTATATTGTCACCCTGCTTATTTAACTTATATTCAGAGTATATCATGCGAAATGCCGGGTTGGATGAAGCACAAGCTGTAATCAAGATTGCTGGTTAAGAAATATTAATTACCTCAGATATGCAGATGACACCACCCTTATGGCAGAAAACGAAGAGGAACTAGGAAACTGTTGATGAAGGTGAAAGAGGAGAGTGAAAAACCTGGCTTAAAAGTAAACATTCAAAAAACAAAGATCATAGCATCTAGTTCCATCAGTTCAGTTCAGTTGCTCAGTTGTGACTGACTCTTTGAGACCCCATGGACTGCAGCATGCCAGGCCTCCCTGTCCATCACCAACTCCCGGAGTTTACTCAAACTCATGCCCATTGAGTCGGTGATGCCATCCAGCCATCTCATCCTCTGTCATCCCCTTCTCCTCCTGCCTTCAATCTTTCCCAGCATCACGGTCTTTTCAAACAAGTCAGCTCTTTGCGTCAGGTGGCCAAAGTATTGGAGTTTCAGCTTCAACATCAGTCCTTCCAATGAATATTCAGGACTGATTTCCTTTAGGATGGACTGGTTGGGTCTCCTTGCAGTCCAAGGGACTCTCAAGAGTCTTCTCCAACCCCACAGTTCAAGAACATCAATTCTTTGGCGTTCAGCTTTCTTTGTAGTCCAACTCTCACATCCACACATGACTACTGGAAAAACCATAGCCTTGACTAGATGGACCTTTGTTGGCAAAGTAATGTCTCTGCTTTTTAATATGCCATCTAGGTTGGTCATAACTTTTCTTCCAAGAAGTAAGCGTCTTTTAATTTCATGGCTGCAGTCACCATCTACAGTGATTTTGGAGCCCAAAAAAATAAAGCCTGCCACTGTTTCCACTGTTTCTCCTGTTTGCCGTGAAGTGATGAGACTGGATGCCATGATCTTTTGTTTTCTGATTGTTGAGCTTTAAGCCAACTTTTTCACTCTCCTCTTTCACCTTCATCAAGAGGCTATTTAGTTTGTCTTCCCTTTCTGCCGTAAGGGCGGTGTCATCTGCATATCTAAGGTTACTGATATTTCTCCCAGCAGTCTTGATTCCAGCTTGTGCTTCATTCAGCTGAGCATTTCTCATGATGTGCTCTGAATATAAGTTAAACAAGTAGGGTGACAGTAGACAGCCTTGACACACTCCTTTTCCTATTTGGAATCAGACTGTTGTTCCATGTGCAGTTCTAGCTGTTGCTTCCAAACCTGCATACAGATTTCTCAGGAGGCAGGTCAGGAGGTCTGGTATTCCCATCTCTTTCAGAATTTTCCACAGTTCATTGTGGTCCACACAGTCAAAGGCTTTGGCATAGTCAATAAAACAGAAATAGATGTTTTTTCTGGAACTCTTTTGATGATCCAGCAGATGTTGGCAATTTGATCTCTGGTCCCTCTGCCTTTTCTAAAACCAGGTTGAACATCTGGACGTTCACAGTTCACATATTGTTGAAGCATGGCTTGGAGGATTTAGAGCATTACTTTACTAGCGTGTGAGATGAGTGCAATTGTGCAGTAGTATGCGCATTCTTTGGCATTGCCTTTCTTTGGGATTAGAATGAAAGCTGACATTTTCCAGTCCTGTGGCCACTGCTGAGTTTTCCAAACTTGCTGGCATATTAAGTGCAGCACTTTCACAGCATCATCTTTCAGGATTTGAAATAGCTCAACTGGAATTCCATCACCTCCACTAGCTTTGTTCGTAGTGACGCTTCCTAAGGCCCACTTGACTTCACATTCCAGGATGTCTGGCTCTAGGTGAGTGATCACACCATCATGATTATCTGGGTCGTGAAGATTTTTTTTGTACAGTTCTCCTGTGTATTCTTGCCACCTCTTCTTAATTTCTTCTGTTTCTGTTAGGTCCATACCATTTCTGTCCTTTATTGAGCCCATTTTTGCATGAAACGTTCCCTTAGTATTTCTTAATTTTCTTGAAGAGATCTCTAGTCTTTCCCATTCTATTGTTTTCCTCTATTTCTTTGCATTGATCACTGAGGAAGGCTTTCTTATCTCTCCTTGCTATTCTTTGGGACTGTGGATTCAAATAGGTGTATCTTTCCTTTTCTCCTTTGCTTTTTGCTTCTCTTCTTTTCACAGCTATTTGTAAGACCTCCTCAGATAGCCATTTTTCTTTTTTGCATTTCTTCTTCTTGGGGATGGTCTTGCTCCCTGTCTGCTGTGTAATATCACAATCCTCTGTCCATAGTTCATCAGGCACTCTGTCTATCAGATCTAGTCCCTTAAATCTATTTCTTGCCTCTACTGTATAATCGTTAGGGAGTTGATTTAGGTCATACCTAAATGGTCTAGTAGTTTTCCCTACTTTCTTCAATTTAAGTCTGTATTTGGCAATAAGGAGTTCATGATCTGAGGCACAGTCAGCTCCCAGGTCTTGTTTTTGCTGACTGTATAGAGCTTCTCCATCTTTGGCTGCAAAGAATATAATCAGTCTGATTTTGGTATTGACCATCTGGTGATGTCCAGGTGTAGAGTGTTTTCTTGTGTTGTTGGAAGATGGTGTCTGCTCTAACCAATGTGTTCTCTTGGCAAGACTGTTAGCCTTTGCTTCATTCTATACTCCAAGGCCAAATTTACCTATTACTCCAGGTGTTTCTTGACTTCCTACTTTTGCATTCCAGTCCCCTATGATGAAAAGGACATCTTTTTTGGGTGTTAGTTCTAGAAGGTCTTGTAGGTCTTCATAGAACCATTCAGCTTCAGCTTCTTCAGCATTACTGGTTGGGACATAGACTTGGATTACTGTGATATTGAATGGTTTGCTTGGAAATGAACAGAGATCATTCTGTCATTTTTGAGATTGCATCCAAATACTGCATTTCGGATCTCTTGTTGACTATAATGGCTGCTCCATTTCTTCTAAGGGATTCTTGCCCACAGTAGTAGATATAATGGTCATCTGAGTTAAATTCACCCATTCCAGTCCATTTTAGTTCGCTGATTCCTAAAATGTTGACGTTCACTCTTGTCATCCCTTGTTTGACCACTTCCAATTTGCCTTGATTCATGGACCTAACATTCCAGGTTCCTATGCAGTATTGCTCTTTATAGCATTGGACCTTGCTTCCATCACCAGTCACATCCACAGCTGGGTTTTGTTTTTGCTTTGGCTCCGTCTCTTCATGGTTTCTGGAGTTATTTCTCCACTGATTTTTTCAGTAGCATATTGGGCACCTACCGACCTGAGGAGTTCATCTTTCATTGTCCTATCTTTTGGTCTTTTCATACTGTTCATGGGGTTCTTAGGGCAGGAATACTATAGTGGTTTGCCATTCCCTTCTCCAGTGGACCACATTTTGTCAGACCTCTCCACCATCTTGGGTGGCCCCACACAGCATGGCTCATAGTTTCATTGAGTTAGACAAGGCTGTGGTCCATGGGATTAGATTAGTTAGTTTTCTGTGATTATGGTTTTCAGTCTGTCTGCCCTCTAACGGAGAAGGATAGAGGCTTATGGAAGCTTCCTGATGGGAGAGACTGACTGAGGGGGAAACTGGGTCTTGTTCTGATGGGCAGAGCCGTGCTCAGTAAATCTTTAATCCAACTTTCTGTTTATGGGTGGAGCTGTTTCCTCCCTGCTCTTTACCTGGGGCCAAACTATGGTGGAGGTAATGAAGATAATGATGACCTCCCTTAAAAGATCCCAGACATGTACTGCTACAGTCAGTGCCTCCAACCCTGCAGCAGGCCACTAGGGACCCACGCCTCTGCCAGAGACTCCTGGACACCCACAGGCAAGTCTGGACAATCTCCTGTGGGGTCACTGCTCTTTTCTCCTGGGTCCTGGTACACAAGGTTCTGTTGTGCCCTCCAAGAGTCTATTTTCCAGTCCTGTGTAAGTTCTGGCAGCTCTATGGTGGGGTTAATGGCAACCTCCTCCAAGAGGGCTTATGTTATACCAAAGTCTGTTGCATCCAGAGCCCCTGTCTCTGGCAGACCACTGATGACCCATACCCCCACAGGAGACGCTCAAACACAGTTCTGTCTCAGTGTTTGTGGGGTCCCTGGGCCCTGGTGCGCACAAGATTTGTTTGAGCCTTATTAGAATCTCTGGTGGGAATGGGGTTTGATTCTAAATGCGAATTCGCCCCTCCTACCGTCTTGCTGTACCTTCTCCTTTGCCCTTGGACATGGGGTATCTCACAGCCGCTCCAGTGCCTACCATCTTACTGGGGTTTCTCTGACCTTGGATGTGGGGTATCTCCACACTGCTGGTCCAGCAACGCGCAGCTGCTGCTCCTGACTTTGGTCCTAGGGTATCTTCTCACATTTGCTGCTCCTGACCTTGGACGTGGGGTATCTCCTCTCAGCAAGTCCCCGCTCCAGAGCCACGCAGCCGCTGTTCCAGCGCCAAGCAGCTGCATGGTAAAAGCTATGGTTTTTCCAGTAGTCATGTACGGATGTGAGAGCTGGACCATAAAGAAGGCTGAACGCCAGTGTATTGATGCTTTGGAACTGTGGTGTTGGAGAAGACTCTTGAGAGTCCCTTGGACTGCAAGGAGATCCGATCAGTCCTGGGTGTTCATTGGAAGGACTGATACTGAAGCTGAAACTCCAGTACTTTGGCCACCTGATGGGAAGAGCCAACTCATTAGAAAAGGCCCTGATGCTGAGAAAGATTGAAGGCAGAAAGAGAAGGGGATGATGACAGAGGACAGGATGGTTGGATGGCATCACTGACTCAATGGACATAAGATTGAGCAAGCTCTGAAGATGGTGAGGGATAGGGAAACCAGGTGTGCTGCAGTTCATGGGGTTGCAAAGATCGGACATGACTGAGCAACTGAACAACAACAACAGCTCTGCGTATAAGTTAAATAAGCAGGGTGACAATATACA
This sequence comes from Cervus elaphus, assembly GCF_910594005.1. Classification (NCBI taxonomy): domain Eukaryota; kingdom Metazoa; phylum Chordata; class Mammalia; order Artiodactyla; family Cervidae; genus Cervus; species Cervus elaphus. The sequence continues at coordinate 100,703,940 of NC_057832.1, read as the reverse complement.
GCCTCGACATATTCATTTCCCAATTTGGAACCAGTCAGTTGTTCCATGTCTGGTTCTAACTGTTGCTTCTTGATCCGCATACAGGTTTCTCAGGAGACTAAGGTGGTCTGGTATTCCCATCTCTTTAAGAATTTTCCACGGTTTGCAGTGATCCACATAGTCAAAGGCTTTAACGTAGTCAGTGAAGCAGAAGTAGATGTTTTTCTGGAATTCTTTTGTTTTTTTCTATGATCCAGTGGATGTTAGCAATTAGATCTGTGGTTCCTCTGTGTTTTCTAAATCCAGCTTGTACATCTGGAAGTTCTCAGTTCACATACTTTTCAAAGCTAGATTGGAGGATTTTTGACCATTACATGCTAGCCTGTGAAATAAGCGCAATTGTGTAGTAGTTTGAACATTCTTTGGCATTGCCCTTGTTTGGTATTGGAATGAAACCTACCTTTTCCAGTCCTGTGGCCATTGTTGAATTTTCCGTATTTGCTGTCATATTGTGTGAAACACTTTAGCAGCAGCATCTTTTAAAATTTGAAATAGCTAAGCTGGAATTCTGTCACCTCTACTAGCTTAGTTCATAGTAGCACTTTTAAGGCCCACTTGACTTTACAATCCAGAATATCTGGCTCTAGGTGAGTGACCACACCATCGTGGTTATCCAGGTCATTAAGTCCTTTTTTGTATAGTTCTTCCGTGTGTTCTTACCAACTCTTCTTAATCTCTTTTGCTTTTGTTAGGTCCTTGCCGTTTTTGTCTTTTATTGTGCCCATCTTTGCATGAAATGTTCCTTGGTATCTCCAGTTTTCTTGAAGTGATGTCTAGTTTTCCCCATTCTGTTGTTTTTCTTCTATTTCTTTGCACTGTTCACTTAAGAAGGTGCTCTTATCTCTCCTTGTTATTCTCTGAAACTATACATTCAGTTGTGTATATCTTTCCCTGTCTCCTTTGCCTTTCACTTCTCTTTTCTTGGCTATTTATCATATAATTGGACTCAAACAGCATGTAGCATTTTCATATTGGTTTCTTTTACTTAGTAATATGTATTTAAGTTTCCTTTTTGTTTTTTCATGGCTTGCTAGCTCATTTTCTTTTAGCACTGAATCACTTTCTGTTGTTTGGATGTCCCATAGTTTATCCATTCACCTACTAAAGGACATCTTGATTACTTCCAATTTTGGCCATTATGAATAAAGCTTGTATAAAGTCAGGTTTCTGTGTGGACATAAGTTTTCAACTCCTGTGAATAAATGTCAAAGTGAGCAATTGCTGGATTACATGTTACGTGTATGTTTGTTTTTGTAAGAAACTGTCAAACTGTCTTCCAAAGAGGCTGTATGATTTTTATTCACCAACAATGAATGAGAAATCCTGTGACTTCCCATCCTTGTCAGCATTTGGTGGTGTTAGTGTTCCTGATTTTGACCATTCTGTCAGTAGTGTAGTCATACCTTGTTTTATTAATAATTTAACTTTCCCTGTTGAATATAACATGCAGCATCTTTTCATATACTTGTTTGCCGTCTGTTTTATCTTCTTTTTTTTTTTTAATTTTATTTATTTATTTTTTTTTTGTTTTATCTTCTTAAGTGTAGTTATCTGCTAAAGTCTTTGGCCCACTTTAATATGATGTTTTCTTATTTTGACTCTGAAGAGGATTTTTTGGGTGTATTTTGGATAATCTTTTCTCAGTTATGTGTTCTGTAAATATTTTTCCCAGTCTATGTTATCTTCTCATCCTCTTGACGCTGTCTTTTGCAGAGCAGAAGTATTTAATTGTATTAAAGGCTGACCTATCAATTATTTCTTTCATGGATCTTGCCTTTGGGGTTGTATCTAAAAAACCATCACCATACTAAATAAACATCATCTAGGTTTCCTTCTCTGTATTCTACTAGGAACTTTATTGTTCTGCATTTTACATTTAGGTTTGTGATTGAGTTTGAGGTAATTTTGTGAAGAGAGTGTAAAGTTTGCATCTAGATTCAACTTCTTGGCTTGTGGATATCCATTTCTGGCACCATTTGTTGAAGAGACTATTTTCACTCCATTGTGTTGCCTTTGCTTCTTTGTCAAAGATCAGCTGACTGTATTTATGTGAGTATATTTCTTGGTTGTCTTTTCTGTTGCATTGATGTATTTGTCCATTCTTTCACCAATACCACACTGTCTGGTTACTGTTTACCACTTTTTTTTTAACTTTTCACTCCTTGCTGTATTTCTGAGTTACTACCTAGAATAGTTTCCTTGTGCCTGAAGAATATACCTTTTATAATCCCATCCTTTGTAGACTGTAGATACTTCTTCCTATGCAAGAGCCTGAGCTTGTACTTTTGTGGCTCTGAGTTACTTATTTTTCCATTTTTGGCACCTGTGAATGTCCCTTCACTTTGCCTTTGGCTTCATATTAAAATCTTTTTGTTCCTATTTTATTCAGCATTTCTGTGTATTTGTTTAGGTCTTATATTTTACTTGTTAAAAACACATCTTTGTCAACACTGTATTATCACTCTTTTTAAATTTTAGACATTTTGGTAGGTGTGAGGTGATATCTGAAATGTGGCTTTAATTTGTATTTCCCCAATGACTAACAGTGTTGAGCCTCAATTTTTTGTGCTTTAGCTAATTTTTTCATATCTCTAGTTTTATTCTGCTTCATGGTAGATTTTTATTACAAGGGGGTGTAATTTTCTTTTGCTCTGAAATTTTGATTCTCATTTTTTGCTTTCTTCTCATAGTAGCTTCAGATGTATGTGGTATGCCTCATTCATCCTGCCCATGCTGCCTTTCTCTTTCTGGGGTGATTTTTTTTCTGTGTTTAATCACCATGAAAATCCTCACTCTGTTCTGTCTGTTCCTTCACGGGCTCAGTAGTCTCCAGCAGATCCTTTGTACAGCTTGGACTCGAGCTGGGTCCGAGGTATTTGAGTTTCACTACTCCTAAGAAATTTGAAGTTACTTGATAAAGAAGGAAGCAAGACAGGCGAGAGGAACCACTCCTTCTAGCTTTGAGTATGAATGTTTATAAATAAAACTGGAGATCCAGGTGAGGAGAAAGGGTGGGCAGAACTTCATTATTGTTAGTTTAACACTGATTTTGGATCCAGGTATCCATGTAGAAATCTTGATAATTGAAAATAGAAGTTAGTTATACAACTACAAATGTCTTAAGGAAAAATATGCTAAACTGAGGAAAACACAGAGTCTGCATGTCTCTGTATATATTTTTAAAGAATGAAAAAATATTTTCTAGGGCAAGCCTTTAGCTCTCTGAAAAACCTGTCTCTGGACTCACTGTCAGAGTCACAGTGTAGGTGTTTCTGTATAAAGACCCATATAATTAATTGAATGTTTGTATTTTCATCTAGATGTTTTCTACTCTTAGTGCATCAGTCACTTGTGTTTAGGAAATAGTAGAATTCTGAACATTTTCTCATCTAGGTAGTTCTCTGTCTCTCTCTTTTGTGGCTACACCCTGCGGCATACAGGATCTTAGTTACCTGACTAGGGATTAAACCCAGGCTCTCAGCATTGGGAACGTAGTGTTGTAACCACTGGAATGCCACGGAAGTCCCCTCATCCAGACATTTTTAAAAGGATTTTTTGGGTAGATGATAATCTTTTTAAGAATATTTTGTAAGTATATGTATTTGGGGTCCTCATTTCAAACAGTTTAAAAAACCATTTCCTTATGAATAACCTGTTGCCTTTTATAAATAATTTTTTAGCAAACATTGAGAAGAATGTGCTACCTTACCATCAAAGAAATGGCTAACATCTCTGAGGATGTGATAATTGTTACAAGCAGGTATGTGAATAGTTAAAACCTGGGATGGGATACTTACATATTTAGTGGAGTATTTGTTGTTCTCTTTCTATTAATTTTACGTTTTGACTGTAAGAAAGCCAATACGAATTTAAAAAAGAATATAATGTCAAAGAGCATTCTTTTCTAAAATGTGGTTGTCATCCTGTGAAAACCACCCCTGTCTGATAAAGCAAAAAAAAGAAGTCACGAAGGCTAATGCTAATAGATTGATTACATTTAGAATCATAATATGTCATTAAACAAAACTAAAAAGTAAATGATGCACTGAAATAAAATATTATTTAAAAATTTAAAATTTTATATTATAGTTGCTTTATGAAATAAAATTTAAGTACATCAAAAGACTAATATCTAATATATAAAGAACTCATATTTCAAAAGTTATCTCCATGTGATAATTAATAAAATAACTAATATAAAGAATCTAAATATCTTTAGTCATTCTCACTACATTTACAAAAAATGTAAATTAAAAATTCAATAATAAGTTACAGTATTTTTTTGTGCTTTTTAAATTCAAATTATTTAAACTAAAAAAATAAAACCCCCAAAACCCAAGCAGCTCACCTGTTTCACCCCTAGTCCCTGCCTCTGGCATCCACTAAACTGTTCTCTGTATCTATGAACTTGGTTTTATATATGTATATTTATATACTTATTTAAATTCCATGTATAAGAACTATTACATGGTATTTGTCTCTCTCTGTCTGACTTATTTCACTTAACATAAGGCTCTCAGGGTCCATACATATTGTCACAAATGGCAGGATTTTATTTTTTTAATGGCTGAATAATATTCCAGTGCATATATATACCCCAATTTCTTTACTCATTCATCTATTGATGGATACTTAGCTTGTTTCCATATCTTGGCAATTGTAAGTAATGCTGCAGTGAACATGGGAATGCATATATCTTTTTGAATTAGTGTTATTGTTTTCTTCAGATGAATACCCAGAAATAGAATTGCGATATGGTGGTTCTGTTTTCAGTTTTTTGAGGAATCTCCATACTGTTTTCCATAATGGCTGTACCAGTTTACATGTCCACCAGCAGTGCAGAGGGTTCTCTTTTCTTCATGTCCTCAGCGCTTGCTATTTCTATGTTTTTGTTAATAACCATTCTAACAGGTGTGAAGTGATAATCTTATTGTGGTTTTGATTTACATTTTCCAGATAACTGATGAAGTAGAGCATCTTTTCATGTACTTGTTGGCCGTCTGTATGTCGTCTTTGGAAAAATGTCTATTCACATCTGCCCATTTAAAAAATTTTTTTTTTTTTTTTGCACTGAGTTTATGAGTTCTGTATAAATTTTGGGAAATTACAGTATTTTTGCCAATCAAATTGGCAATAAAGAAAAAAGTTAGTCAGAACTTGTAAGGGATATTGATTTTCTTTTAAACAGGAGGTAGAATAATGAATTGGTTCAGTTTTTCTAGAAAGCAGTGTGGCAGCATTTGTTTAATGTTTGAAAGGGTTTATCCCTTTAATCCAGTAATTCCACATCTATGAAATTATCCTCAGAAAACAGAGCATTCATTATTGATGAAATATTTTAATTTTTTGGATATATTTTTGAAACATCTTTAATGATATGGAAAAGTCCTCAGTACAGTGCTGAATGAGAGTTGGATTCAAGTCTGTATATTCCTTGTAGTCTTAAAAATATTCTAAGTATATATATAAAAATTTATGGCCGAAAATACACTGATTGATTACCAGTAAGTTACCTCTGGGTGTTTGGAATTGTGGTTATTTATATTCTTTAAACTTTTGATAATTTTCAAATTTCCTAGAATGAGAGTGTATAATTTAGAGTCCTAAGACATTTAACAAATTTTATGTAGAAAATAGTTAATAGTTATTAATTATAACTCATTCAAGTGACTCTGATATTTGTATAGCAAAATAAATTTTGGAGGAGGATACTTATGCTTAACCAGCAGTTGTGTTGAAGTTTCAATTAGTAAAGCTTTCAGCTGAAAAGAACAGAGAGCCAGATGTAAATAGTAACAAACAAAATAGGCAGAGAAACTGGTGTTGCTTCAGTGGCTCAGCAGTGTCAGGGCTGATGTATCTTAAATTCTTTGGGACATCTTCACATTATTGCAAAATAGATGCCTGAATTACTGGCAGTGCACCATTCAAGATGGGAGGGGTACCGGGAAGGGGGCCAGAGAGAGCCAGCACCATCTGCCTCTTTCATCAGGTATGCAAAAGCTTTTCCCAAGGCAATTTTTAGATTTCATTTGGCACAACTGTGTTATGACTAACCTTAGGAGGCCAGGAAAGTGAGTATTTAGCTTTTATAGCCCAAGGGGCAAGCTTGAGAGAAGGGATTGAAAATGGATACTTAGATTAGTTAACTCACCACAAGTGGCACAAATAAAAAACAAAAACAAAAAAATCTTCACTGAGATTGTTGCTGCTGCTACTAAGTCGCTTCAGTCGTGTCCAACTCTGTGCGACCCCAAAGACGGCAGCCCACCAGGCTCCTCCGTCCATGGGATTTTCCAGGCAAGAGTACTGGAGTGGGTTGCCATTGCCTTCTCTGAGGTTGCTAGTCTCACTGAATAGTGGAAAAGTTAAAAATAGAGTATCAACTGTTGATTGAGGATTTTCGTTTCTTTGTGTAGCTGGTAGTACTTCCACCTTTGTCCTGTTAGGCTGCTTTGCAATGTGGTTTGCTTCTTGTTCGTTTGAAGTGATTAGTAGATGTTGTGGGCAGAATAATATACCTTCCACCTGCAAGGCCTCCCTGTCCTAATTTCTAGGACCTGTCAGTATGGTCTATGGCAAAGGGGAATTCCAGTTGCTAATCAGCAGATAGGGAGCATATCCTGGGTTATCTACGCGGGCCCAATACAAGGCTAAGGGCCCTTACATAGAAGAGAGAGGTGGAAGAAAAGCCTCAGTAAAGGGATGTGATGGTGGAAGCAGGGCCACAGAGCTGCACTGTTTTTGCTGGATTTGGAGATGGAGGAAGGAGTGTCCACAAACCAAGGAAATATGGGTAACCTCAGAAGTTGGAAAAGGCAGGAAAATGGATGAACCCTGGCAGCCCCCAGAAAGGAATGCCTTCCTGCTCATACCTTGATTTTAGCCTACTGAGGCCTGTGTTGGACTTCACGTTACAGAACTGCAAGGTAAAGAAATGAATGTTGTCTTAAGCCTCTTAAGTTTGTGGTAATTTGTTACAGCAACAATTGGAAACTACTGGATTTTGCAGTATATTAACACAGGGAGGCCTGGCAGGCTGCGATTCATGGGGTCGCAAAGAGTCAAGACACGACTGAGTGACTGAACTGAATATATCAGATCAATACCTTGTACACTTTAAAGTTAGACAGTGTTATATGTCACATCTCAAAACTGGAAAAAAACTAGTAAGAGCCTTTGGTACCTGAAAGTGGGGTGCTGCTGTAACAAATGCCTAAGAATGTGGAAGTGGCTTTGTAATTAGGTAGTGAGCGGATGCTGGCAGAGTTTGGGGAGCATGATAGAAAAATTCTGTACTGCCTTGAACAAACTGTTAGTAGAAATATGAGCATTAATGCCTCTTCTAGACTAAGAAGGAAGTGAGCAGCAGGATAGAGAAAACATTTATCAGGTATCATTGTGAACAGACTGTTGACAGAAATATGGACATTAAAGGTGCTGCTGGTGAGGGCTCAGGAGAAAATGTGGAAGAAGTTTCTATTATTAATAGAAACTGGAGGATGGGGATCCTTGTTATATTGTGGCAGGAAGCTTAGTTGCATTGTATCCTGCCCTAGGTGGAAAGTGGGGCTTACAAACATGAATTTGGATATTTAACTGAGATTTCTAAGCAGAATGTTGAGGTGTGGCTTGATTTCTCTCTTTGTCATTTAGTAAAATTTGAGAGTACAGTAAAAATTGAGGAGAGACCTGTTAAACGTGAACCAGGAGATCTTGATAAATACTGAATCATTATGTTGTACACCTGAAACTAATATAATGTTGTAGGATCAATTACACCTCAAAAACACAACAAAAATAAGCCAGGAGTTGCTGATTTTGCAAATTCTCAGCCTACCAAAATGGCAGAGGATACTCAAATCAAGAGATGTGTGTTTGGAAAGCGTTCTCTAGAGAAAAAGAGTTACTGTATCGCCTTTTGCTCAAACTTCAGAAAGATTAAAAGGTCAGTGTATTCACTCACACAAACCACTCTGAGAGATCAAAGGTGTGACTCACAGATTCCCTCAGCATTTAAGCAGAAGCTGAAAATAGAGATGGGATTATCTAGGCAAGATCTGTGAAGGAACCTCTTGACTAGTGGAGTGAGTCTGTACAAATATGGTAGTCCCACAAGGCACTTGAGAACCTTACACCAGCAGAAACACTGCCAGCTTGGACTGAAAGGACCAGAGATGAAGTGAAGGTGGACTATCAGAGCCCCAAAATTCTGCAGGCAGGAGATAGGCTGGTAAGACTCCTCAGCTTTAAACACAGGCTGCCCTTTATAAAAAGGAAGGATGGCTCAGAGGGCAGAGCTGCAGGCCCATAGGGTAGAGCTGAGAACCTAGTGAAATCGGCTTAGGACTTAAACCCTCTTCCTGTTTGCCTGGATGGATTTCAGAATTGTCTGGGGCCAGTAACTCTTTTTTAGCCTTCCATTTTCTCTTTTTGAGTAGGAATATTTGTGTGTGTTCTGCTATGCCAGGTCCCATCTTTGTGTTTCAGAGCAGCGAACTTGTTTTAAAGTTTAGCATGTCCATGGGTAGAGAGGAATTTTGCCTCAGGATAAATTATACCCTTTCTTACCCATCCCTTATGATTTTTGATAATAAGATTGGTGCTTTGAGTTGGGTGAGATTTAATTGAGATTTTGGACTTTGAGCTAATGCTGTAATGTGTTGATTTGGGGGAATCTTGGGATGGGTTCAATGTATTTTGCCTATGAGATGGATGCAGGCCTGCTGACATGATTTTAGCCCAGTGAGACCTAAGTTGGAATTTTAGCCCTTAGAACTAACTAGAAGATAATGTACTTTTGTTATTTTAAGCCTCTAATTGTGGTCATTTGTTATAGCAGGAATAGAAAACGAATATATTAGATGACCATTCTATATACATAGGCAATTATGTTAGCATGAATATTGAGAAGACCTGAAGGCATACCCTTTGCTAAAGAATATATATAAAGAGCCATTAAGCCCATGGCAATGTTCTCAATATTATTAGTCATCAGGGAAATGAAGATTAAAACTTCAGTAAGGTATCTTTTTACATTCACTAAAATGGTTAAAATAGCAAAGCCTGACAATACCAAATCAACAACCCTACTCCAGTATGGAACTTGGTATATGGAGCAGTTGAAGCTGTCAAACATTGTAGATGGGAATGTAGAATGGTACAGCAACCTCAGAAAAGGTTTGGCAGTTTTTTATGAAGTTAGACATATACCTACCCTGTGACCAGTGATTTTACTGCTGTATATTTACCCAGGAAAATGAAAATCTTTGACCACAAAAAAAGACTGTACAAGAATTTGATTGCAGCTTTGTGAAGCCCTAAACTAGGAACAACCCAAAGGTTCATCAATAGGAGGATGGCTAAACAAATTGTATTTTATTAGTATAGTGGATCACTACTCAGCAATAAAAAAGAACAAATTGCTGATTCAAGCAACAACACAGACACAGTCCTAAAATAGTATGTTGGAACAAAAGAAGACACACAAAGAATGCTTGGATGATTCTTTTCATATAAGTTCGAAGACCAGCCAAAACTCAGTTGTGGTGATAGAAACCAGAAGTCTGGTAGATTGGAGGAAACTGACTAGATGTGGGAATGAGGGAACTTTCCGAGGTGAGGGAAGTATGCAGTATTTATTTTGGGTAAAGCTTACATGAGTGACTCCAAATGCCATCTAACCGAACACTTAAGCTGACATTTTTAAATTGTATATAAATTACAATTCAGTTAATGAAAATAAAAATACAAAGATGTAGTTAGTGGCTTAAGGATGATCAAGTATATTGACAGTCTGGTCATACTGTTCTACCCCTGTCTGATGAGACTCACCAGTGAAAGTCTGCATCTGAAGATTGCTTAGAATTCTGGGATTGAGTCCTGAGGACTGAGTCATTGCTCACATGGCAGGTAGCGTGGGGGAGTGGGTATCAGTATGTGATTAATTACATCCCTAGTCTCAGGAAATTACACAGTCTCAGTTCAGAGACCATGGTTTAGGAGGAAGTAAAGCAGCTAGGGGCTATGGCAATGACTGTCTGGCAAGCAGTTTTGATATCAGTTGTGGGAATGTGAGGATTTGGACAAGAGGAGGACAGTACTTGAGTTTCTGAAGGAAGCAAGAAGCTAAGACCATCCACAGACTTGGTAAGAAATATTCAAGCCTGAAACAGCCTTTTGACTTGAATGGTGGTGCTGTCCCTGACATTATGTCTACCAGGACTTGGTGTAGAATAAGAAAGGAAGTGAGATACTATTCTAATTTGACTTAGCCATCACTCTAGTGAAACTTCTTTCTCAAAGATTTCTAGTAATCTCTTAATTGCAGAATCCCAAAAGCTGATTTTTCAGTCTATATTTTACTTGGCCGCTCTCTTAGCTTTAATATGGTTAAACACTCCATGAAGTTCTACAGTCTTTGGCTTTCAGAACCGTAGAACTGAATTTTCTTGCATCTCTGGTTACTCCATTTTATTTTTCCACAGAAGTGGCTGTTCTGTTCCTTATTCAGCTTACTGATTCAAATGCCAGTCTCTTCTGGAAAAAGCTCTCCTAGACACACCCGGAAATAATGTTTTACCAGTTATCTGGGCATCCCTTAACTCAGTGAAGTTGACACAGAAAATTAACTGTCTCAGTGGCTTTAATGGGTGTTGTGAAACCTTTCTATATCCTGCTTTTCTTCCCTCTCTCCTTCCCAGTTGACACATAGACTGCCCCAGTTTATTTGGATTCTTATTCTCTATTAAATACTTATTCTCTATTAAAATGAAATTGTGGAAGACTTTTGAGAGAAAATGATGAAAATGATGCCAAGCCATAAAATTCCCTACTCTTGCTTAATGAACACCAGTGAGTAAAAGGGAAAGTCGGGGGACTTCTAATTCTAGCCAAGATGGAGTAAGGCCATGACAAGTCATCTATTCCAATAATTACAACAAAAACCTTTGGACAGAGGTATAGAAAGGTATATAGGTATGCCTGAGGCCTTTGAATAATAACAGTGAATTAGATCATGGCATCCAGTCCCATCACTTCATGGCAAATAGATGTGGAAACAGTGAGAGACTTTATTATTTTGGGCTCTATAATTACTATAGATGGTGATTGCAACCATGAAATTAAAAGACACTTGCTCCTTGGAAGAAAAGCTATGACCAACCTAGACAGCATATTAAAAAGCAGAGACATTACTTTGCCAACAAAGGTCCATCTAGTCAAATCTGTGCTTTTTCCAGTAGTCATGTATGCATGTGAGAGTTGGACCGTAAAGAAGGCTGAGCACCGAAGAATTGCTGCTTTTGAACTGTGGTGTTGAAAAAGACTCTTGAGAGTCCTTTGGACTGCAAGGAAATCAAACTAGTCCATCCTAAAGGAAATCAGTCCTGAATATTCATTGGAAGGACTGATGCTGAAGCTGAAACTCCAATACTTTGGCCACCTGATGCAAAGAACTGACTCATTGGAAAAGACCTTGATGCTGGGAAAGATTGAAGGCAGGAGGAGAAGGGGACGACAGAGGATGAGATGGTTGGATGGCATTACCGACTTGATGGACATGAGTTTGAGCAAGCTCCAGGGGTTGGTGATGGACAGGGAACCCTGGTGTGCTGCAGTCTATGGGGTCACAAAGAGTTGGATATGACTGAGCAACTGAACTTAATGAATAACAATATGGTGAGTTTCATGGTTATTTTGGACCAAGAATGGACTAATCCAAGAACTGTATGGTGGGAGGAGTCAACAAAGACTGAAGCCTGTCTCGATCCTGAGCACAGGTTAAAGACAAGACCTCTGCAAGCTGGAGAGCATGGAGGGAGAATCCTTGTTTATTCTTGTTTTTCTCTTTACTTTCTGGTCTTGCTTGAGGCCAGCCCTAGTTCTGGAACATTACTGTGATGTGACACCTGAAACCCTGAGATATGCCATTTAAAACCACAATGAGATACTACTATACATCTTTGAATCAACTAAAAATTAAATAGACTCACTTTACCAAATATTACCAAGAATGTAGAAGAGTTAGGTTTCCCATATGCTTCTGGTAGGAGTCAGTACCATAGACAAAATCACTATGGCTATGTAAAGCATCACCTCGGCTGTACTGATCTACATTTTTTGGACTTCTCTGATACAAATGGAAAGTGCAGAATTAGACCCAAGTACATGTGGAAATGTAGTATATGATGAAGGTGGCATCTCTAATCACTGGGGTAAACATGTACTTTAAAAAAAGTGATTTATTTGGCTATGCCGGGTCTTAGTTGCAGCATTCAGGATCTTTTTTGTTTTTTTTTTTTTGTAATTTATTTTTTAATTGAAGTATAATTGCTTTACAATTTTGTGTTAGTTTCTGCTATACAACAGTGTGAATCAGCTGTGAGTATACATACATCCCCTTCCTCTTGAGCCTCCTCGCCTACCCCCCTGTCATTCCAGCCCTCTCGGTCATCACAGAGCACGGAGCTGAGCTCCCTGTGCTATACGGCATCTTGCCACTAGCTATTTCTTTTGCACATGGTAGTGTACACATGTCAGTGCTGCTTTCTCAGTTTGTCCCACCCTTTCCTTCACCTGCTGTATCCCCAAGTCTGTTCTCTACGTCTGTGTCTCTATTCCTGCCCTACAAATAGGTTTGTCAGTACCACTTTTCTAGCTTTCATATATTTGTATTAATATACGATATTTTTCTCTTTCCAACTTAGCATGTACTTTTTTATACATGATGCTGGGATAACTAAGTAGCCACTTAGAAAAAGATAAAATTTGATCTGTGTTTCACGACATATAAATAAGTAAACTCTGAAAAGATAAGGAATATAAATTTTATAAGATGAAGCCATGTAAGTACTAGAGGAAAACCTTGCTGTAGGGAAAAGGTTTGTAATTATCACTAAAATCCAGAGGCAATGAAAGAAAGGGTTGATAAATTTGACTACATAATTTTTTTAAATTGCATGACCCAAACACCATAAAATAGAGAATAAACTAGAGGTTTGCAGTAGGTGCAAGTTGTGGTATAAACAGTTATTCTTAATTTATTGTCATGGTATCCTACACGACATTGCCACTCATTTTATGGCAAAAATGGACTGATAGTGGGTTCATGACGAGAAAGGAGATCAGTAGTTTTGCTACATTGTGCTTCACTTAGGAGGAGACAGCCTGATGCCATGATGACATGGCCTGTTGAATGCTCAGCGGAAGTAGTAGGTTGGAAGTAAGACCCTGTGAGGTTGGGAATTCTCCTCCAAGATGCCATGTATCCACTGAATCAGTTGCCAGTGTATGATACTGTCGCCAGTAAACAGACCAGGTGGGTCCAGAAATCCATAGTTAGAAGTAGGACCGGCCCCTCTCCCTCACTCCCAGTGACCCACTTGGAGAATTTATTCTTCCCATTCTCACCCTAAGTATAGATTAGAGGGCCTGATTCCCAGGGGACAATGTTTTCAAGGGATGAAAAAGGGGAAGCATTTAACCCATTGATCCCTGGTTCCCATTGGTTATGGATTAACTCCAGCTCAGAACTGTCCCACTTCTGGATGCTACATGTCTGAGTAACAGGTTGGCAAACCTAAGGCATCACACACTCCAGAGTCAGAACAGCCTTGGGGCAGCAAGTGAGCCAGGTAAACATTTGAAATGATGACTATTATTGGGTCACTTTGTGTTCTTCATGCCTAGTGGACCAGCGGGCAATGGAAGGTGCTGATATACTCATAGAGGTAATTGACCTTGATTCCTACCAGGATCTAGGGTTGTTCATATAAAGGTGACAGAGAGGACTGTATCCAGAATTCAGAGTATTCACTCAAGTGTATTTTGGTGCATTCATGCATGGGAGAGTGGTGATTAGAGAACAACCAATGGTCCAACCAGGTTAAAACCAACAAAAGGTGTGGGTCCCTTGGGATAAAGGTTTGAGTCACTTACCAGAGGCATAACCGAGATAAGTTACCTTATCTGGCCAAGAGTGAGGGAAATACAGAATGGATGGTTATATGAAGGAGATGATGAGTATCAGTTATGGCTTTGAAATGAGCTGTAGCAGCAAGGATTGTACCATGTTCTACTCATCTTCCTGTCTCTTGTAGAAATAGTAAACAGTACCATCCTGAAGACTCAGTGATAGATTAGATTCAATGGAAGACATGTTCAAATGTGAGGGGTGCAAAGGATGAGCCATACTGGGTGCCACTTTCAAGCCACCTCACGTTTCTTCAGCCTCATCTTTGGTTCCAGTCATGGCTGTGGTCAGCATTTCCATGAGGTCCAGCTTACTTGCATTGATAGTGCTTCACCTGAAGCATGTGGTGAACGTTTTGCTTTCTGCCCTGAGATTTCTTGTACATACTCTGAACTCATATATGTATGAGTTAACATGTGAATGTTAAGAGAACAGGAAGTTAACTCTCTGGGGTTAACTCTCTACTAGGGGCGAAGAGCTTATGGATAAATTCTTTCTTTTTCATTCCTTGAATGTATGGTTGCTGAGATATATTTCACTAGGTTCCTCAGAAGGTTGCTCATTAAAAAACCAGTTGCTTGTGGCAGTGATTCACTAGAGAAAACTTGTCTGGGTTGATTTTCCCTCCTCCTTTGTTTACTTCCTTATCTTTTACTTCTCCCTCAGAACACATTCCCAAATAAACTATCTGTAGGTAAACCTTTACTGTCAGGGCAGCCTAAGCTAAACAGAAGTTCAGAGCAACTGTTGGCAAACTATGGCCAGTGGCCAAAGCTGTTGTGCCATTTTGTAAGTAAGGTTTTTTTGGAACGTAGCCATGCCTTTTTGTTTATACATTATTGTGACTACTTCCATGCTATCAGTAGACAAAGGAGAGAAACCTTAGAAGAAACTAATCCTGCCAAACCTCAGTTTTTTATCTAACTGGATAAATGCAAATATTTGTGAAAAAGACTGGTTGATAAACTATTTGTATCCAAACAATGGAAATCTGTGCTGCTATTAAAAAAATTTTAGATATGCATTTATATATTTTAAAAAACATAAATATCTAAAATTTTAAAACATCTCCCTGTATGGAAAGATTCTTAGGTTATATCATTAAGTAAAATTGAAGGTACCAGAGGAGTGGATATCCATTGGCATGCATTTTAATAAACCCCGGTGGTTGTAAATATGTATTTTAAGAACTTCCTTAAGAAAACATAAGTGACTATTCACAATGACTGTTTCTAGTTGAGTGGCATTATAGGCTAGCGTGGATGAGGACAGACTTAGACTTTATATTTTATACCTTTCTGAATATGTTGAGAATGGATTGTTACATGAGTAAAATACTTTAATAACTGAAAAATGAAAGAAGCTGAAGGACTGTCAGTTATTCAGGCTTTCTCCTTTTGGTGCCCTGATGAAGTGAGTTGGAGTTGGAGGCCATTTTGGATCATGTGAGGGGAACTGAGTGGGAGAGGAGATGGAGAGTCAATCTGAGGGCAATATAAGTACACAGAAGACAAGAGAAGGAGGGACAAAAGAGTGAATAACCTAAAGATGAAAAACCTTTTAAAATTATGGACATGAAATTTTGTACCTCAGTCCACACTCCCCTCCTGCCTTTGCAGCTCCATAGAAGGGTCTGAAATCATTGACAGTTGTCATTTTAGAAAGCCATTCCTGAGAAAGAGACATCTTAAAGTAATCATTTTAGCCAATTTCTTTTTTTCCTTTAAAAAAGAGTTGTTTTTTTTTTTTTTTTTTTTTTTTTTTATTGTGGTAAAAGTCTTCCTCCATAACTCAGCAGGAAAAGAATCTGCCTGCAGTGCAGGAGACACAGGGATAAGTGGGTTTGATCCCTGGGTCTGAAAGATTCCCTGGAGGGGAGGGCATGTCAACCCACTCCAGTATTCTTGCTTGGAGAATCCATGGACAGAAGAGCTTGATGGGCTACAGTCCATGGAGATGCAAAGAGTTGGACACGACTGAGCATGCACACAGTCACGTAATATAAAGCATACTATTTTAACCATACTTTACAGTTCAGTAGCACTGAATACATTCACATTGTTGTGCAACTCTCATCATCCATCTCTCAAATTTTTCACCTTCCTAAACTACAACTATGTCCCCATTAAACACTAACTCCCCATTCCCCCTCTCCACCCCCACCTCCAGCCCCTGGCATATACCAGTGTATTTTTTGACTCTATGTGTTTGACTCAGTAAATCTTAAATCCAATTTTCTGTGGATGGGTGGAGCCATTTACCTGGGGCCAAGCTATGGTGGAGGTAATGAAGATAATGGTGACTTCCCTCAAAAGATCCTATGCATGTACTGTTACACTCAGTGCCCCCTACCCTGCAGGAGGACACCACCAACCCACGTCCGGAGACTCCCAGACACCCACAGGCAAGTTCGGGACAGTCTCTTGTGAGGTCACAGCCTTGTCTAACTCAGTGAAACTATAAGCCGTTGCTGTGTAGGGCCACCCAAGACGGATGGGTCATGATGAAGAGTTCTGACAAAATGTGGCCCACTGGAGAAGGAAATGACAAACCATTTCAGTATTCTTGCCTTGAGAACCCTATGACAGTATGAAGAGGCAAAAAGATAGGACACTGAAAGATGAACTCCCTAGGTCGGTAGGTGCCCAACATGCTACTGGAGATCAGTGGAGAAATAAGTCCAGAAAGAATGAAGAGATGGAGCCAAAGCAAAAACAACACCCAGTTGTGGATGTGACTGGTGATGGAAGCAAGGTCCAATGCTGTCAAGAGCAATATTGCATAGGAACCTGGAATGTTAGGTCCATGAATCAAGGCAAATTGGAAGTGATCGAACAGGAGATGGCAAGAGTGAAGAGATGGCTATGGTCGATGTGATTAGATTGGTTAGTTTTCTGTGATTGTGGTTTTCAGACTGCCCTCTGATGGAGAAGGATAAGAGGCTTATAGAAGCTTCCTGATGGGATAGACTGACTGAGGGGGAAACTGGGTCTTGTTCTCATTCTAGGTATCTCATATAATTGGAATCAAATAATGTTTGTCTGCACCTAACGTATATTGAAATGCATTTTTGTAAGGTTACTTTAACAAATGTCCTACAAACAAATGTCCTACAATAAAGAAGATTATCCCTTCTTTATTTTTCCCTGTGCTATACAGTAGGTTCTCATTAGTTACCTGTTTTATACATAGTAGTGTATATATGTCAATCTCAAGTTTTCGGTTTATCCCCACAGTTTCCCCCCCTTGGTGTCCATATGTATGTTCTTTACATCTGTGTCTCTGTTTCTGCTTAGCAAACAGGTTCATCTCTACTGTTTTCTAGATTCCACGTATATGCATGAATATGCAATATTTGTTTTTCTGACTTATCTCTTTCTGTATGACAGTCTCTAGGTCTATCCATGTCTCTGCAGTCTTGTTCTTTTTTATGGCTGAGTAATGTTCCGTTGTATATATGTATCATATTCTTCCCTGGGGCTTCCCTAGTTGCTCAGATGGTAAAGCATCTGCCTGCAGTGTGGGAGACCCAGATTTGATCCCTGGGTTGGGAAGATCCCCTGGAGAAGGAAATGGCAACCCATTCCAGTACTCTTGCCTGGAAAATCCCAAGGATAGAGGAGCCTGGTAGGCTATAGTCCATGGGGTTGCAAAGACTTGGACATGACTGAGTGACTTCACTTCACTTCACGTCATATCTTTATTCATTCCTCTGTTGATGGCCATCTAGGTTGCTTCAATATCCTGGCTATTGTAAATAGTGCTGCAGTGAGCATTGAGGTACATGTATCTTTTTGAGTTATGGTTTTTCTCTCAGTATATGCCCAGGAGGGGATTGCTAGGTCATATGGTGGTTCTATTTTTAGTTTTTTAAGGAACCTCTTTAGGCTTCCCTGGTGGCTCAGATGCTAGAGAGTCCATCTGCAATGCAGGAGACCCAGGTTCGATCCCTGAGTTGGGAAGATCCCCTGGAAAAGGGAATGGCAGCTCCCTCCAGTATGCTTGCCTGGAGAATCCCATGGACAGAGGAGTCTGGCGGGCTACAGTCCATGGGGTTGTCAAGAGGCGGACACAACTGAGCAACTAACACTTTTCACTTTCACAGAACCTCTGTACTGTTCTCTATAGTGACTGTATCAATTTACATTCCACCAGCAGTGTAAGAGAGTTCCTTTTTCTCCACACCCTCTACAGCATTTATCATGCGTTGATTTTTTTGATGATGGCCATTCCAACTGGTGTGAGCTTTGATTTGTAGTTCTTTAATAGTTAGTGATGCTGAGCATCTTTTCATGTGCCTCTTGGCTATCAGTCAGTTTCTTTTAAAGAGTTAGATTTGGGGAGTTTGGGGGGATTTGAGCATGAGGCTCTCTATATCGTTGTCTGTTTTTTATGCCAGTAATCAGTATACAATGGAATATTACTTAGTCATAAAAAGGAATGAGATTGCAGAGACCTGGATGACCTAAAATTATGTATGTACTTAGTTTTTTGTGACTAATGTCTCTTTTCCCTCTAGAATGTAAGCTTCATGAAGGCAAAGACTTGGTTTTGCTCACTGCTGTGTTCTTTAGATTTAAAATGGTCTTCTATCCAATAGTTTTTATGTTTATCCAAAGAAGATACTCAATAAATATTTGTTGAATTAATAGTTGCATTAAGATAATTATGGGGACAAGTGGAATTAAGTATGGGTGGACTCCACAGAAGAGAGAACTTTAATCTTATGGTAACTAATTTGATTTTTCTCAGTCTGACTAAGGACATGACTGGAAAGGAAGATGTGTACCGAGGCCCAGCCATCAGGGCTCTCTGCAGGATCACTGATGTAAGTTCTTTGCTTTACTGAGGCATCAAAGGGGACCTGTGTTTATCTGCAGGTGGCCATGTAAATTTAGTAGGATTCCTTGTCTGACTTTGTGATTTAGCAGCAGCAGAGAAACATGACTACCAGAAAGGCTTTTGTGGCTCCAGGCTTTTTTCCTTCTAGATTGTTTTTGCCTTTTATTTATATTAGTCTATTTCTCGCCATATTTACTCGCATGAATTTTTGTCATAGGGCACGTTGCTTGTAGGAAACAAAAGCCATTTGAATTTAGCTTTTATATTTTATTTTTTTATTTTTATAAACATTTTTTGATGTGGACAATTTTCAAAGTGTGTATTACGTTTGTTGCAACATTGCTTCTGTTGTTTATGTTCTGTTTTTTTTGGCCAAGAGGAATGTAGGATCTCAACCCCTTGACCAAGGAATTGACCCTCCCACCTACTGGAAGGTGAAGTCCCAACCACTGGACCACTGGGAATGTCCCAAATTTAGCTTAAAAGAAAACTTTATTACAAAACACAAATCTCTCAGAATTTGAGGTAAAGCTTACAACCAGATACCAGAACTAGAAGTAGGACAGCTGTAAGGAATGCAACAGCAAGATTTCCAGGTATTTACCATTACGATCCATTATTTATGAGGCTCAAGCCTCCTCATTTAAATATTTAGGAGAAACAGTCTGACTAGCCGTCAGCTAGCCAGTAGCTTGTGTCCACCTGGGTCTAAGTCAGGTGTTTAACCTTGACTTAGTCTGTTGTATTAGAAGGAATGAGGTTATAGAGTATGTTAGGCTGTCCCTTTCTTGGAACTCTGCAGGAAAGGTTAAAGTGAAGGGCAGACTGGGCATTGCCAACCAAACTGAATAAGATTTTGGCTGTATTCATGAGTGCTGTGTTTGGTGTATTCATGAATGAATACACATTCATATGTGTATTCGTATATACACATGTATTTTGTGTATACATTTGCATCTGAGTTACAGAGGCTGAGCAGGCATAAATGGTAGCTCTGGACCTAGAAGGAGCAATAGGAGTGGTTTAACGTTTCTCAGGCTCCCTTACTTTGTTGTGGTTGCTTTTGTTTTTAGCATTAAATCAGTAGCATGAGACTTGACCATGCCAAGGCTAGCAGTAAGAATCTCTTCATCTAAGTCATTGAGCTTGGTGTGTGTACCATCCTTATTTGCCACCACCTTGCCAGGGCTAAACTTTCTTCCAGGTAAGTTAAAAAGAAGTTTATTTTCAGAGGATTTCAAGCTGAGGACTCAATATAATTAGCATATTCCACATGTAATTTCTTATGTATTTGAAATAATCAGAGTTTACAATTGATTTATAGAACTTTCTGGGATCCATATGAAAAATGTTGGGTTGGCCAAAAAGTTTGTTTGGGTTTTTCTATAAGATGTACAAAATCTCAAATGACCTTTTTGACCAGCCCAGTATATGCCCTATACATAGAGGTATCTTCAGGACTTCTAAAGCATCCCCATTTAGGAATTCATTTTATAATACCTCTGGTAGGTTCAGCCTTTACTTGTGTATTTCCGAACTGGGATTCTCCACTTTGAGACCATTTATTTCATTGTGGAGCAGTTATTCCTTCTCCTTCTGTATACTCTAAAATGTTCCTTCTTGAAGCTACCACTTGGTTGTCTGGGTCCTGTCCTCTGGGATCTGATTATTATATGATAAGCCTTTTAATACATTCTAAATATTTGCACAGAAACAAATGTGTGACTTGTGTTTGTAGATTATTTTGAAGTGGTAATTTTGCATGGAAATGTCTTACTTCAGCCTTTTTCTTTATGAATGTTCTCAGGGGACAATGTTGCAAGCCATTGAGAGGTACATGAAGCAGGCCATTGTGGATAAAGTCTCCAGTGTATCAAGTTCAGCATTGGTATCTTCCTTAGTAAGTGAACAAGTAACTGATTCTCATGCATGGTACAGTTTCTAGTTGCAAAAACAAAATACCACTATGATTCTCTCACAAATGAAACATTAAAAAATATGTATACATTTCTGTTACTTTATACAAATGCTTTATCTGACAGAGGAACATTGAAGGATTAAAATGGGCAGTTAAAGTGTGAAATTTTCATATGTTTGAAAGGTTTTTGTCATGAGAAAGCTATGTTATACACATAACACAGATGGGGGATAAGGGTGGGATGAGGGTCAGGAGAGAAACTGGGAGGTAGTCTCTTTCTCTGTCTTCCTCTGTGACCTGCCCTTGAGCCTCTTGTCTCTTTGTCCTCTGCTTTTGTGGGTGCCTTGTGTCTGCAATTGTCCTTCAACCCAAAGTCTACTGTCCCACTACTGAATTTCCTCCCAGGAAGTGCTCTTTGTTTTAGTAATATCTTTTCTTTCTCTTTTTCACCAAAACAAAATTTATTCATGACAGACTATCACATTGTATTTGATTAAAATTGGTTACTAATGTGTGAATGGATTAGATCATCTGAATCACGAGAGTTGCTGGTTCTGGAATATAATTGGTCGAGTTTTACAGCAGGTACTCTACTTTTTTATGGCACTCTGTTTTTTCTTCCAGGTGAGTTTCCTGGAAGTAAAACCTTTGATGTTAACATTATTTAAGTACCATCTTATTAATTATCCATTCCCTTCCCGTCCTTTCCCTCTCATTACTTCCCTTTATACATCTCTCCCAGCCCACAGACATATGCTCACCTTTGCAAAGGGGTCTTGAACAAGTGTGTCAGGTTCACTAGTTGTCTCAGAGACTTGAAATAGACATCTAACACTGTAAAGTTGTTTCTTTTTTTTTTTTCTGGAAATGTCTGTTAGTGATTTCCCAAGAAAACTAACTCATGTTTCTAAACTTTTAGTGACTATGTGTGATCTGTTCTCAATTTTTTCTGTATTTAGCACATGATGAAGATAAGCTATGATGTGGTTAAGCGCTGGGTCAATGAAGCCCAAGAAGCTGCTTCAAGTGATAATATTATGGTCCAGGTACTGTCACTGAATCACCTTGGCTTATGTCTCTAGATCAGCTTTCTGTAACCCTGCATTTTAGGGGCAATTTATTGACTCTCCAGATGAGTATTAGCTAAAGACTAATATTAAGCAATTTAATATTAAGTAGCCTATTAGTGCATATTCTCAAGTAAGTATCCCCTAATTATGATTTACCCTGCTAGTGTTTAGTAGAAGCTATAAGAATGTTTGAGAAAGATTCTTATATTCAGTAATATTTGAGGTGCTTATTCCCAAAGTCATAATTTATTTTATTCCTGTTTGAAAATTTGTGAAGGTGGATGTTCAATTCCAAGCTTTTCAGGCCTTGATTATACTGTTTGAGGTGTGTGCTCAGTCACTCAGTCAAGTTAGACTCTTTGCGACCCTATGGACTGTAGCCCACCAGACTCCTCTGTCCATGGGATTTTCCAGGAAAGAATACTGAAGCATGTTGCCATGTTCTCCTTCAGAGAATCTTCCTGACCCAGGGATCGAACCTGTGTTTCCTGCATCTCCTGCATTGGCAGGTGGATTCTTTACCCCTGAGCCACCTGGGAAGCGGAAAACCCATGACCCAAAACCCAAAACCCATGATTATATTAGACATTATAAAACTTCTGTTGGAAGGATCTACTTTTGATATTCACTAGGCTATTCTTAATTAAAAGGAAGAAGATTAAATTCTTAACTGGCAAGTTTTGTATAAAATACCCCATTTGTGTTTGAGAGAGTACTTATTCCATTTCAGCATTTACTTCTCATGTTAGCATATTCAGTTATGAGGAAATAAAGTAGTAATTTTTCCCTTGGGAAACATTCTCACCCTCCTAACTCTGATCATTGTGTTTTTACACAAAATGCCATGATAATTACATGCCGTAAACCTACTTTAGGAGATGAATCTATTAACCACTAACATAACCACAGATGATTTAAAGCCACTAAGCAAGACCTGTAACACTGGTTAAAGCCTTGGACCTGAGAGCCTTTGTCCTAAGGATGGATGGGGCAACGCTGAATCTGCTAGAGCCGTCTTCAGATTGTATGTCATCCCCTTAATACTTACCTAATCTGAATTAACAGGGTAAATTAAAAACTCATCCTTTCAATCATGCCTGTGTTTGATTCAGCATGGAAAAGATAATTCTCTTTGTATACATTAGAGTTGGGTATCTTTTTATTAAAAACCTAGCTCTGTATGATTGCA
Organism: Cervus elaphus; assembly: GCF_910594005.1. Taxonomy (NCBI): domain Eukaryota; kingdom Metazoa; phylum Chordata; class Mammalia; order Artiodactyla; family Cervidae; genus Cervus; species Cervus elaphus. Next base: position 100,680,910 of record NC_057832.1, on the reverse strand, counting down.
TTTTTATGTCAATTTTATCCTCTTCCTATTCAGCCTTCTTTCTGTCTTACATTCTTTTTCTTGTTCTTTAGTACCATGCATTGGGAGTTTTGTATCACCTTAAAAAGAATGATCGCCTTGCTGTTTCTAAGATGTTGAATAAATTTACTAAATCTGGTCTCAAATCACAGTTTGCTTACTGCATGTTGATCCGAATTGCCAGTCGCTTACTAAAAGAAAATGAAGAGGGGTAAGTGTTTTCATCTAAACCTAAGTAATTTTCCATTTGCTGGTTAACATGCCTCAGAGTTTATTTCCTTTATGAATATTTTTTGGGCAGTGCTGACTTTACAGAGGGATTTGGGATTTTCCAAATTAAGAAGGAAAATCATGGGATTCCTAGTAACACAACTTTTATTTTTACCTTAATGTATGCTTTGGTATGGGCTTCCCTTTTGGCTCAGTGTAAATAATCTGCCTGCAATGCAGGTTCAATCCTTGAGTCAGGAAGATCTCCTGGAGTAGGATATGGCAACTCATTCTAGTACTCTTGCCTGAAAAGCCCCATGGACAGAGAAGCTTGGTGGGCTACAGTTCATGGGGCTACAAACCGTTGGACGTTACTGACCACACACATGCTCTAGTATATGTACTTAATAGGGTATGACCACTAATAATACAATAAATAACAAACTGATATTGAACAAAAAAATACTTACCATAGGTTATATAATAATTAAATGTGAAAGCTGGAAGTGACCTTAAGAATCATCTTTTCTTTTTTATTTTTATAAAAGAGAATGTTGAAGTATTGTATTTAATGATTTATTTAAATAATTTATTCATTTAAAGCACATGAGGGAGACTAGTAGAATTACACATTCATAAGGTTTTTATATTTTTCATGAAGTAGTGTTATATTATCTGATGGTATACAGTGATAATATAAGGATAAGTATTGTAATCTGTTGAGTAATCATTAAGAAAACTAGGAGATACAATGTAAATGTCAATAGAGAACATAAAATGGAATGTTAAAAAAAATACTCTGTTGAGCTTCCTGCTCTCAGTAATGGTAGGGTAGCTTGGTTATATTAGCCCTCCTGCAAATAATGATTATATCATTAGGTGGCTTAATGGTAAAGAACCTGCACGCCAAGCAGGAGATGCAGGTTTGATCCCTGGATCGGGAAGATCCCATGGAGAAGGAAATGGCAACCCACTCCAGTATTCTGCCTGGGAAAACCTTTGGATAGAGGAGCCTGGTGGCTGTAGCTAAAGAGACGAACTCAACCTAGTGACTAAACAGCAGCAGCAGCATGCTTCCCTGAAACAAAAAACCCCACACTATTTGAAAGTACTGGTGAGTGGTGAAAAACAGGCAAAAACTGGAGGGAAGTGGATGTCTGAAAGACAGAAACTATACTGGGTAAAATTTGCATATATCTGGCTGGTCTCTGAGGGCATGCCACAACTTTTGTGTGTGGGAACCCCAAAAGCCATAGTATTTACTAAGTAGACAGTGGGGTCAGAACAGTTTGAAATTAGAAGAATGATGGAAATTTAGGGTGGAAATCCTGGGAAAAAGGGGGCCATAGATACAGTGAGTCTCAAAATAAATTTTCAACTCTGCACAAAAATCATTGTGTACAGGAGAAATACAGAACTATGTACAGTTCCTCTAATTATGCATGTACAGGAGAATACTGGTAAACCTGGCATAAAGCAGTAGCTGTCAGCCGAAAGAACTAAATGGAGAATTCAGTTGCAACACTGCATGGAGAAGATGATGTTTAGAGTTTTCTTCCAGCTAAGTTAACTGCCTGCTCCAGAAACACCTTAGATTCTAAAGTCTTTGCATTTTATCATACACAGTTGTCTGTATATAGTAATAAATTTGAAAGTAATTAAAAAATAAAATTGCTAGAAGTTCAAGGATTTTGGAAAATGTGAGTAGCTGAGAAAAAGCAATCAATAGAAATTGGGCCTGATGTGGCCCAGATATTGCAATTGGCAGATAAAAAATTAAAGCATCTATTGTAAATTTGTTATTAAAGACTTTAATGCAAAATAGTTACAGTGAATGAATAGAGGACATGGAAACTAAAAAAGTTAAAAAAATTTTTTTAAGAACTTAAAAGTGCTATATCAGAGTTCAACCAGAGCAGCAGAACCAATAGGAGTTAAAAATATGAAGAGGTTTCTGGTTTGTTTTTTAAATACATTTTTTTTAAAACATGGAATAAACAGCATAAACAGTTTTGGACCTTGCTAAGCAAGTCCAAAAATCAGTAGGATAGACTGTAGAAAAGGAAGTCCGTAGGCAGTCTACAGGTCATGGGTATAGGTCAAGGCTGCTGTTGACTGGTTAAATTGGTCATCTCACATTTTACTGTAAGCAGCAAGAGGAAACCAGGTCATACCTTCACCAGTTTCCTTGGAAATTTCCTCAAGTCAGTATCCAAGTTTGTTTATAAATTCCGCTTTCCACGTAACCTGCAGGACACAGTTTCACTAGACTCTCTATCAGTACATAACAAGGGTCCATCTTACTCCAGTTTATAATAACAAGTTTCTTCTGATGCTCTGGGACCAGCTTTCTACAAGCAGTTTATGAACCTTCACTGGCTCTTCCTTCAAGACCACATTTCTATTAATAGTTTGTTCAGGCGTTTTAGATTTTCTTCATTATGTTCACTAAAATTCTTGTAGCCTCTACCCATTATCTGGTTCCAAAAACAGTTCCACAATTTTAGGTATTTGTTGTTGTAGCACCTTCACTTTCAGATACCAAAATCTGTATTAGTGTTTTATTGCTGCCATAACAGATTACCACAGGTGTAATCACAACATCCATGATTTCACAGTTCTGTAGGTTAGACATCAGTCTCATAGGTTAAAGTTAAAATGTTGGCAGGGTGCTGTTGCTTACTGAAGAATCCACTTTCAATCTCATTAAGGTTGTTGGCCAGATTCATTTCTTTGTGGTCATAGATTGTAGGTCTCTTTCCTTGCTGGCTGGCAGCCAGGGGTTGGTCTGTGTTGTATAAGGTAATGTATTCACAGGTTCTGTGGGAGAAAGCATGGACATCTTTGGGAAACCAGTCTGCCTGCTACAAGTACAGTAACTGAAAGGGACAATTTGCGGGGTGTCCTAACGTGAAGCTAGAGATCACTGAGAAGAGTGAAAGTGTTAGAGTTAGTGAATTGGAAGATATTGCTATAAAAGTAACTAATTTGGAGACTAGAAAGAAAACAGATTAAAGAAAAATAAACAGAGCTTCAGAGAACAATAGAATAGTATCAAGTGGCCTACCACTTGATACATAATTGGAATTCTAGAGGGAGATGTGAGAGAATGGAGCAAAACTTGAAGAAATAATGAACAAGTATTTCCCAGTATGCATTTCTTCTGGA